>NC_085864.1:36138520-36206020 GCF_034702125.1 Engraulis encrasicolus | reverse complement strand
CGCGTCTTTATCATGGCAATTCTTTGACAGAGATCACCTGCAGCGTCCACAGCTGTGGGTCACAAAAGACAGCAAAAGGTTCACCAAACTCTGCTTTGGGACTGAGGCCATGTTGCCACTCAAAGTGAGAGCATCACATTAACATGTAACTTCCTGCTTCATAGCCTACACAACGTGATACAATGTAACAGTCTGATTCTTGACCCCCGGTGCTGCTAAGGCTATCACCATTAGTTTGCAAGACTCTGATGATAAGGCAGCAGATAGAGGGTGACTGTGTCTCTGAATGACATAATCTGTATGATAATCCCCAATCAATCTCAATCTTGATCTCAAGTGTTTGTGTAATGACAATGAAACAGTGGCTCAGAGGGTTTCTCATCAACACCACAAAGACAGAAGGGGAATCTGTGCCGCGCCTGATTGATTAACTAGGCAGACTGGTTCTCAACCTTTTCTGAAGAAAAACGCCCCCTTGGCCTCATTACAAGCCTCCCAACGCCCCCTTGACATCATCATATGACTGACAATGCCCCCCTGGCTATAAAAAGATTAAATGGACTAATGCCCCCCAATGGCAACTAAGCACCAACCCGTCTCAGTTGAATACTTCTCAATGCCCCCCCCAGAGCTCTCCAATGCCCCCTGGGGGGCTGTACCACCCCTGTTGAGAAACACTACGAAGACTGGACTTTTGTTTGAATCAAGGAGGTCTACATACTTACTGTATCATTGGTTTGAATTCATCCCTCTCCTTACTCCGTTATTTCTAACACTCCTAAGTGACTCTTACTTTACCCTAAAGATATTTTCTGATGTTGGAAGAGTACTGTACACATGAGAAGAAGTCAACAGAACCATTCATCAATGACTCAAACCAACAACGCGCGCACATCCGCGCACACCCACCCACACACACCCACACACACACCCACACACACACACACACACACACACACACACACACACACACACACACACACACACACACACACACACACACACACACACACACACACACACACACACACAGGCAATCTTGTAAAGTATACCTGCTACATGGCGCTGTACTGTACGTATATTGTGTCATCTTGGAAAGCTCTTGTGTGGAGAAGCCACAACATCAGCCAAAAGTACAAGCCCGTGGAGTCTAGTTCCTGTGGGTTTGGATAATGCCTCTGTTGTGAGCTGCAACGTGTTACTATGATTAATCACGCCCCGTACAATTGTGGGAGAGATGTGGGGAAAAGATTAACTTCACATGAACTTTCTTAACCACAATATCTGTATCTGTATCTACCGTATCATCAGAGAGAGTAGAGAGAGGTTCATTGGCCCATTGTTTCCGCGTTCTATTATTGCAAGGGGGAGGGGGGTGAAATCCCCCTTTAGGCAGACCTAGGCAGACCTAAGGACTATTCCATTCAATGCTAGGGCTATTATGACATGTCACTTTAGGCAGACCGGAACCTGGTCACGTTAGGTGCCCATAGCAACCTATTACAATGGCATATCTCAATATACTTAAAGAATCTCTGGTGTCATGGAGCCTATGAAACACATTACAGAGGACTCAATGGAGTAACTTGTCACTTTCAGAAAACTGGTAAAATTAAAGCAAACTGGCAACTATTAAAGGAAGCATGTCAAGAAATGTGTCACCATTTTTGCATAGTATTGTCTTTTTTCAAATGGCCATGGTGGTGCAATCTTTGCTTGCAGCGATGAGACACATGTCAATACAAAAAGATTTGCATGCGCCTTTTCATTGTGGTGGAAGCAATCATTCTTAATTGCTATAATCGCTTACAAAATGGTCCACTCTGTATTAAATTGACACTATTTATGACAATGTGATGACAGCTGTTTCGCGATTTCCATGTCCTTCAGCATTGTCAGCGTAGTCTTTTGGCCAACGTGCTAGAGGCACAAAGGGGACAGTAGTCATGGGCCCAGAATTAGGTTTTCATGACATGTAAGATGACTGTCCTCCTGGGCCCAGAGAAACCTGTCAGCACTGTGCAATACTGAATAGGCTATACTGTTTGTCTGAGTCAGGGGTGGGGAATCTTTTTCATTTGGGGGGCAACTTCAAATTCATGCGAGGGCCAGAAAAGTCCTCCAAGGGCCTTACTATGAACACAAACCAGGATTTCACCCTGCACTTAAGGCCTATGTTGAAGCCAGGCAGCCACCTTTAAAACAGACCCCACCTTCTCTAGGTCAACTGAATATAACTTAATTGTATTGTAAATGTATTCTCAAAGATTCCTTTACAAAATATGTCATATTTCATGTGAAGCTGTATAACATTAAAACAATATCGAGGGCCGGATAAAACGGTCTCAAGGGCCGCAAACGGCCCTCGAGACATACTAAGTTCCCCAACCAGAGGCGGAGCTATAGGGAGGGCGAGCAGGGCATTTGCCCCAGGGCCCAGGACACTCTTGTATTGGTGTTGGGGGCCCTATTGTGACCTTGGCAGGCCGTATGCTTGAAGTGTTTTGCCTTGGGGCCCTGTGTGCATATTGTTCCGCCACTGTCCCCAACCCTGGTCTACGGAAACATTGAGTGTTGCTTCAAAGAATAAAGATACAAATGAGGGAGGGCAAACTGTTACTCATCGAACACGTCCCAGATTAAAACGCTCTCACAACATCACACTGGCAATGACTTAACGGCAAAACTAGTCAGCATGCCAACGATTCTTAATCAGTGCCAGTGCTACAATTAAGCTGTTAAGTATGGTTTTCTGGTTGTCAGGAAAAAAATCAGCTTTTGGGCCATTTTAAAGCCCATGGGCTTTTGCAGCCTTACTGATCAGAAAGTGAAGATTACGATAGGAAGAGCGTGGAAGAGAGATGTAGGGTACTGTTGGAAAATAAGCCAGAATTGAACCTGGGTCCAAATAGGTTGTGCCACTTTATCCAAAATGGCAAGAAAAAATATCCTGACAACCCTGACATTGGATTATTTGGATCAGCATTTACCCTTCTGATCATTCAATAACGAAGCCCACACATGTTTCAGAGACAGATGCTTCATAATGGTAAAGATATGATGATCTTTAATGTTTGACAGCCATGAAAACATACAATAATAATAAATACTGAAGACCATGCAGAGAACATATACAAAGAGGAGAACAGGTGTCTTGAACATACACAGTGATGGCCGCGGGTTCCCTTGGGTTTGCAATGCACCGTCTGGGACATACAGCAGGAGCTAACAAAATACAGTACACTGCCACACAGGGCACATTTGGTACAAACACGTTGGTCTCTCTCGGCATTTCATTCTGAGGCAACAGAGCTCACCTTACATCTCAAGGGAATAAACGTTAGGCTACATATTGTGGCAAATGCACAGTGCATCTTGGCAGCCTTTTTTCACAAAAGAAAATAATGAAGGTGGCAGGTGACAAATAGTGAATTTATGCAATTTAACTCATTGACCAGCTGAGTCAGATGAAGGCGTTCTGCTGGTGAAGACAACGAAATCAGCCTGACGGGAGCCTTGTTAATGTGTGCTAATGTGAGAGTTCATCTTGGGAAACGACGACAACTTCAGTTGGAGGAGCAGTTCACCATCAAAGACAGAAGGCATCTTTCTTGTTTCCTGATGGATTTATAGGCCTCTCCGAAACATCAAAAGGTGACATATCTTTTTAATGCTTTTTTTAAACCCACAAACGAATTACTGACAAAAAAAATTACAAAGACGTCTTACAGAAACATTTTCTCACAGATGAGCAGATTCCGTTCAGCCGCAACAAGCCTATGGGCTAAGTCAGGCCCGGCAACAGAGGGGGACAAAAAGGTCAGTTGTGCTGGGCCCAGGGAGAGGGGGAGCCAAGAATTGGGTTCTAATTTCCTTACGGTTTTGTAGGCATTGAGAGGAGGGCTCCCTCAGGTGATCTGGTGCCGGGCCCAGTCAAAGCTGTCACCGGCCCTAAGGGATTCTTTACAAACCGCAAGTCATAACCTGAACAGACTTGTGGCAGGCCTTACCTAGCGTCAGCTCAACTGAATGAGCCATAAACTTTTACGACAAGGTTCAACCACAAGAAGATGAAAAACCTTGAATAACGAATTATTCTTTTTAGGTCTCTTTCTGTTTTTTTTTGTTAGGTCATGGTTACGTATGTTTGCTCGTTTAATAAGAGCAGGAGCAACAAAATGACAGCCATTATGAGTTGACATTGTGAAAATGCCAAAAGGTATGGCAGGAAAACGAAAATGTCCTACCTGACCATTTCACTGAAAGTTTACTGATACAGGCACAGAAGCTGACGGGGAAATTGGAGATTTTAAGATCAGTTGTCCATGACAACACCAGGCACCAAGGTGTGGCGGAAGAAAAACAAATCAAAACAAAGAAAAACTCCAACGAGCTGAGAACAAATAAGCACTGTAAACAAAGCACAAAGGCCCTCTGATAATTATTAAATATGAACATTAATAAGAAGACACAAATACAAAACACATAGAAATAATAATAAAAACAAAACATTCAAAGTTAAGACCCTTTTGTAGACTGCAGACTTTACGACCATCTCAAATACTCAATCATTGCATCCTCAATTGCCAATGAGTAATCTGTGGCATTTTAAATAAACTCTCTCCATCGAGTCAGTCTAGGGTCACGTCAAATACTGAGTATTAGACCTTCTTGTGCATGATGAAGCGTCTAACTTGAATGTCTACTATGCACAGTGTGGTACAAGCTTTATTATTGTCACATGTAGTGACACATTTGGAATATAACAGTATATAATATATTTATTACCTTTACATAGGTACCATCTTTTTGTACTGTGTTATTATATTACTCTGAAGACAGCTCGAGGTCATAACTGGCCTGTGCTTTCTTGTGTCTATGAGCCCGATTATATGCACATCAATAAACCGTTTATGATCAGGTTTTTGGAGTAACCGGTTTATTCATGTGCTGATGTAAACTGAACAAACTGTTCACAATAATCGGTTTATTGCAGTTATCGGTTTATGAGAAATACGATTCACAGGTGGGTTTTTGGGTAATGAAATTATTTTTTAAGACGTGTATCCAGCATAATCGGGTTATTATCAGGTTCTTGACAATAGAGAATGATAAGTAGCCAATCACAAGCCTTAAATTCTAGCTCCGTGTCACACACTTGAATAGAACACGGGTAACCGACAGACTGCATGTTAACAGCAATAAACAGTTTACTCCAATAACCTGTTTATTCCAATAATCCGATTATTGTGGCAATATAAACAGGCTCAATGATGTTATTCATATGTTCGGGCTTGGTTGTTGAGGGAAGTGTGTGTGTGTGGGGCTGATGATGGGTGACTAGTGGGGGCTTAGTTAGGTGAGACAGCAGGTGGGTGTTTGTAACATGGCACCATGACAATGCGTACAAATACAACGCCGGTTTGAACTTTGTGTACACCATGATTTTGCATCTTTGCCCGTGCTCTACAATGCCCTGTGACAGGTTAGCGTTAGGGGTGGTTTTGGTCTGGGCACAATTTTTCGTTCCTTGTTGTTTCGTTGTTGTTGTTGGCGAAAGTCAAGCTGTATAAAAGTTGCTTTGTTGACAGGTTATGGTTAGGGATGGTTTTGGGGGAAAACTGCTTTTCAGCAGCCTTGCCCAGTTTGTACAGTATGTACTTGTATGTACAGTATGTACTTGCGTGTTGGTCACGTGCCTTGTCATGATGCCAGCCTGGTGTTTGGGAGAAAAAGCTCAGTTGGTGAGGGGAGTGTGTGGAGAACTTGGGCCTGGGACTAGGGGTTTGGTAGGTGACAGGTAGGTGTCTAAAGGGGAAGAGCTCTGTTGATGAGGGCGTGTGTGGGGAGCCTGGTGATGGATGACTGGGAAGGTGGGCCATTGGTAAGACTTTGGCCATTGGTGCCTAAAGCAGGGGTGGGGAACCTATGTCTTGAGAGACGTTTTATCCGGCCCCCGATTTTAATGGTATGTAGTTTCATATGAAATATTACATGTTTTGTAAAGAAATATTAGACATTTCATCTGTAATACAATTAAGGGGACCAAGTGAAGTAGGGGTCTGTTGTAAAGGTGACCACCTTCAAGGGGATCCTGATTTGTGTTCATAGTAAGGCCCTTGGAGGACTTAATCAAATTTGATGTAGCCGTCGAATGAAAACGGTTCCCCACCCCTGGTCTTAAGGGAAAGAGCTCCATTGTTGAGGGAAGTGTAAAGGGAACTTAGGCCTGGGTGTGGGTGGCTGTGTGGGTGGTCTAGATTGGTGATGATGCAGGTGGGAAGTGTGAGGTTCACTCTTCAGATGGAGAAGTGTCCACTTCTGCTTCCTGACCTCCTGTCTCCTTAGGTGCATCCTGCGAAGGACTTTCCTCTTCCGCCGTCTCCTTCTCAGACTCTGGTTGGCCCTCACCAGCCTCAGCCTCACCCTCGGTGCCCCCCTCAGTCTTGGGGGTTTCCTCGAAGCCCGCGCCCTCCCCCTGGGGGGCCTCTCCTCCTTCGTATATGATGTCCTCGGGGTCCGGGGCGGGCGGGCAGAACTCCTCTTCCGGCAGAATTTGCCGGAAGACCGTCTCGGCCAGCTTGACGGAGTAGTCGCAACCCAAGCCCACGTCGGGCCCCGCGCACAGGTGCACGTTGCCGGGCAAGTCGGCGTCGGCGGCGAGGTCCATCGCGGAGGTGTCCAGCATGTTAAAGTACATCGCCCACAACACGGTCGGCCGACCTTCTCCGCTTCTCTCGTCCGTCTTGCCGCCGTCATCTCCCTCCGCGTTGGCCGCCGCCTCAGCACCGGCTCCACCAACAGCGGGGGGCACGGAGAACATGTCGGTGACGAGTGGCTCCAGGTCCGCTCGGGCGGTTCCCCTGGAGGCGCAGGTGAGGTGCACCAGGTAGGTGCCAGGCATGCAGGTCATGGACGAGGAGCAGAGCTCCACCACGCGCACCGACGGCCCGCCGGCCTCCAGGGGGGGCACCGTCAGCAGGGAGATCTGCTGGTCCGAGTCGGCGGGCAGCACGGAGCGGTCCGTGATGAGGACGGCCCTGGATATACGCTGCTGCTGGTCCTCCTTCTTCTTCTTCCACTGGTCGACCATAAACCCGTCCTCCACCACAAAGTGGGTGCAGCCGATGCGCTGGCCGTGCGTGTCGATGACCGCCTTGCACCGGTTGCTCTCCTTGTCCACCACCAGGGCGGCGACGGAGTGCCGCAGGCAGTAGATGCCGCCGAAGACGGCGCTCATGCGGCAGAAGCACTGCGGGATCTCGCCCAGGCCGTAGAGCGGGAACAGGAAGGGCGTGTTGCCGTAGCGGCCCAGGCACTGCAGGAAGTGCCGCGTGGCCCGCAGGCCGTCCGCCGTGCGGCAGCTCTCCTTCGTCACCATGGCGATGGAGTGCAGCACGAAATGCTGCAGGTTCTCCGTCAGCTTCTTGGTCTTGAGGAAGTCGGAGAAGAGCGAGTCGGCCGAATCCTGGTACTCCTCCGGGTGGCTCTCGAAGTCCATGCAGAAGGTGAGGAACTTCATGAGCATGCGCTTCTCCACCATGGTGAGCTGCTTGCTGGCGAACACGTCGGCGCGCGAGCAGGGCACCTGCTCCACGCGTCCCGCCCGGTAGGTCAGGACGCGCGTGGCGATCTTGAACTCGGTGTAGCGGCTGACCTTGGACTGGATCAGGAGGTCGACCAGGCTGCCGCGCGAGTAGATGAGCTTGGAGACCAGGTCGATGTTGAACCGCCGGCCCTCCTTCAGCAGAGTGGGGTAGGTGATCTTTTTCTTCTTCTTCTTCTTCTCCTCCTCCTTTGTGCTTTTGTCCTCCTCCTGTTGTTGTTGCTGCTGCTGTTCATCTTTTTCCTCTGCGTCACCTGATTGGGTGGCCTCTTGCTTGGCAGTTCCTTCCTCCTCTTGCGTCTCGGAGGCCTCGTTGTTCTGGCTGCACTGCTGAGTTTCACTGCCGGTTGAGGTTTCCTGTGTGCCGTCAGGACTGACAACGCCCTCCTCCTCCTCCCCCTTCGTTTCCTCTGCAGAAGGAGGTGCAGTTTCAGTCAGTTGCTTATCTTCTTTCGCCACCTCCTTCTCCTCCTCCTCTTCCTCTTCCTCCTCTAAACTTGCATAGCAGAACACCTCTAAGTCACTAATGAAGGACTCGTCAGCGCTGATAGGCAAAGCCTCTTCCCCATCCTCCACTTTACTCCTCCACTCCACCTCCTCCTCCTCCTCCTCTTTGCTCTGAGAGCCCGGTTGGGCCTTGTGCTCCTCGATCCAGGACAGCAGGCTGTTGAAGTTGAAGCCGGCCCATTTGCTGGAGTAGTAGTTCCTGCGGTCCACGTGCAGGACCCTCTGGCCCACTCTCGAACAGGCCGAGGCGACGATGGACTCTGTGAGGCCAGTGCCGAGGATGACGACATCGAACTCAGACGGGAGATTGTCGGATGCCATCGTCAATCTAAAATCTTTAGGAAAATACAATGCACAAATACAACCATCATTAGTTTATGTTTTGCCAAGAAATTCCAATAACACCATTCAAGATGACATTAAATTTAGGTTTCGCAAAAACATGAACAGTTTTAATAGATTCCACAGAATGTGACATGCACTTTCACCAAAGATTAACATTCATTATTTCTTCCAGTGCTGCAGAGCTATATGAAGCTAGAAATTGTGTACCAACAAAACAGGTAGGCCTTGAACTCTACTTGTAAAACAGGCCTGCCTATCACAGTAGTCCATCAGAATGAAGGGGGAAACGGCAAGAACCTGTGCAGTACACACCCTAACTATGACATGTCGCATCAGACCGAATAAGAGTCAAACACCAATTCATTATGCCAATGTTGTGTGTAACTAAATTTTAAAAATGTGAGAACGTTGTATTTAAAATGCTCAGATTACATGGGATGTCATTTTTGCTGTTTCAATTCATTTCCGGTCAAGGGGGTTGGTTAGTAGCTAAAATAGCCTTGGGTAATGGTTAGCCTTTAGACTCGGGATAATCACGTGCGTAAACTCCTTTTTGTCGAGTACAGCAATCATGAAGGGAAGCGCCTTTCGGAAGAGACATTTGGGAACTACAACTATTTGACCAATGCAGCGTCTACAAAATTTAGGTAGCAAAGACGGCACCCGCGTTTTAAAACCAGAGAATGTTTAGCTAAGACTAGCTACGACAGGCTAGCAACAAGATACGCATCCAAGTTTTACTGAAGGCGTTGACGTCTAATCAAAACACCATGGATGACTCTGACACCCGTGCAATTCTTCCAGACGAGGAGGAATCACCCGAAGATAATTCTATAGCGAGTAAATGCTGTTGCCCCATGTCCATGGGCGACAACGCCGTTTGCAGTCCTCCACCTTATTCCTGCCCACTTTCCGTGTCGGTCGAGCCTGTGCTCTTTCTATCAATGTTTTCATTGGGACTTCAGATACCCCTTTGCACACAATACCTGTGGGATCGCATCAGTGAAGATCTGGGTTACAACGGGACAGATACGGGGAAGTGTGCCAACCACACAGGGCCTGTCGATCCTCTGGAGAAGGTATCTCTGAAATTGTAAACAAACGGGGTGGCTGCCTGGCTGCCTGGCTTGGTCTACGGAAGCCGAAGTGGGACGAGCCCAAACGACATTCTTTTGGTTTCTCACATCGACAATTGTTTTTTTTCTCATATATAATATCATAGTAATAATAGCTTGTGGATCACATTTGTGAACCCAGTCTACAATGAATAGTAGGCCTACTTCTTTTAAGTGTGTGTTCACATGTGTCAGTAGGCTGCCCTGCGCAGTGTGCAGCATAAGGCAAAAGGGTTACATGTTTACATATTTCAGTCCACATTGATAAAGCAAAAGGTCAAGGAGGAGGAGGTGCCAGTTTCTTGCTTATTTTACTACTTCTACAAAAAAAACTTTGTGAACCCAAGGAGCAAAATCCAGTTGAAAATCCCAGTTGAAATCCTAATTTGATATGAAATGCTTTCAAATGGTATTTCTATATTTAATTTTAAAATTTAAAGCCCATTGGGAAACTCCAACTACCAGTGTCATCGTGATTATATAGGCTACAGAATAGATAGCCTAGAAAATTAATGGTGGGACCAGTCCCAATCAAACATGCAGCTTAGCCTACAGACACGTTTAGACATAGTTAGACACCAGTAATGGTTCCATCTTCCATATAATAACGCATGACTTTCATCTGGAATTTTCTTTGCACTGTTTTTTTGTACAGCTAAGGAATCAATGAAATGAATGACATTCAGATTTTTTTTCTCATTCCTTTTCCCAGGAGGTGGAGACTCAGACAGCACACTGGAACTTGTACATCAACTTGGGAGCCTTTTTCATCAGCCTCTTCTCCTCCACCCTCTTTGGGTCCTGGAGTGACCGCGCAGGCCGGCGCCCCGTCCTGATCATATCCAATCTGGGCCTGGCCACACAGGCCGCACTCTACCTGCTGGTGTTTTACTTGAAGTTACCTGTGGCCTGGTTGCTTGCGGGCCGTCTCTGCAGTAGCCTGACGGGAGACTTCAATGCCACCCTCGCAGGCTGCTTTGCCTATGTGGCCGACACGAGCGACAGAGGGTCCCGGACGTTCCGTGTGGCTATACTGGAGGCCTGTATAGGTCTCGCTGGCATGTTTGCCAGCCTCATTGGCGGACCGTGGCGAAGGGCGCAAGGGTAGAGATACAGTAACATTCATATTCCTCATTGTCAATTTAATTAGTAGGCCTACATGAAGCTGTTTTTGACAGAGCACTAGGGTAGAGATAGCATATCCATACTCTCCATCCATATTACTATACATGCTAGTTGGACTACATGAGGCTTATTTCGACCTGGCATTTATTTGCAAAAATGGATTAGAATGCATTCCCAAACACCGTCACACTCTCACCTTAAATAAATATGAATTTATAAGCGTAGATAAAATATCTAGCCTCTTCATCTTCAGGTAGCACATGCAGTTGATTTTGACAGGGATTTCCAGCATTTGCACTTGATGCTTTTAATCTTGGCACTTGCTTTTAATCTTGTAATCTCCTTCTAATCTTGTTTTATGTTTATTATTTTTATGGTTTTATTGCGTAATTTTATCTCTACATCCATTTTAATCTTTTCTGTTTTGTCTGTGTCCTGTCTGTAACAATGTAATGTGTGCTGCCGCCTTGGCCAGGGCTTACTTGAAAAAGAGAATTCGATTCTCAATGTGATTTTGTTCCCTGGTTAAATAAAGGTAACAAAATCACATACATAATGTACCCTTCATCCACCTCCACATACCCAGTCTCTCACCGTCTGTACAATAAGAATTTTGAAAAAAATAAAATTGACACAGTGTCCTAGCCTACATGATATCCCACCGCAAGTTTAAAGCACAGCTGTGCTCAATCTCTCCCCAGGTACATCAACCCATTCTGGATGGTCTTGGCGACCAGCCTGGCATCCGCCCTGTACGCCTTCCTGTTCGTACCCGAGTCGGTGGTGCCGGACCCTGAAGCCAGACTGCTCACCACCAAGCACCACCGGGCAGTCGTGCGTCTCTACACCAGGAAAGGGCCGGAGGAGGAGAAGGGCCGACTGCGCAGACTGCATCTCTGGCTCTACTCCCTCTGTTTCTTCGTGGTCGTCACCGTGCACTTTGGGAGCCGTAACCTGTACGTGCTGTACGAGCTCAGCGCTCCGCTGTGCTGGGGGCCGGAGATGATCGGCTACGGGTCGGCGGCCCAGCACCTGACCTACCTGAGCAGCCTGGCGGGGCTGAAGGGCCTGCAGCGGTGCCTGGACGACTCCTGGGTGGCCCTCCTGGGACTGCTGTCCAACGCCTGCGGCCTGCTGGTCATTTCTCTGGCCGACACCACCGCTCTTATGTTCACAGGTACGTATACTTAACTATAGGCCTACTACAGCAGCGTGCGACACTAGGGCTACTGCAAGATGTGTGTGTTGGGAACGTGTGCACACTACACGTCTTTCAAGTGTAATTTCATTCCGATTAACAATCATTTATATTCTCTGTTGCTTAAACATAAGCAGTTCTAGATGAGAGAGCAGGGCCCCTGTAATGACCACTGTAATATTGGATGATTTAAATAGTAATTTAATTTCTAATCAAAACAAGTGAAAAGTTTAAAAAAAATGCAAAAAGAATGTTTACCTGTCTTGCTGTTATATATTCCTAAAAAAACATTGGCCTTGATTCAGTCTCCCTTCTAGTTTTGGCTTTTAACCATCATTTAAACAGTGCTGTCTACAGCAGATTGGATCTTTTGATTGATATTTACTAAATAGTTAAATGATATTTACTAGTGTGTATTAGTGTAACCAAAGTACAATTTTGCAGTTAAAATGTCTATGTAGCAAAGGGGAGTAGATTTGCCCAGCCAGGACTCAAACCCAGACCTTTTGGGGTAGTAAACTGGGACCCTGACCACTACACCCTAAGAGCCAGGCTCATTGGTGTGACAGTCAGAACAGACCCACAACCCTAGTGATGGTCACTCCACCACACTCTATCTCTTGAAATTCAAAATGGCAGGCAATGGAGAGGATCCCCCTTTTTCATGTATGTATTTTTCCAGTCATAATGAATACTTAGAATTTGATGGTGGTGGTAAGTATTCGTGGAAAAGGTGGTATTTGTGAATGGGTGGCATGAATTCTGGAAATAAACAACTAAACATCTTACACAGTGTACCTTTAATATGCAGTCTCTCGATTTAGAGTTCAACTGTAAATCAAATCACACCACAAACTTATTATCAGTTCCTGACACTGTGCTGTAGACTGGGTCATGTCCGATATACAAGCACAAAAACACACCCACTCAAGGCCTTTCTCATCAAAAATGTAACTTGATTTATGCAAGTTTTTGGATATTTTAAAACATAGCTTTTTATATTCAATGTGTATTGTCTCATAATTCATACTCAGATAACTACTGTGTTCTATGTTGTTTGTGTAATTTGTAGAGCCAGAAAGGAACTTTTCATGGTGTGGGGTGTGACTTTAGAGTTCAACTATACAGTGAGAATAAATTATCTGACTAAGGCACTCCAGATTAAAATGTCTTTATTAATATGACAAGTCCTACATGGACATATTAAAAACAAGGCCTTGTTGGTCTACGTCAGGATAACTTTTTGACTATTTCATTGATGAGTGGTTCATCTCAAAGCCCAAAGACCCCTATATTGGGTAACCATTTTAAGAATGTTTGGGTGAGAGGATCATATTAGATTTAAAAGTTGTCATTCTTGTAAAAGCTCTGTGGGCCAGATGAAATGGCTCAGTGGGCCGCATGTGGCCCCCAGGCCTAAGTTTGCCCACCCCTGGTATAGTCTAACACTGCACCTTTAACAAAGCTGTGTTAAAACCTATTCAAACTGTTTAGCTGCACGTAATAGCCAGCTCAGCCGGGCCATCACCTTGCTATGCCTTCCACAATGGCTACACAGATTCAAACACACAAGGGATTTTCCCATCAAGGATGTAACTTGATATAAAATGATGTGCATTAAAAAAAGTTTATACGACACACGAAATTGAAGATCAGTATTGCTGCAACGTCAGCTTTGCCACACTAAGGTTAGGTTTGTATAGGCTGAGGGCACCTTTTCCCAAAAAGGGTTTAGGCATTCAGCAGGTGTTTTTTGCCGGTGCCCTAGGCTTATATGGGTTCTATGTTGTTTGTGTAATTTATAGAGCCAGAAAGTAGCTTTCAAACAACCCCAAAACAATAACTCTCTCTTTGTGACTTTAATTGAATTGAATGTATAGTATCCTACCCTCTTAATTCAAAGTTTTTGAATCGATTTCTCCCTTAATATTTGTGCCAGATTTATGCAAATGCTATTCTGGTTTTCTACCTTGCCAGTAAAAAGGCACACTATATTTTATAGAAATCTGTGTCGGCCCGGGCCCCAAAGTGTCTGTTTTCACGTGAGATGAACCAGAGGCAGATTATCGAAAGATAGTAAAGAACACCTGGATGCATCTTATATCTATACCCCCCAACAAAAAAAGAACTTTGGCATTATTTTGATTGAAAATTTCATGGGATAGGGCTACAGATAGAGCATTCTGATTGAAGGACAGATTTTGTCTCCTTTGGATTATTCTCCATGGTGGGAGTGCTAGGCCACCTCGCCAGGCAAAACTATTTTCTGCCGCTCGGCGGGTTTGTTTCGTTTCCTCACATTCAGTCAGGCTATCTCAAGGCAGTACCTTCTTAACCCATTTTAGCCTAAGCCCTTTCTGGGAAAAGGTGCGCTCTCCCTATTAAAACCTAATTATCACCCAGTGAGCAGACGGAACGTCTTCTGATTGGCTGAGCAGGTGTCCTTTATTCCCCGCTAGCAGGACACCTATGATGTCATGCGGGCATGCGGGCGTCCAAGTTGCTTCTTTTTTAACTTTCTGGCGAAGTGCCGTTACTAGTTCTATCGCATCTGGTTGTCTAGTCAAGACCACGTCGTTAGTTCTATCGCATCTGGTTGTCTAGTCAAGACCCCATTACTAATTCCATTGCATCTCGTTGTCAAGTCAAAAACCCAGTCGTCAATTCTATCGCATTTGGTTGTCAAGTCACCCCAACATTCTGCGCGCGTCCAGGCTATGCCTCCGATAGAGGCGCGTCTCACTAGATTAGGAAGTGGTGCCCATAGCAACGTACCAAGCGCAATGGTGAAACTACTTTCTCACGAAGCCTTAGATGAACTTATTAATAAATTAATAAATTAATACTTAAATGCTGGTAACCGGGTGATAAGCGGAATAGCGGCCTTCGAGGTGTCCCGATATCAAGGGAAAATTGACTTGGCGAAGCGAACAGCCTTTCGGCTGCGCCGTCAGGCCATTTAGAACGCTCCGCCTCGTCCATTATTTCCCTTGATATCGGGACACCTCGTCGTCCGCTATTCCATACATATCTCACCCTCCAAAGCACATAAAACATGAAAAAAGTTGCCTTTTTTAAGTGAAAACCTTCATTTTGCACTAGAATGTGTTCATTCAGCTTTAACATACCCACAATTTTAATAAAACAGCTCAAATCTCAAGAACCTTAATGCAGCGTATATGTCGCTCCAGGACACAATGGGTTAAAATGTCTCTCAGAGACCCCAGGCCATCCCTACCAGGCTGTACACAAGTATTCAGTGTGCGTGCTATAGCCTACTGTAAGCACCTTCTTGAAATGCATCTAATTTGTATGACCCTTCAAGTCAGACGTCTCCGGGAAGCATTCAGGGAAGGATTTATGCAATACTTTTACTAAACCTTAAGTCTTGATGGACTTTAAGATTATTGTCTCAACGTTACAATCTGAACACACCCAGGCCTCAGTTTTTATACAGACTGTTTGCACCAGACGAGAACAGTAAAAGTTTTGCTCAACTAAGTAAAAAAAAGAAGCTCACTCATGATGGTTTCACTTAACTGTGTAGACCTTTAAAAGGGCAGTTTTGCATTGAATGTAGTATAGTATGCTATTGTGGATTATGACTGGTGTGATGTAATAGTCAAAGTGATCTTCCTCAGTTACACATCCATTCAAGATCCAGTTGCTCAGGTGGAGAAATGAAAATGGGCATCATGACATTACATTACATTTAGCAGAAGATTTTTATTTAAATAAACTTATAAAAATAAGCAGTAGCAGTAACATACAATATGTGTCATCAATACTACAGACTACCCATCCTTGACAAGTTTAGTGCAAATAGGTAGGGTTGGCTTTGTTGTGAAGCGAAGTTTTGGAACAGAAGACTTGTCACAAGCTTTTTGAAGAGTGGCAGAGATGACCTATACTCTTGTAGCAACTGGGAACGTGTTCCGCCATTGGACTGGGATAGCTTTGTGTGAGCAGAGGGCAAAGCTAGACGTTTCATGTTGGAGGAACACAGGCGCAGAAGAACCCTAATATGTGATATGTTATGTTTTTGTTTGATGGAGGAAGAGATAACGACTGATAACGTCCTTGTCACTTGCTGACTTCTAAGTCAAGGGGAAGGTTTGAGTTTGGACGGCACTTAAGGTAAATAAATGACTCCCATGTTATCTCTCGTTATCTCAGAGCAGTGCATGGCAGAAGGCCTACCGATAAAGTCACATTTCCGAACCATGTCGGCTCACATGTTTTAATCACTGTTAACCCTGTCCTTGATGGCTCACTTCATTGCAAGGAACATACGCTGGGAGAGGGGTTCAAAGGGGCAGTTGGAGGACCAAGGAGTGGATTCACCTCAGGGACTCGTCGGGAAGTTTACTCTCTGCTCTGCCATCTTGTGTAGACTCCTATAAGCTGCAGCTTTGGTGCCTTGAAGCAGATTTTTTTTTTAATTTGTGTGTTTGTTTTGTTTTTGTTGTTGTTGTTCTGTTTATAGCAGCATTGGGCAATGCATTCTGATGGAAGAAGGTATACTGTATACCTTTCATCAGAATGTGTTGCCATTTTAAAAACAAATACATAATACATAATCCTAAAAGACCAATACTTTTAATAATGGGTTCCGTGCATGGGCTTTTTATTAAGACAAATAGTGTCCATATATACAGACAGAATGAGAGTGGTTTCGTCTGAAAGACTGGTATTATGGTTAAGTGCCAAGCAGATTTGGAAGTGCTTCCTGGAAGTCTGTGAGCATATTGTGTAGTGAGCAAAATGAATTTGTAGTAAATGTAGTAAAGTAAATGTCTGCGTGTTGTATTTCCCAGGGTATGGGCTTTGCTTCCTCGCTCTGATTCCTACTTCAGTGCTGCGATCAAAGCTCTCCAAGCTGGTGGACCCCTCTGAGCAAGGTACATGGATGGATGGATGGATGGATTGATTAATTAATCACAATTTGATTTTCAGTACAGCTTCAGTATAGGTTACAACGTACTAACATAATAGTTGCAGATATACAGATGAATTGTGGGGGAGTGATGAGGCAAGGGTGGGACAACCCCCAACCCCACCCCTACAATCTTTTCCCTGGTAATATGACCTGCCTGTATGTTAGGGGTAGGGCACCTTTTTCATTCGAAGGGCCACTTCAAATTCCTCCCAAGGGCCGTACTATGAACACAAACCAGGATTCCCCCCTACAATTTAGGCCTGTATTGAAGGCAGACCCCACCTTCTCTAGGTCCCCTGAATATAATTTCATTGTATTGTAAATGTAATTTCTAAGATTCCTTTACAAAATATGTCATATTTCATATGAAATTGAGTTGAAACATATCGGGGGCCAGATAAAATCGTCCCTCTGGACATAGGTTCCCCACCCCTGATCTATGTGGAAAACAGTTTGGTCCCTCCTCAGTATTCTCTTTAAATAGTCTTATCTTGTGATCACTTAAACATCATATACTAGCCAAGTGACAAAATTCTATCAAAAGAGAATGCTATGTGTACAAGGTCTGTAACATTTTCTCGCAGATTTTGTTTTTGTTCAATACCTAGGTAGGATGTGCACAATGTGTGTCTCTGGCAATGTAGATGAGTCATCTTTGTGTAGCCCCTTAATGCATGCCGTACCTCCTGTGGCACGTTGTAAAAGACATTGAAAGTTAACTACTACAACACTACACTACTATGACAGTGCACGGGGCCTTAAGTAATACATTACGACTTGGTCATTGCCATTCTGGTCACAGCTCATTTATAATGCCGTGTCTTAAGGGGTTAAAACCTGGTTGTGTGTCCACGTGGCAGGGGCCCTCTTTGCGTCCGTGGCGTGTGTCGAAGGCCTGTGTTCCATGGTGGCTAGCGGGCTCTTCAACTCCCTGTATCCCGCCACCCTGCACTTCATGAAGGGCTTCCCGTTCCTCTTTGGAGCCTTGCTGCTCACTCTCCCAGCAGGAATAATTGGGTAAGCCAGAGTACTGTAATTTGTATGCAGTACTGTAATTTGTATGCAGTATCAGTTGCACCACTGCACGAGAGGGTTCCAAACAGTGAAAGATGGCAGAGTGTGCCTGTAAATGTGTGGCTTCTTCTACCGTATTCTGAGGAATCCAGTATTCTTCTTTGTGGGGTGGTCCTTTAATTCACATAGGGTATTTGAGTAATAACAAATGTCTGCTGACAGGACCGGATTAACGCACAGGCTAGATATGGGTGCAGCCAGGGGACCCCTGATCGACCAAAAATGACAAAAGAAAATCAGAGCTGTGACAAGATGCAGTATTGACATATTCATCAGTCATATTGAGCAAAGTTGGTAGACATGTAATTCCTATCTTGTAATTATGACACTTTCTATGTACATTTGTCACGAAATCTGCCCTCTGGTGGGGGGCACAGCAACCTGTAGCCTAGGGGCCCCATGCCATCTTAACCCGGCCCTGTCTCCTGAAGTAAATTTCTTATTACTAACCCATTGAATCTACTGCTTAACTTTCTATTTACCTGAATGACTATGGTTGTTGTTGTTGTTGTTCAGGACACTTGGCTGTCAACAGAGGAGACGGAACACAGACAACTCTGCAGAGGCCTCCTGAGGCAGTAGCTGGAGTGGGAGGGGGGGGGGCAAGCTCTATTCAGACATACTGCTATTCAGACATACTGCTATTCAGAGATCAGAAATGTCGTAGGGTTAGGGTTAGGGTCAGGGTAACTGCATGTACTCTCCCTAAACTCAAAAACCCTGAGCAACGTAGCACAAACCACAGAAATGGCAGATTTCGATGGGAAACGTGCCAGTATTCAGACAATAGACATCAATGTCTGAATAGCGGCATGTCTGAATAGCACCATGTAACAGTAGCTGGAGTGGAAGCTTTAAGCCAGGGGGTGGAGTAGAAGACATCCCCTGCGGACCCTCTGTCAAACTGGGCTTGATGTCCCGTCTGTCACCCATGTGGACGGTATACAATTGAATGATTAAAAAAAATGTATTCCTTGCTTTTCAGAAATCTCAGAAGAAGGGAATGTTAACCTGTTCTAGACCAAAGATTAAAGCTATTAATTGCACTAACACAACGGGAAAGTAAGTGTGTGTGTGTGTGCACGTGCGTGTTAGGAGTCATTTTAAAAAATATATTTGTATGTTTTACTATTTCTTGAATAAATTGTAGTAATTGTACTACCTGCTTTATTTGTTAAATTTATGTTGCTTCGCCTTCCTTCATTCACCTTTCCACGTGTTCAGACATTATCAGTGGGCTTTAGCCTCGAGGTTAGAGGAGGAAACCGAAGATACAGTAGATCTGGGCTGCATTCCAATATGCGACCTTGCATCCTCCACTTGTGCTTGTGGCCTAACGTTTTGCTGATGCCCCGCCTCCGTGGAGAAAACAATTAAGTTTCCCCGCTGTCAGCCTAGCCAAACAATTTTTGGGGGGACTATTCTTCATTCACCATCCAGTTTGCAAGTGAGAAAATGACTTTATAATTGAGCTTTTGCGAGATATTGCAATATAATGATGTTGTCAGTGATGTCATCATGACGTATTACTTCCTGGTACGAGGCCACAAGCACAAGTGGAGGACGCAAGATCGCATATTGGAACGCAACCATTGACAGGTCTGATGGCACAAGAAAATCCTGAGCCTGAACCTTAAACCGTTTTTGAAATGAGAAAAACTTGTAATGACTATATTTCGTTTTTGCAAACAAACTTCTCTCCAGCCTGAAATCCAACACCGAAGCTGAATGCTATCAACCATGTTTTGAGAACTACTCATACTGTAGCACAGGGGTCCCCAACCTTTCTACTGAGGGCCACCGGAGGGATGCTTTTGTACAAAATCCTCTATTCATGTTCAAAATCCTCTACTCATATCTTGGCATCATTCTCAAATCACACTATTATTGAATGATACTTTGCTTAAAGGTTATTAAGAATAAATATTGAAATTAAGAAAAGCATTAACTGTGACAAAAATCTGGTAGTCGTCACTGTTTATTAACATCCTTGGTGGGCACCTCAGAAACTCCTGGAGGGCTATTTGGCGCCCGCGGGCACCACGTTGGTGACACCTGCTGTAGCATGTATGTGAGGCAACATACTTGCTTGCTTGCTCTGCTCCCCTCCCTGTGACCAAGGGAGGAGGATGACTGCACGGGCCTACCGGGCCCAAGAGCCAAGATGGCCCTGAAGCCCAAGTCACCGTGCCACATAAAACACTTCATTTTTGGTTTATATTTATTGTTCACATAGTGTTAAAATTTGACTTAACCACCATATTATTCTTTTTTCCTGGGGTAGAAACCCCAGAACCCTGAACATCAAAAGCTGTCCAACATCTTCAGTCAACACCCAAATCATTTCAAACTTCACGATTCCAAGGAGGGGGGGCTTTCTTGTTGTCTGGCTCCAGGGGCCCATAATTCGTCCCTGCCTCGTGATCCCTGGTGGCTCCCATGGGCTTGTGTGTTTGTGTGAAACAGCTGTGGCCAAACTTTCTTAAGTGGGCTCACATTACCTCAGGCCTGGTACTGGAGCTGAGGTTAAACCAACCCATCTTAACTCTACTCTAGTCCCAGAGGCTTTTAATAGGGGGGGGGTTTACCACCCCTGCCGTTCCCAGCTGGCCATATGGGTTGGTGTGTCCAGTTGTAAGATGACACTCAACACAAGCACAACATGACACAACAGTGTGGGGAGAAGGAACGGTGATCAGAGTGATGGTCAGTTTGGCTCACCCAATGACGTTAAACCCATCTTGTCTCCAGTCCCAGAGGCTTTTAAAGGAGCACTCCTGCCAATTTCAAAATGCTGTTGTTGTATTGCTCACGCTACCCTTGACTTGTCAGTACCCGGTGATGCTGCCTTTTTTGGCTCAGGCCTTTCCAAGATATGAGCTATTCTAATGGGGGCAGATTTTGTTTACATTTAAAAAATCTTAACATAAGCCTACTCCAAATAAATCAAAATGTTTTTTTGTTTGTTTTTATGTAAACAAACACCTGCCCCCATTACAATGACCAGGATCTCGGAAAAGGCTGAAGAAAAATAAATAAATCTCAAGTACCGACAAGTCCAGGGTAGAGTGGGCATAACAACTGCATGTTGAAATTGGCTGGAGTTATCCTTTAATAGGGTGAGCCAAACTGACCATCACTCTGACCAACACTCACCCTGCTCCTTCTCCCCACACTGTTGTGTCATGTTGTGCTTGTGTTGAGTGTCGTCTTAGAGCTGGACACACCAACCCACCTGGCTAGCCCCCTTGCACGGGTGAGGCATACATGCAATTTCGTTGTGTGCAGTGAACACTTGTGTGCTGTGGGGTGCTCTGTCACAATGACAATGGGAGTTGGAGTTTCCCAATTGGGCTTTCACTTTCAATGCGGCTGGCTACATAGGGAGTAGGGCTGCACGATATATCGAAAATGTATCGATATCGCAATATCACGGCTTGCGATACATGTATCGCAAAAGTTGTGCACGTATCACAAACAGTTTTTAATTTTAAATAACAGGAAATTTGGTGAGAATGTTAAAAAATGCATTAAAAATGTTGACATTGTAAGTTGATGCTGTATATTAGCCACATTGCTCTCAGTTGTTCTATACATGATTAAGTGTACAATGGCAAGTAGAGAGGGGAAAATATATGCATATATTAAATATCGCGAGTAATATCGATATCGCAGTATACAGTCATGTTATCGTGGATCTCATCTTTTTCTAATATCATGCAGCCCTAATAGGGAGTGTGTGTAATAGAGTGCATTCTTCAGTCAATCACATTCACTCCATCAACTTGCCAACAAAGACTTGCTTCACATTATCTTTCAGGTGAGGGAAAAGAAATCCTGGTATGACAAAGGGACTCTTTTTTTTACATAAACAGTGTTTATATTCATTTTGCACTTTTCACACTGGGACTCACAAACAATTGATGATTTGTTTTATTGTCTTCGGAATGTACAGCCATGTAAGGACCTTGAATGTCCAAGCTTCATATGGTATTAAACTGTATGCACAAACCATTATCTTCACATTTAATCTTGATATTCGACAAGAGAAGAACTGCAAAAATTTTACACTGAGGCAGCAGAACCTAACCCAATTTGCCAATCACAAATAAAATCATGGGAATGTTTGGAAAAACTTGTCAATTGTTAAGCTTGGAGCAGGCTTCACTCTTAAATACTTCGACGGTGAGGGTGCTGACGACCCACATGTTCAACTCAGTTTTTCAGAAAAGAGGCCGTACCTTGCATAACGTGCATTATTTTTCTGAATAACTAGGGAAACTGTTGTGATATCTCCTGGTATGTGAAGCCAATATGCATTTTTTTGTCTGTGCCGTAAGTACCGGTAACTCAGTTTTCGTTATTTGTCCTGGAATTTATTCCACTCATATGACTCTGACTATACAATGAATCATTACTGCAAAAGTATGTGGCATGGATCTTCGCTCTCCCTCTCTATGAAAATACTGCATGTTCTTTTTTAACATTTGTTAACTTTGTGAAGCACATTGAGTTGCACCTGTGTATGAAATGCGCTATATAAATAAACTTGCCTTGCCTTGCCTTTCTTGCATTTGGTGGTGCACTGGAGAATTAGTAGACTGTCATATACGGTAATAGCTTCAAAAAGGTGTGTCAAGCACAAGGTATTTTCACAGTGATAACAGGCTGCCTTAGTCATTCTTACTGCTATGTTTGATAGTACACAATTCATCTCTATTCATCACACCCACAAGCCTGTTAGGTGCGTGATGATCAGTGATTACATGATAGCTATTTGTTCTGGAACTAGGCCACATGCTTCTCGAAATACCTCTCAAACACACCCTTCCTATTTTACCCAAAGCATGATCTTAATGCATATAGTATTTTAATGCATATAATATGTTTTTCAATTAACAATTTTCATCATTGGGATGGGACAAACTAAACAATAAAAAAAACATGCGGATTACAATCAAGGCACAAAACAGTTCTCCTCTCCTCTTCTTCAAGCATAATTTAAACTCAAGAGATTGTAGAATATCATTTTGAAAAGCAAATTTAACATTATGCTGTGCTATGCTATATTATAATGACATTACAGGTAGGATACGGGTCTAACTCTGTCCTCCCCATGTCCGTGGTTACATGTCATGTGTAGAGTATTCCTGAGGGGGGCGACAGTGAGCACAAGGCAAAGAAAACAATCAGAGAGCAATTTATTATCTGGACAGACAGGACACCTGAGCTCCTAAGGTGATGCTGGAGGGAGGTGGCATGACCTTCAAGCCGTGGCATTTGAAAGGCAGAAAGCCAAAAGTGAAACCTCTAGGACTGAGATTACATATTGATTTGCTAACTCGCACCGCAGAGAGGTAAATGCAGTGATTGAGGTACACACTCACTCATCAGACACTCACACACACACACACACACACACACACACACACACACACACACACACACACACACACACACACACACACACGCACACGCACAGGAAGTGAGTCATATACATACGGAACACCTGTTGTCTGCTGTCGTCTTGTCTGCTGCTAGGAGACAGATTCTCATGTACTGCTACTGAATGAAAAAAACATTTTATAAAGGCTCTTTGGACATCAAAGAATACTGATCCATCCTCGCTGGGTAAATCCAGGCCCCAGGTGAGCCGTGTGATGGCTGACTGGCTAAGGGGCCTGTTTGGGACCACGCTACTCCTTCTTGGGTGCCTCCGGCTCCTTCCCTCGGTCCAGCTGGTCCTGGCTCGGCTTGCCCAGGAAACGCAGGATCTTCTCGATAGTCGCCTCCTGGTACTCATGGGACCATCTAGGATGTAATTTGCAAGACATTTGTTTCATTACATTGTATTTTATTTTATGACATGATGACGCTTACTGTAGTTGTTGACAGCATCATCCAAAGTGGTGAAAGTGAAGTCCTTAAAAGTAAAGTGAAAGAGAAGTAAAGTGAAGTTACAGTATTTAGGCACAGGGTATTGGCTACAGTCCAGTAACAATGTGGGGTTTGGTTTTTTTGCAGCTACAGTGAGCAAACTGGAGAACACTCGCATTCTTCTCCTGGTATGGGATTCGAAACCGCAACATTCAGATCACAAGACCAACCCTGAAACTGTTTGACCTTTAGTCTTGTGATCGGAAGGGTGCAGTTTTTAAGGTTTTAAGAGATTTGTTTTATATCACAGATGGATAGCAGAAGTGAAATAGAATGTCTCACTTTGACTTATGAGGGGGAAGTTCTCTGACAATAACTGACCAAGTGTTCTTTCATGGATATTTTTCCCAAGCACTGTACATGACTTTGAGAGAAATGAGATTCAGCTCATGATACTATAAGCCGCAGATATCTTTTCTGTGACATCTATACTAGTCTAATAATTATAATAATAATAACTTGGTTTTATATAGCGCCTTTCAAGTAACCCAAGGTCGCTTTACAAAAGGAGAGTGGGCAAGGGAATAGAGAGAGAGGAGAGGAGGGGGGTAAAGGTGGGGTTGGGGCAGGGTGGTTAAGGACCATAGGCCTCAGTGAATAAGCGTGATTTTAGGTGCTTTTTGAACGTAGCCAGTGTGGGGGCTTGTCGGACATGGAGAGTTAGACTTTTCCAAAGGGTGGGGGCAGCAACACAGAAGGCTCTGTCACCAAAGGTCCGTAGCCTGGAACGAGGGATGACACGCGGGTCCTTGCTAGAGGACCTCAGGGATCTTGGTTGGGAGGGTTGCTGGATGAGATTCGAGAGGTACTGGGGAGCAAGAGCATTGAGGGATTTGTAAGTGAGGAGTAAGATTTTATAGGTGATGCGTGACTTCACCGGGAGCCAGTGAAGCTGCTTGAGTGAGGGGGTAATGTGTTGCCACCGCTTCGTGTGTGTGAGGACCCTGGCAGCCGAGTTTTGGACACGCTGTAACCTGTCCAGTGCCTTGGCGGGAAGACCATAGAGGACACCGTTACAGTAGTCCAGACGGGAGGTGATGAAGGCGTGTATCAGAGTCTCAGCAACAGTCTGGTCTAGTCTAGATACTAAGGTGCTGTTTCCACGTATCAGGATATTTTTTTAGCAGGGTATTTGTTTCTCCTGTTTAGGTGTAAACGCAACATGTGGATAAAAATAAATACCCCATTGTAACAAATGAGTTTCAGCCCCCTAAATAGGATATTTTTAAAGCCTGCTTTTTTATATCTGGATTTTTAAATATCTGCTACGTGGAAATGGAAGGCCAAAACCAATGTAACCAAGAAAAAAAAAATCCACATATAAAAATATTTTGCTACGTGGTTTGGAAACAGCTCCTAAATGTCTTCTGAGGGCCTGGGTTATTTAGCATCATCGCTTTTATAGACTGAAATAACATAATCCTTAAAGGTACACTGTGCAGGAAATGGTCAAAAAAGGTACTGCAACTATGCTGCTCATTGAAACTGGGCTGCCTATTGCCAAATTTGATCTTTACATGAAAGTTTACTAAGTAATAAACAAATATTTTCTAGTGTGTTCCAAGTAGAGTCATTTTTGCAGCTAAAAATGGCTATTTTTGGAAATTCAAAATGGCGGACCATGGAGAAGATCCCCTTTTCATGTATGAAAAGTGCTATTTTTCCAGTCATAATGAATACTTAGAATTTGATGGTGGTGTTAAGTATTCATGAAAAAGGTAACATTAGTGAATGGGCCTCATGAATTCTGGAAATAAATAACTAAAAATCTCACACAGTGTCCCTTTAAGTTGCGATATCCTCCCGTAAAAGAATATTTTTGGCCAGGCTAATGTTTTATTATATAATATTAGTGCTTATATAATTAAAATATATACGTAATAGTGGTACAAATAATGAACATTAATACTGGCATCAGCCCTAAGTGTGATGAATCCTTGGTAATCCAATGGTGGTAGACATATACTCCATGGAGAGAATTACTTTTTTTCATATAATGGGGGAGGGGGGAGAGGGGAGGTTTGGGAAGCTATGGGCGGGATCAGGATGGGAGGTTTAATGTGTGATGTGTGTCTGATATGTTCTGGTTGTCTTTTATTGTTGTTGTTGTTTGTTTTTCTTTTTTTGTGTTGTTTATTTGTTTTTTTTTCCTTGATACCCAATAAGAAAAAAAAGCAATGCAATGGTGACTCACTTGATTCCGTTGAATTTGAGGACGGGGCTCATATCTTCTGGTAGGGATTTGGGATCGGGCCAGAGGAAGTTATCCGTGACCGGAACAATGTTTTTCTTCCCGCTGAGGGCAGTGACAATCTCCTGCATGGGTTGAGGGCAGCCAAGCCATGACATTAAATAAAAGTGGCATTAAACAGACATCCAGATGTCACAAGGCAGCGTGATAAGATTTTTACAACACTGGACAATGGGGATCAGGAGTCCCATAAAAACAACCACTGAGTCACTCTCATTCTCTCTCTCTCCCCCTCTCTCTCTTGCCCTCTCACTCTATCTCTATCTCACACACACATTTTCTTTCTCTCGCTCAGTCAGTCTGTCTTATTGCAACATCGCGTATAAATACAACACTGATTTTTATCGTCCTTGCATGTGCGCACTATGCTTTTGCATGTTAACCCGTGCTCTAAGGCGCCCTATGACAGGTCAAATAATAAGTAGAATGAATAATGTAGTATAGTGCAAAATCAGTAATCATGTACACGTATGTGTGTGCAAAATATGTCTATGGGTGACCAAACCAAAAACCCAAAACGCCAAAGGGGGGGGGGGGGGGGGGGGGGGGGGGGGGGGGTTGGGGGGTGTCAGTGTGTTGGGAGGTTATACTCAGGCTCATTAATGAGCCAACCCGACACACAGCTGGAAGTAGGCGGGCCATCACCTCTCTCTCTCTCTCTCTCTCTCTCTCTCTCTCTCTCTCTCTCGCTCTCTCTCTCTCGCTCTCTCTCTCGCTCTACTGACCTTGTGTACCCAGTCCTTCATGGCGAGGTCCCCCATGCACTTGTCGAGGGCGTTGGCCGAGAGCACCAGGATGAAGTTGCGAGCGCGCTGCACGCTCTGTATCAGCTTGTCCTCAAAGCGGCCCGCCTCCAGCTTCTCCACATCGATAAACACGCTGTAGCCACGCAGCTGCAGATGCACCTTCAACAGGCTACGGAGAGAGAGAGAGGTGGAGAGACAGGGTGATACAGAGAGAGGAGCGGGGTGAGGAAGCAAGAGAGAGAGAGACAGAGAGGTGGAGAGACAAGGTGAGAGAGAGGAGGGGGGTGAGGAGAGAGAGAGGTGGAGAGACAGGATGAGACAGAGAGGTGGAGAGGTAGGGTGAGACAGAGAGAGAGGAGGGGGGTGAGGAGGAGAGAGAGAGAAGAGAAAGGTGAGAGGAGGGTGTGATGTTTTTTAAAACTACATCTCAAGTAGAAATCTTTCTTGGACCTAAAACAGATATGAGTGTAAACAAGAAAACCACAATTAAAACATAGTTTTTTTGTTTTTCAAAATCTGAATTTGCCTGGTACAGAGCCAATCCCATGGCAAGTGACTTCATAATCCATGCTGATTTGTGTTGATGTCATAGAGATTTTTCTATCCACATATCATATAAACAGGGTTGTGAGATTATCACAATGTCTATTCATAAAATATCTGGGTAACACTTTAGAATAACTACCTATTCACAGCTTTATAAACACTTTATAAATAATGAACTAATTATCAACAACATTTTTACAAATGTTTGTAAAAGAGTAAGAAACACTATGTTACCACAGCAGACACAGCGCAGTCGCATCGGTCCTGGAAATTTCTCCTCCAAAGACCAGAGGGCATGAAACCACATAAAACTCACACAGTAGAAGTTGATTCCCACTCCACTGTGCAGTCGTAGCTTGGTTCTTACTCATTTACAAACATTTGCAAATGCTTTGTTAAATGTTAATTATTATTAAATGCTAATAAAGTGTTTATAAAGCTGTTTTGGGTTGTTATTCTAATATCGGTATAAGTGAGGGTTGAGTGGTGTGTCCCTGTGCTGACCTGGCCAGCTGTGAGCCGGTGGTGCGGCGATAGCTGATGAAGACGTCGGGGCCGCAGGGCTGCGCGTCGGTCAGGCAGGTCCTCTTGGGGTTGCGCAGCGCCGCCACTATGCGGGCGCGATGCACGCCGTTCTGCACACCGCAGTCGCTCCTCAGCTGCTCGTCCGTCACGTGGCGGACGCTCTTGCGGTCCACGCCCGACTGCACCAGGCCGTAAGTGTATTGGCGGAAGCGCGGGTCCACGTCGGCCAGCCAGTCGGCCAGGCTGTCGGGGTCGCATGTGGAGTAGTTGGCGTACATCTTCAGCACGCGCAGGTCACGCAGAAATCTGGGGAGCAAGAGACGGAGGAGAGCAGAGTAGAGTAGAGTGACGTTACTTTATTGAAATCACGGGGGCAAGAGTCGGAGGAGAGGAGAGTAGAGTAGAGTGCCGTTATTTTATTGAAATCTGGGGGTCAAGAGTAGGAGTAGCGTTACTTTAATGATTCTGAAGGACAGTCCGAAAGGGAGTGTGGCGGTATGAATGCAGTGCACTCAGAGGGTACTATATAAGATGACAGAGAGGAAAATGTATACTACATACCAAAATCATCAATTCTGATTGATATAATCTAGAATTGTAATAATTATATAAAAGCATATAGCATGAAGCTTAGGCGGGCCTACAAATATTTGGCCAGAAACACCAGCCTGTCAACATGTTCTGTCTTCAAGAATGCCCAAAGGTAGGTCACTAATACATTATTGCCACCCGTACGATCATAATTATATCATTCTATTAATTGTTGTGGCCGAAATTGTGTTCTTCAATAAATTGTGCAGCCCTATCAAATACATTTCCTACAGTATATCATTACGTTCCTAAAACCCTTAATCAAAAACATATCTGTGGAAGTACAGTACATGCAGCTGGCTGCTCTACCTTTTCCTGGTGAGTCCAGAGGCCATGCCCAGGTCACATCTCAGGTCCTCATCAGTGATGTTCAACAGCAGGTCTCCATCAACCTGCAGCTCCTGAC
The DNA here is from genome assembly GCF_034702125.1 of Engraulis encrasicolus. Lineage (NCBI taxonomy): Eukaryota > Metazoa > Chordata > Actinopteri > Clupeiformes > Engraulidae > Engraulis > Engraulis encrasicolus. The sequence goes on along the minus strand of NC_085864.1, from coordinate 36,177,109 downwards.
ATACACACACACCACCAAGTAATTAGTTACAAGCAGGGTCGGCCATACAGGGTTCAGAAAGTATAAACCTGTACCACATATACATGGGTTCACCGTGTTTATAAACACGGTGTTGTGAGGAGGGGCAAGACACTGGCGGCCAACCACGTGGGCAAATGTTTTAACCGACAGCTGTTTCCAACAATCAGAGGTTGAGTTGTGCGCAGCTAGAATCGCACAGCCAGAAGAAAACAAACATTTAGAGCCCATGTATTTGCTCCTGCCAATTCTTTTTTTTAGCACAGGGCCTTTAGTAATGCACGACTTGGTCATTGCCATTCTGGTAACAGAAAATGTATAACACTGTGTCTTTTTTCGCTTGGTTTTTTTGGTCTTTTTCGGCTTTATTTGATAGGACAGTGTGAGAGGTGGACAGGAAGAGAATTAGGAGAGAGACGTGGAGGGGTCGGCAAAGGACCTGAGCCGGGAATAGAACCCGGGTCAGACGCATGGCAGACAAGTACCCCACCGGTTGGCCACGGCAGGGCCTGCTCCTGCCAATTCAATGAACCAGCTGATCCTGGTTGCCACCCCACTGCAGGCAGTTTGATGAGCAGGCAGAAGGAATGACAGGCAGAAGGAACATCTGTCGCGACTTTTTACTTGTCTCAATCCATTTTGTAATAAATAAATGGACGACATCTTGAGCTTGATAGCAGTAGATATTTTGCTTCTCATCCAACGAACTTCATCAATAGTCTGGCAATGTCTAATAGTTACACTTCCGAAAACGTTTCCCTTCTCCACTTGAGGAAGGAGTCAAGGACTCCTGCTGTTAAATCATAAATGAGAACTACTTAGTGTCACTTTAAATTGTTTTAAGACATCGTTTTATCCTAATAACATCAACTGGTCTACATAAACCTTGCTTCTGTAAAAAAAAAAAAAAGAGTAGTTGGACATGGCTCATGCACCTGCTCAGCAAAAACATTAAATATTGGCAGGTCATGGTGGATAGGAGGAGGACACACTTACAACAGATTATCATGCTTGTATGTGAATAACATGGGCCAGTTGGCCAGACCTGAAAGCACTGTCAGTACTGAAGCCAACTTGAAAGCTACAGCCACCGCGCGCCGCACTTAGCACATTGTTCTATTGTTACAGTAACAACTGCAGAATATCTCCAGTAGCGTCTGTGCAAATCCCTAGCTTCTGTACAAAAATAAAATAAGGGGGAAAAAACAACATCCGCAGGTTTGGCATCAAGGTGATGATCAAATTGCATTTGTCCGGCTCAACAAAAATAAAACATTAAATATAGGCAAATCCTCTGTCCAAAAGGAGATTATCATGGTTGGACAGGAAATCACGGATCAACAAATCAACAGCAACTCTATAATATCCCTAACTTCCATACATATTTCAAGCAATTTCACCTGCTCCATAAACAAATAAAACCACTAAATGTTGGCAGATCATGTTAGGAGGAGGAGGAGGAGGAAGAGAAGGAGGAAGAAGAAAAGGATGAGTGTATGAGTGTACAACAAAAAAGAGATTACAGTAGCATGGTTGGATGCAAAATCACAGACCAATAAATCAACAACTCAAGCGGAGTTGGCCAGACGCGCTCTGAGTAGGCGCTGAAAGCCAACTTGCAGCAGCCACCTCTTTTTTGTTATTATTTTTTTAGGGGATTTTATGCCTTTATTTGATAGGACTGTCTGAGATGGTGACAGGAAGCGAGTGGGACAGAGAGACGGGGTGGGATCAGGAAATGACCCCGGCCGGACTCGAACCGGGGTCCCCATGGGCATGCAAGCCCAAATGTGGGGGGCTTAGCGCGCTGCGCCACAGCACCCCCGCAGCCACAGCACCCCCGAGACCACCTCTTAACCTCTGTTGGATGGGAAATCATACAACATAAAACTAAGGGCTGTAACGCGCTCAACTCAAACAAAGTGAACAACTGGGTGCTCATTCCTCGAGAATATATGATTAAAGAAAAAGCAGGACAGCACTCCAAGTTTTTGTGGTTTATTGCCCATAAACCACAAAAACTTGGAGTGCTGTCCTGCTTTTTTCTTTAATTCTTAAATCATACAACTACAATGACATGCGCTGTAGATAAACAAATCATCAGTTGAAGGCCGCCAGACCTGGAAGCGTTCGGAGTAGGCGCTGAAGCCAACTTGCTGCAGCCACCGCTGCACCTCGCCGCTCTTCCAGTTTGGCACGGAGGACAGGATGCGGCGCGGAACTTCCTCTCCCATCATGCCGAGCGCGCGGCGGGCAAGCGAGCAGGCCGTGGCGTTGCTGGAGTACATGACGATCCTCTTCAGGCTCTGCACCGCACCGATCTCCTGGAAAATCTGCAAAAGGCATGGATCGGAAATGTTTATGACACAGTAAGACAGAATTAAGTTACTTTAATTTAACTTTGACTTTAATTTAACAAACAGTTTAATTTAACACTTTCCACTGCGCTTCCATAGAAAACAGAAACAAGTTTATGTGAAGGATAAGTCAGAGTCATGACTACAATAGACTATTACAATTAGTATAGTTACTACGTACAATACTTTCTTCTGTAGAGGACAAGAATGACTAAAGCATTCCTATTTGTTAACAGTGACATGTAGCTGATTATCAGAGCCGAAATTGATTAATCCATAATTTGTTGGATTGTTTGAGCCCACAGCTGCTGTCGTTTCAAAGCTACAGTTGCCTGTGTTGAATGTTACCCAGGTCTCTGACCCTAGTGATGGTCACTGTAGCAAAGAGGAGAGATGCTCCACCTGTGACTTCACACCTGGGCCCTCAGACAGTGGTGTAGTCTACTTTTTTATGGTGGGTATACTGTATATTTGAGCATTTTTTGAAGTGGGTATACTGTATGTATTTTTGCTATTCAAATTAATGGATCAATCAATTTTAAGTGGTTATACTGAAATCCCTGAAATTTAGAAATGGGTATACTCCGTAGACCCGCGTTCTACGTAGACTACACCACTGCCCTCAGGGCCCTAAACAGATGTTTGGACCATGGCATGGCAGTTTAAACCAGGGCTTTGAACCCTTATTTTTTTCCAAACGTTCCGTTCCGAACAGAAACGGAATAATAACGTTTCCGGTTCTGAGTTCCACCAATAAATTGACGTTCCCGAACCGGATAGAACCAAAAAATATTGTTCCCGGAACGGTTAATTTCGTTCCTGTCAGCTGATTACTCCCCATAGGCCTAACTGACATTAACCAAGAAAGACGGAAGTGCAAATGAGTCAGCCAACATTCAAAACTGTTTATTCAAGCGGATGAAAAGAATATCCTCCAGAATTTTGTCATTCAGGGACGACCTAAGCGGAGAAGCAGAGAATAAACCTCAATGATGAAAATGTGCGCTCCACGCTGACTTGGGTCACGGGGAGGACATTGTGAGTTTGTGCATATTTCAAGCGGCCATGGATGCCCAATAACGCCGAACATTGTCGGTGCGCTTTACACGTGCTTCCCTGCAATGTCTTACAATAATGCAATGTAAACTCTGTCCTTTTGTATGACAGTGGTTTCTCTTAATTAAGATGTGGAGTGAAGACTTTGTAATCTACAGCTCTCTCTCCATTCAGCCAGAGAATGTCTGATGTCACACAGGACTTGAACCTCAGCCGTCATGGTAACATGCGCAGGAAAATAATGAATTTTTTTTTTTAGTTTGAGGAACGGTATTAACCGGTATTAACCGGTATTAACCGGTTACCATTACTTTTAAATAAGTGTTCCCATTCCAGAACATAAAAAATAATAACGTTTCCGGTTTCGTTTCTGTTCCCTGTAAAATACAAAAAGTTCCTGGTTTTCGTTTTCGTTCCTTGAACCGGTTCGAAGCCCTGGTTTAAACACAGCCATAATCCCAGTGATTGGGCACTCCATGCAATGGTACACGCCCCAACACAACCCCCCGACACCCCATTCCCCTAGCTAAAAATCTGAGCAACTCAAGTCATACCACCAGAGTGTTACACTGGCACAAGTTGCTGCTGATGTTGTTTGCTGGGCTGGGCTGGGCTGGGCATCTAGCCAATTCAATAGCACATCTGTATGTGGCTTCAGGAGGGAGGTAAGCTAATGCTCCATGCCAACCTCGGCTAGCTGTTACACTCACCTTGTATTGTATTGGTGTTGTGCTGGCACGGCTTGATGCCACCTACAAGTAGAAGACCCCATTGATCTTCACACCTGGGTCACCACCAACCCTAAGGATGACCTCGTTATTGCACTCACCTTGATGTTGCCTTTGCACCCTGGTCACCACCAACCCTAATGATGGCCTCCGTAATCGGCCGCTACCCCCCTCCTGACAGTACATCACCTGCAGCTGCAGGAGGAGTCTAGAGAGACCTTCAGCTTGGTGTTGCACTGCCCTAGAGATGGCCTCGTTATCCTAGCCTGATTATCATCGACTTTCAAATCTCTCCGAGACTTGGCCTTACTGAGACCATAACAATTAACGTTTCCCAAATGGCATGGTTGACCCGCCTCCCTAGGTTCACCACAGGTTGACTGGTGTCCAATAAAGCGGGTGGAGTTCCTGTGTTTTCGGGTGATCAGAAACGCATTTACGTACATTGCTCTTGGCCTGACTATCGTTGTCCCACTCACCTTGGTGTTGCGCTGGCGTGACTTGATGCTGGTCTCCACACACAGGTAGAAGGCGGCGATGCACTTGCCCTTGCAGCGCTGAACGAATACTTCTACCAGGTTGAATTGTACATAATATACCACCCACCCATGATGCCCTTATTATTCCACATACCTTGGTTTTGCGCTGGCGTGACTATCGTTGTCCCACTCACCTTGGTGTTGCGCTGGCGTGACTTGATGCTGGTCTCCACGCACAGGTAGAAGGCGGCGATGCACTTGCCCTCCAGGCGCGTGCCGTCCAGCAGGGGCAGCAGGTGCTGCAGGTCGGCCGCCGTGCGTCCCTGTAAAGGCAACAGGCGAGGCCAAGCTTATTTGGATAGTGCAGAGACAGAGTGTGTGTGTGTGTGTGTGTGTGTGTGTGTGTGTGTGTGTGTGTGTGTGTGTGTGTGTGTGTGTGTGTGTGTGTGTGTGTGTGTGTGTGTTTGTGTATGTATTGGCCGCTGTGCGTCCCTGTAAGTCAACAGGCGAGGCAATTATTTGGATAGTGTGTGTGTGTGTGTGCATGTGTGCGTGCGCGCACGTGTTTGTGTCTATCTATACTGTATATGCCTCAAGCATACTAATACCGTTTCTCTGCGGAAATGCAGTGCAGTTGTGCAGTGCATTCAATATACAAAGTCAGCTAAATGTGCGTCCCTTTAAGGCACAGGCAAGGCAAACTTATTTGTACAGTGCAGTGTGTGTGTGTGTGTGTGTGCGTGCGTGCCTGTGTGCGTGCGTGCGTGCGTGCGTGCGTGCGTGCGTGTGTGTGTGCATCAGCCTCAAGCATACTAACAGCGTTTCTCTGTGGAAATGCTCTGCAGATGATCCAGAATGCGGCGGCACGGTTGATTTTCAATCAACCCAAAAGGACCCATGTTACTCCTCTATTTATTGAGTTGCACTGGTTACCGATTGCCGCCCGGATCAAGCACAAGGCATTGACCCTTGCCTACAAAACCATCACAGGAACGGCCCCAGCTTATCTGAAGGACCTACTAACGCCTTATGTTACTGGAAGAGAACTGCGCTCATCCAGCACAAGCCGTCTGGCTCTGCCATCCAGTCGCTCTAGGTACTCCCAGTCAAGATTGTTCTCCGTTGTGGTACCCAAGTGGTGGAACAGTCTCCCAGAGGCAGCAAGACTGAGCACATCTCTTGCAGCTTTCAAGAAACAACTAAAGACATTCCTCTTTCGAGAGAATCTACTAGACTAATGCTTGAACTGGCCTTGCCCCAGGGCAGACTCCTGACATGATATTTAGTTTAGTTTAGTTTGTGAGTGTGTGTTTGTGTGTGTGTGTACTCGTTATTTACTCTTTATATTTAAACAAAAAAAACAAAAAACTAACCCCTCTTTGCAACTGCACTTGTTGTTCTGTATATCTCCTGTGCACTTTGTATTTGCTTGTGATGTTGGCTTGATTATGTCCTCTTTTGAAAGTCGCTTTGGTTATAAAGCGTCTGCCAAATGCAATGTAATGTAATGTAATGTAAAAATGCAGTGCAGTTGTGCAGTACATAATACACAAAGTCAGTTAAATGTGCTTCACAAAAGCAAAAGCATACATAGAACACAGTAGCTAAATTTACGATTAAAGATAGCTAAAATGCATAGGGTAAAAAAAGATAAAAGTACACAAAAGAACCAAAACATTACGTAAAAATTAAAAATGAAAAGTTAAGGTAATTTAAAGGAAGCATCTGAGAACAACGTGGTCTTGAATGTGGATGTTAACCCCTTAGCGTAGAGGCTCTGTTATAACCGTATCATATCTAAAATGTCAATGACCAAGTCTTAATTGGTTACCTAAGACTCTCTGCATGTCATAACAATGTTGTTATGATGTGGGTCGCCCCATAATGCATACTCTTCCACCAGTGGAACGCTGTAATATTCATTAAAACGATAACAACCATAGTAGGCCTACTACACTACTACGACATAACACAGGCCCTTTAGTAATGCATTGCGACTTGGTCATTGCCATTTCTGGTAACAGCTACTTTTTAACGACGTGTCTGAACGGATTAAGTGTTTCCAGCTAAGAGTGAATAGGCCCAGTCGACGGGCCCATCTGCAGTAAGAGTCTACAGTACCTGCTCATCAGCTCGACAAAGCGCGACTCAGCCGACACTTACAGCTCGACAAAGCGCGACTCAGCCGACACTTACAGCTCGACAAAAAGCGACTCAGCCGACACTTACAGCTCGACAAAGCACGACTCAGCCTACACTTACAGCTCGACAAAGCGCGACTCAGCCGACACTTACAGCTCGACAAAGCGCGACTCGGCCAACACTTTTTGCTTTTCGAATAGGTACGATACAGCTCAATTGTAAAGGAAAAAGTGGTGGCCTAGTCGCGCTGCGTCCAGCTGTAGACCTACCAGAAAACTGGCAGTGGAAAAGAGGCATGAGTGTCTACAGTACCTGCATGCTGTCGCTGCTGTCCAGGAGGCTGCGGGCGAACTCATCCGGGTCCAGGGAGGCGATGAAGGGCTCCACCAGCTCCAGAGTGCCCGACTTCACCACCTAGAGGGGAATTAGTCAAGTCGAAGTCAAAGTCAAAGGGTACTTAATTGTCAAAAATCTATGTAACAGGGTTAACACAGGAGATTGAAGCTGCCTTTGACTGGTCTCCAATTTTAACTCGCATATAGATGAGATGTTGACAATAATCATCCCTCTGCACACACACACACACATAAGAAGTGAGTTTACATAAGGAGTTCTTTTGGGGAAGCATGCTGGAGCATTGTGCTAATACCAGAGATTGTAATATTCTATTCTCACTGTATACTCTCTGCTAACGCACCCTACAGCTAGTAATACTGTCCATGGGGATCCAGGTTCGAATCCGGTCCCAATCATTTCCCAACCCCTACCACATCTCTCTTATACAGTCACTTCCAGTCTACTCACCCTTGTCCTGTCAAAATAAGGCACATTGTTAGGGGGAAACAAACTGAATCCCTTTCCGTGCCTCACAGTGAAACACTTTTCCGCAAACTGTTCTGATAACCTGCCAACCCTGGGTTCCTGACAAACAGCAAAACTTTTGAGCACCATGATTGTACTGTGTGAGCTGTACTATGCAAATACATTTATTATCACTGGTTAAGTGGGAGGAGTTGTGAGGAGTTGTGAGGAGTGGAAACCCTTTTTGCAGAGACTTTTATAATAAAAGGAGACGGAGTACTGAAGAAATCGTCCACACAACAATCCGCCTACAAAGTACAACAACTTTTCCTTTTGTACATGATCACTCTAAGTTTTGTACTCAGGGCTCTAAATTAACACTACCAAACCGTTCTGGTGAAATTTCAGTTTGGCTGGTAGAAAAGACCAACTTACTGTACTAGCTACTTTGATTAGTGAGTATGTGTTTGGCCGGTTAGATCAGTATCTACGAGCCATTTTGGCTGGTGATGAAAAAAGTTCATTTAGAGCCCTGATTGTAGTACAGTACTATGAATACAGTGCTACTGTAGAGCAGAGAGGAGCTAAGGAGGGGCAGCTGGTCAATTGGCACTGGCTATTCTCCTCACAAAGGCAAAGTGCAGTAACTACATATTTTGTCAAAATTGAGTTTAGAATGAAAACAGTCTTCATAACACCCCTATATCTTGAAACAAAGCCTGGTCCAACCTTGTCCCGTCCAACCTTGTCCCGAGATATTGCCTGGTCAAATTTGGAGTAACAGGTAGTATCCATTCTAATAACAAGGCTTTGAAGGCCTTTTTCTCAGTTCAATGTTGGCGCAGTTACTGCACTTTGCCTTTGTACGGCAGTAATTCTCCTCACCTCCTTCTCGATCTCCTTGTTGGCGGCGAGCACGGCCACGGCCAGGCAGGCGTAGAAGCGGATGAGCTCGTCCTCCTTGGAGAAGGCCAGGGGGAACAGCCACTCGGCCGCCTGCTTCTCGATCATCAGCCGCTGGCAGCGGTGCCCGCCATACATGGCGCAGTTGGCCAGCGCCACGGCACAGTGGCGCAGCACGGTGGGGTCGGTGCCGCGGCACCAGAAGAGCAGCGCGTCCAGCGCGCCATTGGCGATGAGCTGCGTGGACGTCTCCTCCGTGTGCTTGAACATGTGCTCCAGGATGCCCGACACGCTGCGCGCCAGCTGCGCGTCCTCCTGGGAGCGGGCCAGGTTCAGGATCACGCCCAGGCCCATGCGCGCCACATAGTCTCTGCGGACATGGGGCGGGGGGTCATGCTTAGGTCTAGTGTCAGTCTATAGGGTTACCATTTTTATTGCTGCTGGTTAGAGTGGGCCTGCTAGATGTGACAAGTCACTGACATCTTGTGGGGAAAGACATGCTTTAAAGCAGAGGAAGATACAATACTAAATTATTACAACAATGGACATAGGCCTACAGTACATGTGACCAGTCAATGAGAGCTTGTGATGGAGAGGCAAAGGTGGCTTAATGGACTGGCCTAGTAGGCCGAGGCCAAACTGAATCCCCTCTGACCTCATCTCCACCCCTCATCTCCACCCCTTCCCTGAGGGTCCCCACGCACCAGTAGCATTATAGTATATGTGGGCCCCATATTTTGCCCAAGAGAATGTCGTTCCTTAATCTGTCCATGGGAGGATGTGTGAGCATATTAGGCTACCTCTCTATTCAGTCATTACAGTAGTTACAATATATGAGAGAAGACAGTGAGTCATTTCGAACAGAATATGAGAAATAATAATAATTAAGGCTACCCACCTGTTTTCTGCTACCAGGATCTGCTCCAACAACTTGGCTGTCTCATAGGTGATCTCCACCGCGGGTGTCTGCAGATGCTGCAAGAGCAGGTCCAGCCCCCCATCCAGCCGTATCCTGTTGCATATCTCCTCGGCCACCTGCCGTCCCAAAGCTGGCAAGATCCAGGCTTCTTCCACCAGCTGATAAATCTCAGCTATTGCCTGGCGGGTGTCGTCCAAAGCGCCAGTGTCCTTGGCTGATTTTAAGGTTTTCACTGCTAACCGCAGTGCTGGCAGAGAGGCATCCAGCACTGCCTGGACGTCAGCGTTAATGCCCGGCGACACAGCCCTGGGGTCGGCGGCGGTTTTGCGCGTTTGAAGGCGACTGACATATTCAGGCACCGTGAGTCTGTCGGAGCTGAACATTGATAAATAGTGGAACAGCTTGCTGATGAACACAAGGAGCGATAAAAGCATCTACTGGGCTAATTATACCAACGGTAGGCCTATAATCGTGTCACAACACATACACGGGTGATAATATGAATTCTAAAACGCATTTAATATACCTCTAAGGAATGTACTTGTAACAAACAACCTCTCAACACCGTATGTTGGATTTTGGCCCGATTCCGACCCCAAGAATCCGAGAATGTGACTCATCTAAATGAAGTTTTTGTTCGGAAACATAGGCCCCTCGTCATCATCATCACCTAATGCCAAACCAGAGGTTGTTTACCTCTTTGTGTCGTTTAACAAGTGTAGCCAATATAGTAATGTGAAATAACAGAAGAATTGATCAAATGTACAAACCGCGGTTAGTGCGCGCACTATCTATCCGTCCCTAGGCGCTCCTCACAAGAATGAGAAATGACGTCTCCGGAAGAAAAGACAACAAACAGCTGTCTATCTTGCTAGCATTAGCCGAACCAAACAAAGACAGCTTCTTCTTGGCCCTAGTCTCGGCGAATGCCTGTTACAATAAGTCCCAGAAGATTCAATCTTATTTTTTTGTTTTCAGAATAAACTAAATATGGTCACTGTTTTCATGGTGAGGTACCCCGAGCATCTCTGAGCATCCTCCCCAACAGCACCGCCTTCTTCCTCCAGCGATACTTTGGCCCTGATAAGGAATTCTCCCTGCCTCAGCAACTGAACAGCTGAGCTAAGCTGGTTGTCTAGACATCCTTGTGCTGTTGCCCCCAGTGGACGATTTACGTTGTTACAGCTTGGTTAACTGTAAACATGTTATGCGCATCCAGGCATGTTATGCGCTCTGTGCGCTCAATAGCGCTTGTCTGAGGTGGCCCATTCTCGCCAAATGCTGAGATTAAATACATATATTCAGTCATCAAACCATTTGTTCTACATCATTACATTTCTACACTCCCGCTGTGATACCCCTACAACATGTGTGTTTGACAAGTCTTATCGTGACAGCTGTCAACACATTAGGCATTAGAAGAAATGATCTAAAGCTGAGAAAATTAGTGCTTGGGTATACAACAGTCACTCAAACATATACAGAGAGAGAGAGAGAGAGAGAGAGAGAGAGAGAGAGAGAGAGAGAGAGAGAGAGAGAGAGAGAGAGAGAGAGAGGACGTAAAGATTTACTTCTTCTGGCAGACAAGAAACACCCTCATCTTGTCTCCTATAGACAGATGCCTTGTACACACACACACACATAATGGATTCCTGGCAATCTGTCGGATTAAGCTAATCAAGGGCCCTTGGGCAAAATGCGGTCTTCAACCCTCTATATGGAGGTTGGGGAAAAGTTGGGTTTGAAGGTGCATGTAGCACTGTTAATGCACTTTGCTACCTGTTACACTAGAGCAGTAGTTCTCAGCGTTTGTTTTGTTTGTTTGTTTGTTTGTTTGTTTTTTTAAGAAGAAGAAGAAGAAAAAAAGCCCCCGTGGAAGTTACTTATTTGTCACGTATTCATCAGATGATGCAACAGGCCATGGGTGAATTTGCATTTACCTGTATGCTCTGCTGCAAGGAATAGCCTACCCCATTTCTGTGTGTGTGTGTGTGTGTGTGTGTGTGTGTGTGTGTGTGTGTGTGTGTGTGTGTGTGTGTGTGTGTGCGTGTGTGTGTGTGGATGCCTGGATGTCACGACAGACATTGTTCCCACGGGTCCTCCAGCCTGCCTCAGGTCACAGGTTAGCTGCAGTGTGTGTGTGTGTGTGTGTGTGTGTGTGTGTGTGTGTGTGTGTGTGTGTGTGTGTGTGTGTGTGTGTGTGTGTGTGTGTGTGTGTGTGTGTGTGTGTGTGTGTGTGTGTGTGTGTTTCATTCTGTGTGTGTGTGTGTGCGTGTGTGGTGCGTGCGTGCATGCGTGTGTGTGTGTGTGTGTGTGTGCATGCGTGCGTGCCTATGCTATTGCACCATACACTACTATGTGAACAAAAACAAGGCTAAGTCAATAATTTGGGGGTGAGTGACACTGGACCCTATTGACCCGGTGTGTCCAACTCATCACAGCAGCAACTGCTCCGAGCTGAGTACTCAGTCAGTCCCTCAGGCACTCACCATGAGGCCAGGCCTGATCCTGCTGACACTGCTGGCACTAGCCACCACAAGCCACTCACAAGGTAGGCAAGCGGCAACGCCATCAAATAAGCATACAATAGTTCAGAGGTGGGCAACTATTTTGGCCCTGGGGCCCACATTGGGTGTAGAATACTATGTTGCAGGCAACTTGCACGTGTCAATAATAAGAAATAGTGTAATTCCTGCACATTATAATGAAATGTACTTAGACGTAACCTTGGTTAATCTTAAGTAGAGATGCACCGGATCCAAGATCCGGTTCCGGATCCGGCAGAATAATAGGGTTTTCCACAGGATCCGGTTCCAGGATCCAGGATCCAGGATCCGGTAGCTGAGGCTTTTCAGTCAAAATAGTTTGAGCCAACATGATAAAAAGGGCCCACGTGTGTGAGTAGGCTATGCGTTTCAACCCTTTCGTAGGATCCGGTATCCGGTTCCGGATCCGGCAGGATCTTAAGCAGTGGATCTGGTATCCGGCAGGATCCTAAAAATCAGGATCCGGTGCATCTCTAATCTTAAGTTCACCAGACCCCCATTTGAGGTAGCCATTTTAAAAAATGTTGAGTGACCAGAAGAATTTGGATTTGAAAGGTGTCTTTCTTGTAAATGCTCAGCGGGCCACAAAAAATGGCTCAGCGCTCGGTTATAACCTTATTGTCACTAAAATGGTAGATACTTGGTTATTTATGACTCTCTGCATTGCAATGTTGCTATGATATAGTTGAGTGTTTTCAGCAACCAGTAAAGAGGTCAGTCGACACAGGCCCATCTGCAGTAAGAGGCTACGCAAAGAACTTAACCTCAAATTGCTCCAGGCACTGTAACCTACCTTTTATCTACTGTATGTAACTGCACAACTTTATTGAGATAAGTGCCAGCTAAGCATAATATAATGAAATGTAATGTACAACTGCTCATCGACGATGCCTTTTCTGCAACAGGTCTGATTTATTGCATGGGCAAATGGAATTGTGATAGAATATAATAGACTGATGAGGGAAAAAAGTTATTGCAATATATTGCAGTACGATCAGTAGTATTTCTCAGCCACAGTTTTGGAAGGAAAAATGGTGAAGACCTTAATAAGACCTTCTTTTTCGTAACATAATCAAATGCTAAAGCCAAAACGAGTGGTACAGATAACAAATGGACAGGGATAATGTGATGCAAGAAAGTACTGAGTAACTGAATTATGTGAATTATGCTGAAACTAATTATGGCCTATGACAGTGGTTCCCAACCTATGGGTCGGGACCCACCTTATGGGTCGCCAAAGATCCACAGGGGGTCGCGGAGCCCTCTTGATTTTAAGGGGTTTCATTTTAAATATATATAGCCCATGTTGAATAAAAGACAAAGCATTTAACTAATAAATGCATAGAAGCAACAAATTGTAAGTGCTACATTAAACATTTATTCTATATTTGACCAAAGACGAATTGAGGAATAAAATAACTAAAATGAGTTTTCGCAGGAAACAGAGGGCATCTTGTGACTCCGTTTCGTGCGGGCGCTCGTGTGGTTGGGTCACCAAAACTTACAATAGTAAAAACATGGGTCCCTTAAGAAAAAGGTTGGGAACCACTGCTCTATAATATGGTCTTGTTAGGCCTGTCTCAGGGTTGCCTTGGTTTCCAAATATGTGTGTGATTTTACATGTTATATCTCTATATGTGTTTGTGTGGCCTAGTGGTTAGGTATGTGGTAGTTAGATCAGAGGGTTGCAGGTTAGAAACCCCCCATTTCCTCTCCCTACCCCTCCATGCATGGCCTGAGTACCATTGAGCAAGGCACCTAACCCCACATTGCTGCAGGGACCAACGATTACCCTGTAAAATAAGTGTAAGCCGCTTCGGATAAAAGCGTCAGCTAAATGTAATGTAATGTAATGTGTCTGACTGTCCATACCCCTACCTGTCTGTCTGTCTGTCTCTCGTCGGACTGTCTTTTCTGCTGTGCTCTACAGAGTCTTGCATGGACCGCTGTGAGCTTGGCTTTGATTCTGAGAAGAAATGCCAGTGTGACACCATGTGCAAATACTATAGCAGTTGCTGCTCCGATTACGAGACCGCCTGTCGGATGCACAGTAGGCTCTATACTTCTTCTGGTTCTTCACTGTAGATAACACAGCTCATATGTTTACGTTTTAAAAAAAAAAAGTTATCCATGTTTTTAGTAATTGTCCGCTACTGATCACTCAATTTCATTATCTAATTGATTAATTGGACATTTCAGACTTTGAAAGGAATGAGCAAGCAGTGAAAATGAATGTCTCATAGATACGTGTATGAGTGCAGAGGCGGACTTTACATTTGGCAAACCTAGGAAATTGCCAAAGGCCCGAACAAATCTGCCCTCCATAGGGGCCCCCAACTATCACAACATGTTGCGATAAACACACAAAAACGTTGACCTGATATTACTTTTGTCACTTATGTGAAGCAATCACAAAACGCTAAAATAGCACCTTCACACCTTCCATACCAATTGGTGACACATTTGAAGAATGCCTTTTGAAGGCCCCATGTTTATATTTCACCTCGGGCCCCATGGTGGCTAGATTCGCCCCTGTATGAGTGAGCATCCCAGAGTGAATACATGACTTCAACTGAGTGTTGCTTCTCCCTGTGCCTTTAGTCCGTGGGGACACGTTTGTGCTGGCTGAGGATGACGAGGAGGAGGAGACCAATGGCACAGACAGCAGCCCAGGCAGAGGGGAAGGGCGGGCGCAGGGGCGGCAGGCAGACCTCCTCACCACCCCTCCTCCCACCCCCACGGTGACCGGAGAGCAACGGACGGTGGACCTGGACGTCAACACAGGAGACCCCATACCTACTACACACAGCTTCCCATCATGGACACCATCAGACACGCTCAGTCCCTCAACTATAAGCCCAAGTGCTGCTGCCACCACCGGTGATGAGGACAGGACAACTGGCTTTCCTGGTGGAGCCACTGATGTGTCAACAACAGGGACAGACGTTAGCGGGGTGGCAATGACCACAGGTGCAGTGGGTGGTACCACTGAGGCTTTCGGAACCACTGTGCATGGAGGAAGTACTGAGCCGACTGCCACCACCACCACCACCACCACAGAGGCCCCGACCACCACCAGCGCCCCGCCTGAGCCCACCCAGCCCATAGACCCAGATGCGGAGGCCTGCAGCGGGAGACCCTTTGATGCCTTCCTGCAGCTGAAGAATGGGACCATCTTTGCATTCAGGGGTGAGAGTTCTCAGACTTATTGCCTATGTAACTCAAGGTCACTGTGTAGTCCAGACCTAGTCTGCTTGCTGGCATCTATTAGGCCAGGGGTCCCCAACCAAGGTCTACCCAAGGGCTACTGAGTGCTGCTTATGTTCAAAATACTCTACTGATGTCTTGGCATCATTCTCAAATCACACTATTACTGAATGATAAATGTGTTTATAGGTTGTAAAGAATAAATAATCTCATATTTAAATCAAGAAAAGCATTCACTGTGACTAAAATCTGGTAGTCGTCACTGTTTATTAACATCCTTGGTGGGCACATCAGAAGCTCCTGGAGGGCTACCTGGCGCCCGTGGACACAACGTTGGTGACGCCTGTATTAGGCTATACTCACCGCCTTGAACCGCAGGCGATTGAGGCCATTTATGAGGAGTTTCTTCTGGGATCCATAGATCCGACGTGAGGTTCTCAACTGCAATCCTATGGCAGCCATGTCCCTTTAGAAGACTAGGAGTCTAGCAGAATGAATGGGTTGAGTTGAGTTGAGTTGAGTTGAGTTGAGTTGAGTTGAGTTGAAATAGCTTTATTAAATGGCTAAATCATTGTTGAAAAGTTAAAAAAGGCCAACATGTTTCGGCCAAGGTGTGGCCTTCATCAGGGCAGAGTCAATACTGAAGCGTCACTGGCGCAGGTAACAAAAGAAAAGTTTGACAGGGGTTTGACGGGTGATTGACAGGTAAGCGGAAAGTGGTCATGACGCACTGCCTCCTCGTCGTCCTAAAAACACACAAAACTAGGAGAAAAGGCATGAAAAATGAAAATGAAATAAAAAATCCATACAGTATTCATGGAACAGTATAAAAAAGGGGATTCCCCTATACCAAATCCAAATTACAACGCAGTGTAGACCTACTATAGAAAGGGCATCATCTCAAATGAATCATTCAGTCCAGGAGTTGATGTCGCATTTAATTTATATATCCACCTATTCTTTTTCTGATTAAATATTTTTTTGATTGTCCCCTCTCCTAGGGTTAGAAGGGACACAGTCAATGCCCATAGCACTGAACTTAACAGTTTTGTTGTTGTGGGTCGCCACAAAATGCTTTGTCATAGCATACTCGCAGTTACCAATCCGTGCCGCATATTTATGTTCAGAAAGGCGGTCCTGGAAGCGTCTCTTAGTGCGCTTGATAGTGTCCCTGACCAACTCCAGTAGTTTCCATTAGGTTCTGGGTTTGAAAAAGTGGCTGGATTGTAAAGGAAGACAATGGTTACATAATGATGTATGATGGAACCAGTGGCCCTGCAAAGTCGAGTTGAAACCAGGTGGTTGACTTAGCATCAACCTTTGAACTTGTAGTGTTTACTTTGGCTCCCAGCTGCCTATGGGTGCAGAGCCACGCTAGGGCAGTTATCATTTTCTGATAACCCCTCTGCTGCTCATTTGTCCAACTCGGCCAGGAAAGGGCACACCAAAAGAAAGGAAATGTGCAGATTATTTCTTTATCCCGTTAAGACATAGTGTTATAGGCCCTGCCATGGCCAACCGGTAGGGCACCCGCCTGCCATGCGGCTGACCCGGGTTGGATTCCCGGCCCAGGTCCTTTGCCGACCCCTCCCTGTCTCTCTCCCAATTCGCTTCCTGTAAATCCTCTCACACTGTCCTATCAAATAAAGACAAAAAACGTGAAAAAAGGCATAGTGTTATACATTTGCTGTTACCAGAATGGCAATGACTAAGTTGTGCATTACTAAAGGCCCTGTGCTATGTCATAGTAGTGTAGTATTAAGGTAGTTACATTTTCAATGACTATTACAGTGTTCCACTGGTGGAACGACATGCATTTTGGGGCTACTACTATTATAGTATGCATCCTGCCAAAATAGAGCCATTTTATGTCCGAGCACAGCCCTGGGCATCTTGAGAAGGGCTTTCAAGTTATAAAGTGCAGGCAAGGTACCCAGGCTCCGCCTAGTGGTGATGCAACGCCTTCGACTCAGCTACACTCACTAAGGCCAGGAGCTCGTTCAGGTAGAATCTGGATCCCGCTACAGCGGGAACTCCACCCACTTTGTCGGGAACTAATCAACTTTGAGCATTTCCAACTGTTCTGGGTAGAGGCGTGTTCAAAGTAGTGATGCTGTTTAAGCAGAGACGTTCTATTGGGGACTAAGAAATGTTTGGTTTAAACTTTGGCTCAGCCTCTTCTACCCTCGACCAGTAGCAAACCAAGGTAGGTGGGTCAATCATGCCGTTTAAGAATGTTAGCTGTTATGATCCTGGTCAGACCAAGTCTCGAAGAGATTTGAAAGTCATGATGATAATCAGGCAACAGGCAAGGCACATACTGTACTGTCGAGGGATGAGCAGGATAACTAAGTGTCAGCAGCAGTGAAGTAATTGATTATATTGTTTGTTTGTTTGTTTGTGTCCCAAGGGCAGTACTTCTTTGGGCTGGATGAGAAGTCAGTAATGCGGGGCTACCCAAGACTAATCAAGGATGTGTGGGGGATATCTGGACCCATAGACGCCGCCTTCACCCGCATCAACTGCCAGGGAAAAACATACATTTTCAAGGTATCATAATCATCACTGTATATCTAGATGTGGATGTATCTTTATAGATACATCCATCCATCCATTTATCTATCCACCTATCCTATCATCCATCCATACCAATCCATGCTATTTGTCTCAATTCCCATTGATGCAAAAAAAAAAAAAAAAAAAACCTGTTTTATGTGCTCCAATCAAAGGGAAATAAATACTGGCGATTTGAGGACGAGGTGTTGGATGAGGATTTCCCGCGAGACATCAACGTGGGCTTCACTAAGATCCCTGACGACGTGGACGCAGCCTTTTCCATCCCAGCTCATGGCCACCACGGCCATGAGAAGGTCTACTTCTTCAAAGGTGCCGTTGACACTCGGCCACTGCAGAATGCTTTTGAAAGCATCACTCATCACCTTCATTAATACCTTAATACTGTTGAAAATATTGTTAATCTACAGCAAATATTGTCCTTAAAAAAGATGCTGTAGGCCCTTGGTAGGGCACTCGTCTACCATGCGGCCGACCCAGGTTCGATTCCCAGCCTGGGTCCTTTGCCAGCCCTTCCCTGTCTCTCTCTCCCCACTTGCTTCCTGTCACCATCTTCTCTGTACTATCATAAATAATGTAAAAAGGACCAAGAAAAGATCTATGGTAGCCTTATAATGTGCACTGCTCCACCAGTGGAACTAGTCATTGGACAACCTTTTTCCAAATCACTAATGCATCTGCACAGTAATTTCTGCAGTGTTCATTTAACACTTAGAGAGTTGATTTGACATCATTTGGACTTAAATGAACTCTTCAAGTGTTGAATTAACACTGTAACATTTACTGTGTGTCTGAATAGATTACGTTTCAGTTGAGGAGGGTACCAATCACTCATTAGTTTACAATGAGTGATGCTTCCAACCTACAAAGCAACCAAAATGGAAAACACCTTAGTAACTAACATGTTCAACCTTTATACGTAAATATTGTTTACTTATTGTACAATGACATACATAGCCTATTGCAATTTGACAGTTTCCTTCTGTGTATCGGAAATGTTTTCCTATACAGGCGAACAGTATTACCTGTATGAGTTCAAACATCAGCCCACCCATGAGGAATGTGCTGAGATGTCCGTGAGGTCCCCCTCCGTGCCTTTCCAGCAGTACAACAACATGTACTACGACAGCTGGCAGGACTTTTACAACATGCTCTTCGGGAGATGTAAGTGTATTCAGTTGTGCTGTCTTTACATGCAAGCAAAGGAGGGACAGAGCTAAGACAGTAGATTTACCTTGTACTTCAATTGCTGCCACTATCATTTAGAGTGAGAGTTAGAGTTAGAGTGCACTTTATTGTCCCCAGGGGGGAAATTTGTGTTGGGCTTCAACAATCACTGCATAACATACAGTACTTACTCACATACCCATACAACATAACATAGAAAACACAAGAAACATAAAAACATAGAAAACATAAAACAGTTTTTTTTTTCTTTTTTTAAAACATGAAACCTGTGAACTCCCAACACATGGCATGTCTATCTGTCGGGAGTACACAAATCATAGGCTATGTTCGCTGACTTATGTCAAGGCAACACAGAAACATTTGGCCTCCATTGTCACACATTGTAAAATGCACCTTGAGGGGGAGAACGTGCCATTGTCAGCTTAAAGTTTAAATTGAATCATATGAATCGAAGTAATATACTTTCACTACACAGCATACAGTATTTAACATCTCCTAACACACCTGCTACTATTTAAATCTCTTGCTGTTCACTTTTTCCTCCATAACACCCCCCACCCCACCCCACCAACACCCCCCACCGGATGCGTGCGCACACACACACACACACACACACACACACACACACACACACACACACACACACACGCACACACACACGCACACACACACACACACAAACACACACACCATGCATTACCACGCAGGTCAAAGTCGAGGGTGTGTGTGTGTGTGTGTGTGTGTGTGTGTGTGTGTGTGTGTGTGTGTGTGTGTGTGTGTGTGTGTGTGTGTGTGTGTGTGTCTGCCTGCCTGCTGCAGTTTAATTGAATCTCTCGCTGCTTCCTTCCCCGCAGTGCCAGAGTCCCACCACGGGCCGCACTTCATCCACAAGGACTGGAAGGGCCTCAAGGCCCCCGTAGACGCCGTGATGGCCGGCCGGCTCTACATCACGTCACGGCCCCCCCCTGACCTGTACCCACCACCACCCCCCAGGAGAAACGACCAGCAGCAGTGGGGGCAGCAGTACCGGCAGCAGTATAGCCAGGACTGGGAACAGCAGTATGGCCGCCGCAGGCAGAACCGCTCCCCACCTGAGGGGCCAGGGGCAGCAGCAGCAGCAGCAGCCCAGGGACCCTTTAACATCGGGAGTTTTTTCGCCGAACGCGGGATGAACATCGGCAGGGAGTTCGCCGAGCGCGGTATGAACCTGGGACGGGAGATGGCGGAGCGCGGGATTAACATCGGCAGGGAGTTCGCGGGCAGCAACAGGTACGGCGATTACCTGAGAGATCTGGAGGACCGCTGGAGGGACGAGGAGGACCGTCGACGAGATGAAGAGGACCGACTGAGGGACCGGTGGAGGGACGAGTACAGCCGTCGCTACGACTACGACTACAGATACTTCTACGACGTGCTTCAGAAGAGTCAGCCTGTGCAGGCGGTGTACTTCTTCAGAGGAGGTATGTATATATACAGGCCTACCTCAAAACAACAATGACAAGAGCGAGATGGCAAGCTGGTCCCCTGGCCAACACTAGATGCAGGTGATGTGGTGTTGTGTGTTTAGCGCCCCCTGCGGATGACCCAAAACACTGTGGGCGGGCAAAGACACAGGCAGACAGACAATCAGACAGACAGGCAGGAAGACAGACACAGCCATTGCAATAATTAGCCCAGCCCCCTCTGTTAGTAAAAAAGACACTCATGATAAATGAGTGAATAAGTAAATACAGTGAATAAGTAAATACATAAAAACTCAAACATATACAGTAAATGAATAGTTGATGAACTATGAATAAACATATCAAAGTCCAATCTCACGCACATCCAGATGCTTTTCGGGTGCAGGTTCAAAAGACGTTAAGTTCATAAAATGAAAAAAGGAAAAACCGCAACACCGATGCTCCCATTTACTTCATTTTAATGTGACGTTTCGGGCCACCCTGGCCCTTCCTCAGACAATAAACATGAATAAACATACACATGTGGTACCTATGTAACAGGTACATTCATCCATATGCATGCTGATTATTCTGTTTACATATAAAGACAGACACAAATGAAGAGTTTCATGGCAAAATGGTGTATCCACAATTTTTCATTTTTGCATTTACTATTGGAAATTACTGTTCAGAAGTCCCATCATCTATGTGTGAATTATTGCCATTCAAATATTTTAAGAACATACTAAACCTATATAAAATTAATTTCTGCAATGCAATCCAATGGAATGCATAATACGAAACTATCAATTTCCCAAAATGTTCCAAAATGGATATAGGCCTACTCCATTTTGCAAGGAAAATCTTCAAATACAGACATTTAACTTCTATGAATTTTGCTAATGCCCATTGTTAGTGAGCGTGAATGAAAACATACACTTGTTTTACTTGTTGCAGACAAATACTACAGAGTGGATCTGAAGTCCAAGAGAGTGGATCCTGGAAACCCTCCATATCCACGGCCCATCGCCAAATTCTGGCTCGGCTGCAAGGACAAACCTGGGGAAGAGAAATGAGCCTCTGGGTCATGTTGGGACGAAATACATCCTAATCATGTTCGGATCTGACATGGACAGTATGAGGGCCGCCATTTTCTATCACCACATTGTCGTTTTTTTATGATCATTACCAGATTTGTATCAGTCATCACTGACGAACCGGTAACACTTTATTTTAGAGTTACATCTATTACCACTAATACATAAAATGTGCCTGTATAAGTAACTTCTAAGGCATGTACAAAGCAAAATCAAACATTTGTTAGGCATGTATTCGCAAATGTTCATGCACAATAAGGGATTTATTACCAATTTAACCTTAGTAAGGACCTATAGGCCGTAGCTTGTGCTTAGTACATGCCTTACAAGTTACTTATGCAGGCATTAACATTGTATGTATTAGTACTGATAGATAACGCTTAAATAAAATGTTACCTCACTGACCTCCTGTTTACCATTGCAAGTGCACCTCAACAAGTTCTGGACCTTTGTAGGCCTACAATAAATTTTCAGACATTGTGCAGGTTATTTATCATATGATGCATATGGATTTTTTTCAAAATGCATGTGAACACTTTATTCCACTGAAAGCCCAAACGATGATTAGCCTCACAGCAGGACAATGAGATGCATGTTTAAGTATTAATTGCATACCCTTTATTACATGTAAGACATAATGCCAATAGAAATACCTAATGTGAACTGCACAGCTGGAGGGTTCATGCCATTGTTTGGCAAGTGACAAATACAGTTCAGTGATTGGATGTATTTTCCTTTTTTGTCAAATCTTTTATTGTTCTGTTGCATTGTCTCTGTTTGCTTCAAATGAGCTCCCAAACAAGTCTCCTACGGGTTAAATGTCATGGATTCTTGAGAATGTGGCTAAAACAGCTTTTAATTTCGAAAGATTTTGAAGATTGTTCAAATCCAAAATGTAGAGGTATTATCAGACGACAAAGGTCTTGGCTGTGCAGCAATGTATCAGTCAACCTCCCCATGTTTTACTTTTTTCAGAAAACAGGCTATTACTTGGTTTTGTTAACACAGGCAGACACAATTAGTAGGCTAGTAAAAAGAAAATGTTTAGTGTATTAACGTGAATAATTACTTTAATAATTCTGCAGAATTGTAGATACATTCATAGCACATTCATAGACTCACTTTGCTGTTCTGTAGAACTGCTTGGTGTTCTTCCATGTAGTGGTGATGTTATTAAATTCAATCAGTGATTTTTGTTTTAGTGTAACAGACCCCTTGATCATGACCTGCATTTATTTTGTTCATGAAAAGGTAATTGATTTTCAACTGAATTAGCGCTTTGATAGCTGGTACATGTTTTTGACAAACTTTCAAGAATCAGTGAGGTTTCAAAGGGGACCACTATAACCAAGCCTGAATTATTTCCCAATTCACTAGAGCAGGTGTCATCACTGACAGTGATAGTGTGCCATCTTGATAGCATGGAGTTCAATAAGCAAATGTCCAGTGCATACTGGTAGGTTTAGACATGAGGTTTGTGAAAATCATATACGTCTAGGACAGCCCTGATGCATCAGCCTACCACTTTGCGGAAACCAGTTGCTGGAGTGAAATGTAACTGAACAGAGGCAGGTCTCGACAGCTTGGCTAATACAGAACGTCAACCAGTGCTTAATTTGTCAAGCGGGAGGTCCTGGAGCGCAGAGGATGGGTGGCTCCCCCAGAAGGGGGGATCTGTGATGTATTTCCATGAGGTTCCATCCAAGGTTCCGGAGCTCTAGTCTGAGGTTCCGGAGCTAGCTCCCCCTTGCTCCCCCTCAAATTAAGCACTGACGTCAACTAACCTAAACTCCACTCCCAACACTTACGTATGTGCACCCTGGCTGTGCTAACCTTCCCAGGCCACTTCTTACGGTAAATCCCATTACACCCCTTAGCCCTACGCCTTTCCTCTTCCCCTCCGTTTTGAGTGTCCACGTATAGGGGTAGTGGCATCTCGATTCACTTTCAGACAGAGGGGTAGTGGTAGGACGAAGGGCTTTCCACCCCTCCGAACAGAGATTTTCCGACACCACACTCCACGACGGAGGGCTACGACGACTTTCTACGATTTCCCTGAATGCATTGCGAATGCATTTTAAAAGTGGCGGCAAGCCACGGCATCCACAACAGCCCACACATTTAAGTATTTTCGCCGCAATTGACGGGTTTAAAGTGGTAATAATTATTCCATTGTACTACGTTTAAAATTGTCCTAATGTGTGATGGCCCTTTTCTCCGTGAAACATACATGAAAAATATTGCTATCAATGTCAACCTAATGCATGTAATTAGTGACAGCTGTGAGTGTCACTCTGTGATTGTTGAAGGGGTATCTCAATTCGTAGGGGTTGCGTTTAAAGCACTACACCTTACAGATTCGTTTGAAAGCATGAGGGGCATGGGGAAGGCGTAGGGGTAGGGGTAGCGATTAGTCATGGGGAAGGCCCTTAGTCTGTTGCCCCTGGAGTGAGTTTCTCAAAAGAGAAGTTGTTAGCCTGTTAGCAACTTCGGTAGTTGCCAATGGGAAAATGTATTGAAAACAGCAAAGTAGCTACTGTAGTTAGCAACTTTGGTTTTCAGAAATTCACCCCAGTAGCATATCTCTCTGTCTTCTCTCTCTTAAAGTTGATGTGACTGAAAGCAGCTGCTACTGTACGTGGCGGAGTATAATAGAGTAGTAATGGTGGGGTGGCGTCCGCGCCAATGTCTTATCCTGTGCGTATCGCTCGGTGCGTAATTCCAAGAGCAGTATGATAAAGGGAAGAAAGGAGTCGCACACTGGAGCTGGATGCAAAATCAAAAAATGTATTAAACAAAGCCGAAAAAATGTAAATAAAACCGACAGACAGGGGACAAACGTTTCGGGTCTAGCCCTTCATCAGTGTTCCCAGTTTGAAATACGTCATCAGTTCCACTGAGCTCTTAAAGGCTTTTCTTTCTTTCTTAAAGTTTTTCACCCACCAACACCTAGTGAAAAGACAAGTGCATAGTCATAGAGATGCTAGAGTGCATTGCAAGCATTCAGCGACATGCATTGCAGTGATAAACTATATACATAATACATAAGGAGTCAATAGGCATATCGGAGAAAGATAGCCTATTAGGGAGGGTTAAAGAATGTAGGCTATAGTGCAACAGTACCATAGTCAGTCCAAATGGAAGAACATGGAGAGTATTAAGGGGAAGTACATGAATAGCGTTAATAGTTAATCGAATGTCATGATAAAACATAATAGGGATAATGCAGGGTAAATTCACAAGAAACAGGATAAAGATAGTTCATCGTTCATTCCCCTTGGTTGGAGAGATTTAAGGGTCCATATCCAAAAACATTCCCTTTGTAACAGTCTTTTTTCAGTGTTGCCCCCTCTGCGTGATTCTTTGACATGTTCAATGACAGTGAAGGAGAGAGAGGATAAAGGGTGGCCAGCTTCCATGAAGTGTTGGGCAACTGGGGATCTTTCGTCTTTGCGCCTGATGGCGCTATTGTGCTCAATGATGCGCGTCTTGATAGGTCTATTTGTTTTACCCACGTATTGTTTGTTGCATGGACATGAAATGAGATATACAACGTTGGATGTGTTGCATGTAGCAAGCTGTTTGATAGTGAACAGTTTCCCTGTGGCAGTGCAGGTGAATGATGTGACTTTCTTCGTGTTGTTCCTGCATGCTGCGCATGTTCTGCAAGGGAAAAAACCACTGACATTTCTAAGGCGGCCCTCTTTGCCCGTGGTGGGGGGACAGTCGGCTCGGACTAGAAAGTCCCTCACGTTTCTCGCTCTGTAGTGGGAGAAGAGGGGGGGCTCAGAAAAGAGGGTACGGCAGATGGGGTCACTGCCAAGGATGTGCCAATGTTTGAGGATGGCGTTTTTTATCCGTTGGCTATGTTTCGTGTACGTGGTGGTGCATGCAACAGAAAATTGTTTTTCATGTCGTGGTCTGCTCACGGTGCTTCGGACTTTATCAAGAGCTTCATTAAGCCATTCGTGTGGGTATCCCCTCAGACAAAAGTTTTTGTACATTTTAGTTACTTCATTGTCAAAATCATTTTGACGTGTGCAAATCCTCTTGAGCCTTAAGAATTGTGTGTATGGAAGACCTCTTTTTAGATTGGATGGATGCGCGCTGGATGCATGTAGAATACTGTTCTTGTCAGTGGGCTTAGTGTATAGGGTAGTTAATAGACAGTTACCTTCAAGAATGACCGTAGTGTCCAGGAAGGAGACAGTCTTGGTGTCTATGGCTGCGCTGAATTTTATGGAATCCACCATGTTATTCAGGTATAGGAGAAAGTCATTAAACGTTTCTTTAGAGCCCTTGAATATACATATGACGTCATCCACATACCTTTTCCATAGTAGCACGTTGTGGGAGAAGGGGTTGTTATTAAAAACATAGCGCTCCTCTAGAAATCCCATAAACAAACATGCGTAGTCAGGAGAGAATCTGGATCCCATTGCCGCCCCTTGTTTTTGCAGGTAAAAATCATTCCCAAAAAGAAAAAAGTTGTTGTGTAAAAGTTTGGAGATCATCTCAATGAGGAAGGGCGTTGGGGGGTGTGGGTCCGTCCTAAGGTCAAGGAAATGTTTAATTGCAACGATGCCTTTGTCGTGAGGGATGTTAGTGTAGAGGGATACCACGTCCATAGTTGTGAGTAGTATGTCATGTTCAGCATTGTCAATGTGGGTCTGTGAAAGTTGTTCGATGAAGTCCCCAGTGTCTCTTAGATATGATGGCAAAGTTTCCACCAGCGGCCGCAGAATCCGATCGATATACAGCGACATGGGTTCCATTAAACTGTCGCTGCACGCTACAATGGGGCGTCCAGGGGGGTTGGTTAAGGTTTTGTGCACCTTGGGCAGTGCGTACATGACAGGAGCAGGGCCGCGTTATCCTATGGTGCAACCGGTGCTGTAGCACCGGGCCCCGCCACTAGAGGGGGCCCCGGACTGCGTGAGATTGGAAAATATGAAACGATATTTTGAGACCACAGACCTGTACAGGTCTGTGTTTGAGACGATCAATTGTACTTTTGACGCATTTCGCCATCCGTAGGCAAGCAGAGGCGCATACGTATATCTTGTCACCAGGCTGGACAGGCAGCTTGGGCCCCCCAAGACTGTAGCTGGCTGGGGAACAGTAGTGGCGATTTGTTACAAGTGTTCTTACTTTTTAATTTTCGCTTGGCCCTCCTACTGAGCCTAGAATCGCCTCTGCATGCACGCAGGAATCGGAGGTCTTCGGAACTTGTAATTTCAGTCAGATGCTTCTGGTTGTGTGCCAAAAGGGGAAAACGGTGGCCAATAATTTTTGAGTTTGATGATGGGCTACTGTCTAAAAAAAGATGAGGAAGTCGGCGTCAGCACTTGCTTCAGATTGTAGCCTACGGATAAACTGCCCGGCATGGATTAACGCATTGAAGAGAAGGTTGGCAACGTTATCTATTTTTGTAATGTCAGTGTTATAATCGCTTTTTGTAATTGTTGCATAGCGATCATGGACTTGTGCAATCATGTAGGCCTAAGCTAAGCAAACAGAGCACAGCACACCAACCTAACTTTATCTTATTCTAGGCCTATAGTTAAAACGTGGGGAAATAAATCACGCACCCAACTGCATTCGCGAAACAAAAGTCTTGCATGGCGCGGCGAGGACCACTTGGTGTTTTTAAAAAAGTGTTCACAATAATGCTAC
This sequence comes from Engraulis encrasicolus, assembly GCF_034702125.1. Lineage (NCBI taxonomy): Eukaryota > Metazoa > Chordata > Actinopteri > Clupeiformes > Engraulidae > Engraulis > Engraulis encrasicolus. The sequence continues at coordinate 36,149,976 of NC_085864.1, read as the reverse complement.
GTAGCAAGTGCACCAACCAGCACTCAAAGTTTCGACAGTCTGACAACAACAGGGCAAGCGATCTAGCAAACACTAAAATGATATAGTCGCATTTTCCTAAAGCACTGTTATGGCCATTTCCCTAAAGCACTGTAATAATGTCGATGCTCTGTCAGGCCTATATCTTTGCGTTCGGGTTTGTGTTCAGTTATAACATGCCTGGGTACCACTCGCGGATTGTTCAGTTAGCAAGTGGCTCTTATCTGGGAGAAAAAAAAAACTTGTGTGATACATCCACATCCACATCTAAACATTACGAGTTTGCACCGTAGTCTAGCCTACTGTAATGATTGCATAGGCTACTATTGCAGTGTAATGCGCCACCTAGATGAAAACCTCTGACTTTTTAATTGGTAGCCTATATGGTACATTTTGAGGGGATTTCGTGACAGCTTCGCTTTGGTTCGCTGCTAAGGGGATTCCCCTTCCTCGCGACAAGCGACAGCTGATCTTTCCTTTGAGACAGCCAGTCTTTCCATTGGAGGTTAGGCTACATTAATTAACACGTGTTTCCCACAACGATTTCGATTCGACAAATTGGTCGGCAGCAACGTAGCAAAATTAAGAGACTTTTGGTTGTGCTTCTGTTTGGTAGTTCTTCTAGCCGAACCGACGTTTACTCTGCCAAACGATAGTGTACAGTATCTCTCCTCTATGTCCGCTGGCTATGCTTCCAATGGCTTGCGTTGCGACTGGTGAACTCAGCAGGGGGTTCAGCATACCCTTTTTTGTGTTGGAGTAGAACGTGTAGCCTGCGTTGTTTCATGCGTTTTGAATATGGCTCATTATAATGTGGTGTAGGGGCCCCGGATTGCGTCTGCACCGGGCCTCGGCGAGGGTTAACGCGGCCCTGGACAGGAGTCGTCGGATGGTCATTCTTGAGAAACTTTAGTTCAGTTTGGGAAATGTTGCCCTGTTGGCATGCATCTTGGAGGAAAGTATCAATTTCATGTTTAAAGTTGGCCGTTGGGTTGCGGTCTAAGCGCATGTAGCAAACTTCATCAGAGAGTTGTGATTGCACCTCTGATATGTATTGCACCCTGTTTAATAAGACTATGCCACCGCCTTTATCCGCTGGTTTCCAAATAATGTCTTTGTTCTTACCAAGCTGTGCCAGTGTCTTACGCTCTTCATTGCCATAATGTGCGCTGTTCTGTTCTGCCAATATGCCCTCAATCTCCCCGTCCACAAGGTTGCAAAACGTTGTAATGGCTGCATTAGTTACCGGGGGGCAAAAAAGGCTTTTAGTTCTGAGGGTGCGTGCGTAATCACCAGGGGGTGTGTATACCTGCGTGTTGTCTTTTTTGTAGAAATATTTCAGTTTAATAGATCTGTAGAATTTGAACATCTCCACCTTCAATTTGAATGGGTCGTGGGTGCAGGGGGAACATAAGAGAGTCCTTTATTCAAAATCCGTTGTTCTGTAGGTGAAAGTTCCACGTTGGATAGGTTGAATACCAGTTGTTGTTGGTCATCCGTTTCAGCTGATGAATGGCTTGTCAGCGTGGTCTCATCCTCCCTTGAGATGTGTCTCTGCCCCTGGCCCTTTCCGCGTCGCCCCCGCCTGGTCTTCTTCTTGTCATGATGCGAGTGGGTAGTCTTATTGCAGGCCTCGGTTGTCGCTCGTCGCGTAAAAAATCTGGGTCTGAGTCGGACATGTACTCAGAGCTGGAAGCAGATGTGTATGAGGGTGTGCTTCTGAATCGCACCTGTTTTCTGTTCTTTCAACGGAGCCTTTAAGAGCTCAGTGGAACTGATGGAGTATAATAGAGGAAATTGTTCGGGTTAACAAGCACCTGAGGATAGAGTACACTGGCTGAAAATACGTTGGCCTTTGCCAACAAACATATTAGCAATTACTGTCATGTGTTGCTTGGATGCCAAGACCCGACAGATTTGAAATGTACTGTTTAGCAGCAGCGGCGGGTCCTCGGCAAAATATAGACATCGGGCCCCAGTTCAGTTTTACTGGCATTTATTTACTTTGGTGGGGCTGACTATAGGGGCCCCTTACCGAGGGTAGATTTTGGTGGGGCCCTAGGCAGCTGGCCCAGGCTACCAACTGGTAAAACCAGCTCTGTTGTTGAGAAAAGTATGCATGAATTTGCCTACGCAAACAGTGCATTGCCTTGAGGGCATTGCATTGAGGGTGAAGCACAAATCATGTTTTTGAGTAGCGGAGAGAGCAGTGTAGCAGTACTCATCCTTTCATGTTCATGAATATGTGGCTGACTGTTGGCCCTGTACCAGCAGTCAGTGCGCTATCTGCTGAGACACACTAACTGCAAAAGTGGTGCCATGTATTGTCATCAATCAATAATATAAATGGTCGCCTATGCCAACCAACCGAACCGAATCATATAAGTTCAATGCGACTTGAAGTTTCTGCCAGGAAAAATCGAGAAAAATATCAAAGCATTCCGTGGTCATTCAAACTGCTACTTTGGGTCAGAGATTTCATCAGTGTCAGAAATAGCACTTTTCTCAAGGTCTTACAAAGACCAAGCCTCCACCACCTGTTTTTTCTTGCATTCTCTCTCAGCATTCTGCATATTAAAGAGCCACTGCATGTACTAGTGCATATTACATAACATGAACAGAGTACACAGTAAAAAATGCAGTGTTAATTCAACACTTAGAGAGTGCTTTGGGACCAAATAAACTCTAGAAGGTGTTAAATCAACTCTGTTAGTGTTGCATTAACACTCCAGTTTTTACTGTGTAGCCTCTTAGTCTGCCTTTCAGTACAGCACTGTTTGGTTCGGTACAGGTCAGTTCGGTTCGGTACAAATACAATACATTGTACCTTTACAGGCCTAACCGGTAAGTGAAAAGTGAAAACATATTTGGAATTGCTGTCTGGGAAAAGGAGATGCACTTGGCTAAGTTATATGACAGCCTGGTTCTCACCGACGTTGCGTGTGTGTACACAAACTACCGTCTGGTATCTCTGCCGTTAAGTAAAAATATTTAAAAATTGCACTAATGTATTGTAAAATATTGGGTAACCACATGAAAGTTATGTCTTGTATAACATAGCCTATTTTTGAGTTCAAAAACTAAACAAATGGGTTTTCTCCTTGCATCCACTCATTTTTCATCATATGACATGCAATGTGTGTCCTTATGGGGTGATGATTTCAGATTGTAAACCGGTATGAAGAGAGTTTGCCCATGTGATGAGGAAGTGAACATAGTATTGCAGTTGATTAGTGTTGTGAATGACAGTGTGTTCCATGAGAAACCCAGTGTTTTTCTTTATGAAAATTGAGTGTAATCCAGAGAATTGTGTGTAATGGTGTGAAAAGAGTGTGTTTTAAAACTGGAATTTGAGTGTTAAGTAGGAATTGTGTTTAGTGTTCAGTGACATTGGTTAGGGGAGTTGGGAAATGGGTGAGATGTTCCGAGAATTGTGTGTGAAGTACCAGAACTTGTGTGTAGGCAATCGAGAAAAACTGTAAAATACTGAAATATTGTGTTTAGAATCAGAGTAGACAGATGTGTGGCAAAAAAAATATATATTTTACATATTTTTATGACATTAAAAAGTGCACTAATTTATTGTAAAATATTGGGTAGCCACATGAATGTGATCTCTTGTATAACGTATTTTGGAGTTCAAAAACTACAAAGCGTATTCCAAAAAAGTTGGGACACTTGGTATTTTGTGAATAAAATCAAAATGCTGGCATTTTCAAAACATTCAATCCATGCATAAGATGCACAATGGCACAAGGTCAACATAGGAACAGTTAAAATGAGGCAAAAGCATTGTTTTGAGGGAAATATGTGGTCATTTAAAATTCGACCCATGCAACAAATCTCAAAAAAGTCGGGACAGGGCCAAAAAAATTTGTAATAGTTGAATAATTCTAAAAATAACACAAGGAGGATTATTTTGAAAGGAACTATATTGACTGCCAACATGAATGCATAGATAAAATACCATCACAGAGAGGCTGTGGCCCTCAGAAGCGAAGATTTTGAGGGACTAATTACTGATCTATTACACAGAAAGATTGAATTCTCAAAATTGCAGGCATATAAGGCCTATTTCTGTAACATAGAGTTCTGTGAAATCATTGCACGAGTTATGAGATCATGACATACCCATTGTCAATAAGCAAACTATGACACTCCAACAATGACAGCTGTTGAAAAAATGACCATAAACACAACACTTGATTAAGGCACATGATGCAGACATTAAACAGTGCTGCAAGTGGCAAAGCTCATTCTAGATGGACCTTGGAGACATATGAAACTGTCCTCTGATTACAGAATGGAAAATATTTCATTCTTTTTTAAAATCATGGAGTCATGCACCCTCCAGGTTATGAAGAAAATGTATACTTCAGCTTGATTTAGTGGTCAGTCTGAAAGACAGCATATATGATGGTAAAGGGGTGCAGGGATGCCTTGGTTATGGTCTTCTTACTCATGTAGAGCATTACAATGAGGGCTGAGTGATATATTCAGACTTTAAACAGCATACATAGCTACCAAGGCATTATATTTTGGAGCACAGTCTTTAGATATTGCCCCATAATGATGGCAAATTTCAATCTCTACCAGGGCTTTGAACCGTTATTTTTTTCCAAACGTTCCGTTCCGAACAGAAACAGAATTATAACGTTTCCGGTTATGGGTTCCACCAATAAATTGACGTTCCCGAACCGGTTAGAACAAAAAAATATTGTTCCCGGAACGGTTAATTTCGTTCCTGTCAGCTGATTACTCCCCATAGGCCTAACTGACGTTAATTATCCAAGAAAGACGGAAGTGCATATGAGTCAGCCTACATTCCAATCTGTTTATTCAAGCGGATGAAAAGAATATCCTCCAGAATTTTGTCATTCAGGGACGACCTAAGCTGAGAAGCGGAGAATAAACCTCAATGATGAAAATGCGCGCTCCACGCTGACTTGGGTCACAGGGAGTGCTATGATGGTCATTGTGAGTTTGTGCGTATTTGAAGCGGCCATGGATGCCCAATAACGCCGAACATTCTCGGTGCGCTTTACATCCGCTTCTCTGCAATGTCTTACAATGATGCAATGGAAACTCTGCCCTTTTGTATGAAAGTGGTTTCTCTTATTTAAGATGTGTTTAAGGAGTGGAGACTTTGTAATCCACAGCTCTCTCTCCATTCAGTCAGAGAATGTCTGATGTCACACAGGACGTGAACCTCAGCCGTCATGGTAACGTGTGCAGGAAAATAATAGCTATTTTTAATAGTTTGAGGAACGGTATTAACCGGTATTGACAGGTTACCATTATTTTTAAATAAGTGTTCCCATTCCAGAACATAATAAATAATAACGTTTCCGGTTTCGTTTCTGTTCCGTGTAAAATACAAAAAGTTCCCGGTTTTTGTTTTCGTTCCTTGAACCGGTTCAAAGCCTTGATCTCTACTATGTTCCACCAGTGTGGTTCCATAATAAGAGTAAACAGGTGACAAATTTGTTTTCTTGCAGTGAGGATATGCCACGTATTAAGCATAACAAGAAGGTAAACAAGTCGAAGAACACACCTATCAGTTTAGCTGCTGAAATCATGTCTCGCAGATCAAAATATCTATTTTTTGAAATAAAATCATGCCATCAGTCAAAGTATTTAAATGTTAAGTTTCCTCCATTGTGTTGTGTTTAGTCTTATCCAACATAAAAAGCATTTTATTGGCCCTGTCCCAACTTTTTTGGAATTTGTTGCAAGGGTGAAATTTTAAATGATCACATAATTACCCCAAAACAATCATTCTGCTTGGCTTTAACAACTGATATGTTGTCTGTACACAATGCTCTACCTTATTAACATATTGAATGTTTTGAAAATGCCAGCATTTTGATTTTATTCACAAAATACCAAGTGTCCCAACTTTTTTGGAATCCGCTTTGTAAACAGATGTGTTTTCTCACTGCATCCACTCATGTGATGATTTCAGATTGTAAACCGGTATGAAGAGAGTTTGCCCATGTGATGAGGTTGTGAACATAGTATGGCAGTTGATTTTAGTGTTTTGAATGACAATGCGACAATCAGGGATTTTGTGTTCAATGCGACAATCAGGGATTTTCTTCATGAAAATTGTGTGTAATCCAGAAAATTGTGTGTAGTGGTTTGAAACGAGTGTGTTTTAAAACTGAAATGTGAGTGTAAAGAAGGAATTGTGTTTAGTGTTCAGTGACATTGGTTAGGGGAGTTGGGAAATGGGTGAGATGTTCTGAGAATTGTGTGTGAAGTACCAGAAATTGTGTGGAAGCAATCGAGAAAAACTGTAAAAATATGTAAAATATATACACGTCTGTGTACTCCGAGTCTAAAAACAATATTTCAGTATTTTACTACAGAAAAATACCCTCTTTAGTAAGTAGAACACTGAAGAAAATAAGTTTCTACTGTGTTTCAAGTTGAGTATAGAGTTCTTTTTCATAGCAATAGGCTATACAGTAATGTAATGGTTTTTTTGTACTGCCAAATAGGCAGTGGGGTTTATCTTTGTGTTGTTTTTGTGAAAAAGACAAAACAATCTTTCTGTTTCTGTTTGTGTGTTGTGGGAATGAAGTTTTTCCAACTTATGTCACAGTATCCATGCAATCCAGAACAAAAAAAACCAAGTTACTAGGAGAAATTAGTTTTACCCTGTGCCCAACAGTGTTTTAATGGGTCTGCAAATGTGTATTGTAGTGACTGTCTGTGTGTGTCATTTGACGACAAAATGAGGTTTTTAGAAGAGAGTACATTGTTTTGAGACAAGACGTGCATTTTTCAGAGGAAGTGAAGAGTTTGGCCCGTTGTGTGTGAGGTTTGGAGATTTGTGTGTAGAGTTTTGAGAATTCGAAGACCGATTCCGAAAATTGTGTGTAGGCAATCGAGAAAAACTGTATTACAGAGAAATGCACTCTTTAGTAAGTAGAACACTGAAGAAAATAAGTTTCTAATGTGTGTCAAGTTGAGTATAGAGTTTTACCTTGTGCATATTAGTGTTCAATGGTTCACATAAGAGTGTATTTCAATGACTGCTTGTGTGTGTCATTTGAGAACAAAATTACCTTTTTAGAAGAGAGTACACTGTTTTGAGACAAGACGTGCATTTTTCAGAGGTAGTGTGGAGTTTTGCCCGTTGTGTGTGAGGTTTGGAGATTTGTGTGTAGAGTTGTGAGAATTCGAGAACTGATTCCGAAAATTGTGTGTAAGCAATCGAGAAAAACTGTAATGGCAGCGCTACCAGACTGTAGTGTGTGTATCTTCACTCCACTAGGGGGCTCCGGAGCTATGCAGACACCGTAGGTGAGAACCAGGCTATATGTGACATGCTTTGCTGATGAATTGATTCCATAGCACAGACAGATAGGATTAACTTTTATTTATGAAAATCTTTTCCCTGAATGCATTTATCAATCCTGTGCTCCAAAGTAAAATCCATTCGCTTACTACTACTAGATTTTGACTTCAGACATGCAAAATCATTTATTTACTTAATTACCTGAAATGTATACATCACAGAAGATCACATGCACAAAAGGGAAAGGGGGGGGGCAATCAACTTCTGTCATTTCTATCCACACTGAGCAGCACAGTGTTGCATGTCACCTGAAAGAATCCCATTCATATCTTTTTTTGTGGGTTTAAGTACAACAGCTGACAAGAAAAAAAATAACATTATTCTATGGTCATAACAAATTGGATAAGATACAATAACATGTTTCTTTATATATGTAAATTGATTCTAGCACGAGATTTATACATGAAACAAATCTATGTTACCAGACAGGGGTGCATTTCAGGAAAGCGTAGTTGTTGACAGTTAGCAACTTCGGTAGTTGCCAAAGGGAAATTGCATTGCAACCAACAAAGTAGCTAACATAAGCTACGCTTTCCAGAAATGCATCCCAGATTTGTTGTAATGGTTGAGAGAGAGATAGTTCTGACTATGCAGGGTATGCGGTAGTAGTCTGGTCCTGACCATCCCAGAATACTACCATTTTATTCTGTATTCATGGTCTGGAGGTTGTTTGATCTGACGCGATTGCAGGAAGCGGGAAGTTTGCACTCAGTTCTGATTCGAAATGATTGGACCGCTCTCACCCAATCGCTGACAGTTACTCAACAACAGCATAACGCAGGCGTTACGGAGTCAAGTCTCTTGGCGGAAGTACGTAGGATGGTGCGCAACGCTAATGCGATAGTTGGTTGGCGCCGACTAAGTACCAAGGACTAAGGCAGGCTAATACAGTAATTGTATAAACTAGCCAAAGATGACAAAGATCAAATGCGATGTATATTCTCATAATTGGCACTGTTCTGCGAGTATTCATAGTGCATGACGTTCTCGTACTGTGGTCCATTGTCGTCATAGGCCACGATGACGTCATTGGCGATGACCTCCCCCAGATCGGCCATATTGCCTGCAGGAGGCCCCACAGTCAGGTACCCGTCCTCTGCTGCGTGACCACCAGAGCAGCAGGCTCCATCTCTGGGCTCGGGGCGCTGCTGCTGCTGCTGCTGCTGCTGTACCCCCTTCCCTGCCTCCCAGGTGGGGGTCCCCCGCTCGGGGACACTCTTGAGGATGGAGGACAGCGGCCTCTTTGGAGTGGTGGTGACGGTAGTGGTAGTGGTGGTGCCCTCCTGAGAACCACCTGGGGGGGAGCTGAGGGACGCTTGCTTCCGACGGCTGGGCTTCCTCATGGGCACAGCGGCCACCTGGGAGCTCCCCTCTCCTCCTCCACCTCCACTACCAGCTCCTACGAGGCCCCCCAGGGCCTGCTCCCACGCTGCTGCCCGCGTCCCCAGCTTCCTCCGCGGGGGCTTGACCACGGCGGCGACCTCCCCGCGGGCCTTGTGGAGCCTGCTGCCGGCCTCCTCCCGCTGCCTCTGGATGCTGCCCAGCCTGCGCAGCATGGCCTGCACGGGGCCCTCCGACGAGCAGCCGTCTGGCTTGGACGACGTCCCCCGAGAGGCCTTCCCGACCGTTACGTACACCGTGGTCACCTTATCTGACCCTCCGTCTGGCAGCTGGTGGCTGCTCTGGTCCTGGGCTTGTGCGTTCCTCTTGGTGGGGTTGGACAGAGTGCGGCGTCGGCTGCTGCCACTGCGTGCGGGTGCGGGTGCGGGTGCGGTGGTGGTTACCATGGCGTGGGCCGTGGCAGCAGCAGCAGCAGCACTGGGCCTACGGTACTCTACCGCTGTTTCTACCCTATCCTCCTCCTCCTCCTCATGCACACCCCCATGCTCATCCACAGCGATCTCTCCTCCCGCGCCGGCAGCGGTTAGCTCCCGTTCCCCACCCGTCTCACAACTACCACCACCCTCTCCCGCCAGACCCTGGAGGGCCGAGACCATGAGCACCCCCCAGGGGGACTTGGGCTTGCGGCCCCCCGTGACGGCGGTGGAGGTGGTGGTGGCGGTGGCGGAGGCAGCAGCAGCGGCGGGCAGCTCCTGGGGGCTGAACTTGGTGCCCTCTGCGAAGGAGACGGAGGGCCGCTTGGACTTGGCGATGCTGGAGGTGCGCGGGATGCCAAAGGCCAGGGACATGTCCTCGGAGCTGAAGGACGAGGGGTCCGGGAACATGTTGCACTTAGAGCTCAGCTCCTGGAACTGGCCCCCTCCCAGAGTGGAGATGTCTGGGGCAAGGAAGGGAATAGGAAACATTAGGGGTGCGTTCCAATATGCGACCTTGCTTCCTCCACTTGTGCTTGTGGCCTCGTACCAGGAAGTAATATGTCATGATGACATCACTGACAAAAGCATTATATTTCAATATCTCGCTAAAGCTCAATTGTTAAGTCTTTTTCTCATTTGCAACTGGGATGGTGAATGAAAAACGGTCCCCCAAAAGTTGTTGTGGCTAGGCTGACAGCTGGGAAACTTTATTGTTTTCTCCACGGAGGAGGGGCCAGGAAGCGGGGTGAGGAAACAAGCACAAGTGGAGGAAGCAAGGTCGCATATTGGAACGCACCCTAGGATATACAATACGATGGATGGATAACAAAATACACACAGACACAGACACAGAATGAGGATGGACGGATAGAGAAATACTGTAATATACTGTAATATACTGTAAAATACAGTATAGACAAACCAGAGATCGTACAATATTATTATGTACTCTCAATGAGACAAACAGACAGACAGAGGCAGATACATGAAAGCTCTCTGCTGCAGTTTTATGTATAGTAAAACGAATACAACACAAAAGGCCAATTAAACCCTGGTTACATACATGGGTGCTAAAGTTTTGTTTTCCCCTGACTGCACGAAACTAACTGCGTACAACTCAACCTCTGATTGTTGGAAACCGCTGTCGGTCAAAAAAAATAGTTAACGTGGTTGGCTGCCAGTGTCTTACCCCTCCTCACAACATTGTGTTTACAAACACGGCGAACCCACGTATAGTAAAACAAATACAACACAAAAGGCCAATTTAACGCTGGATGCAGTAGACACAGACTGCATTTATAAGCAGGAAGTATTCCAAGTTCTGGGAATATTGAATACTGTCAATTTACAAATAAAACAAGTTGAGTAATATTTTGTTTCCATTTAGGGGAGAGCATTTGTGCAACTGGAATATTCCCAGAATACGGTCAAATTCAGAGTGATTAAAGAGTTTATTAAGACTCGTGCACCAGCCAAACGTCAATCATATTCTGTTAAAAATTGGAACATGCCCTACATGTCAATGCGTCAATAGTAGAAAGAAAATAACAAGATTTTCCAGTGTCAGGAGGAGAGAGGTGCCGCAGTTTTTAATGTGACGTTTCGGCCTGTCGGCTTGTCGGAGGAAGGCCGACAGGCCGCAACGTTGTCACATTAAAAACTTGTTTATGCAACTCGGGAGTGTGCGGCACTTCTCTCCTCCTGCAAGTGTTTTACTGGTTGCCAGCACCTCCTTTTCTGGTGTGTGCTTTGCACCTCCATCCATCAATATTTTCCAGTGTACCTTCTCTGGGTGGTACGCAGTACAGAGCCTCTCCTTCCTCCCCCTCCTCTTCCTCCTCGTCCGTCTCGAAGGAGTTCTCCGTTATCCAGCCGGAGGATGGCGGCTCAATGAAGCTGTGGTTGAAGGTCAGCTCAGGATCATGGTGAGACACTAAACACATTCAAGACACGATAATAAGTGGCCTTAGACAGGGCAGTTTTACATGATTTTACATGACCGCATGGCAGATGAGAGCCCTACTCACACACACACACACACAAAGGCACGCACGCACGCACGCACGCACACACACACACACGCGCATGGTTGACATCCAAGCCTATCAGACATGTACGATGACACGGTGCCAATTGCAGTTTTTTAATTATTATTATTTTATTTATCACGGTGCCAATTGCGCTTGTAACGGCAGGTCAGGCTAGATATTTGCATATAAGCGTGTAAGTTTGCATATAAGTGTGGTGTTTTTGGG
>NC_085864.1:36128520-36136020 GCF_034702125.1 Engraulis encrasicolus | reverse complement strand
AAAAATAAGACAGAAAGACTTGAACAAATGAGGATGTAACTTAGTCAAATGTTCTATCACACAGCTTCCTTGGCAGAGGTCTGCACTCTCTGAGTGCATTTCTAGCTATCATTATTATTAGTAGTAGTGGTAGTAGTAGTAGTAGTAGTAGTAGTAGTAGTAGTAGTATTGTTATTATTATTATTAGTAGTAGTGGTGGTAGTAGTAGTAGTAGTAGTAGTAGTAGTAGTAGTAGTAGTAGTAGTAGTAGTAGTAGTAGTATTGTTATTATTATTATTATTATTATTATTATTATTAGTAGTAGTAGTAGTAGTAGTAGTAGTAGTAGTTGTAGTAGTAATAGTAGTAGTAGTATTGTTATTATTGTTATTATTATTATTATTATTATAACTGTTATTATCATTATTATTATGGGCTAAGGCACGTACTGTATAGGCAGGCTCCAGTTTCAGGGTGGCAGGCCACTTGGGTGCAGTGGCAAGCGGAGGAGCAGTTAGCGCCATACAGGTGATCTGGACACGTGTCATTGCAGCTGCGGAGTTGTAGAAGACATAGAAGACACACTACTTACTAACACGGTCAGAGCAGGTTGACATTCATAGTGTACATTAACACAACTTTACAGCATTTTGAAATATAAGAAATGTTATGTTAGAGGCATAGATACACACTACTCACTGACATGATCAGAGCATGTTGACATGCATGGTATACATTGACACAACATTACGCATTTTTTTAAATATAAGAAATCTTATGTTAGAAATCTTATGGGGTGTACTGTAGTAAGAACATAACTTGGAAAGACTAGCAGAACTATGTGTAATATTCACAAAACATGAGAATTGTACATTGCAGGATTTTTTGTTCCCTGCAGTTGGTGCTGAGCTTTTTTAATGTACTATGTCACCAATACTGTAAACACGGGCATAATGTACGTACATGTCAAACAAAAAAAAGGTCTCAAGAGAAGAAACAGTAGTCTTAGGAGAGAGTATAAGCATCATTTGCAGAAAATTAGATGACAAGAAAACACTATAGAATTGTATGTTGTAGCCTTCAAACAGTAATTGACCCTGAGCAATTTTAAAGCAATCTGCAGTCACTGAGGTATTTCAGTATGTCAAACAGATTCCTGAGGTGCCCTGGGGAAGGTCTGTGAGAACGAAAGCTTGACAGTTTAAAAAAGCCCAAAAAAACAAAAAGGATTCAAGTTTGCAGACATTTCCGCTTTATTTTTTTGCTTCAATATTTGTGGAAATCCCAAAGTTCTGACCTGTGTCCCTGGAAGCCGGACTGGCACAGGCAGCTTCCTGTCACAGGGTCACAGTGGCCGTGGATACAGAGGCCGCAGCGGTAACGGCAGCCCTCTCCGAACCTCCCCTCTGGGCACAGCTTGTCACACCTTTCAACAGTCACAACAAGGGCAGTTTACTGTCATACACAGATTTTACAGTGTTCAATACAGTGTTACAATGTTAAAAACACTTGGAGAGTGTGGCCATTGTGAGTTTTAAATGATATGTTGAACTAACTCTGCACTATTTCCTGTGTAACAAACATTTTGCACACACATACATACTAAGTGGTTCTCCTCATATTATTCCTAAATTCGGACAAAACATACAAAGATTTTCTGAGCATAAACAGACACAAATCAAGACAGAGGAACATGGTACTGTTTTTGAGTCCCTATGTCTGCCTGTCCCTGTGCTTATTTTGCTACTTCACACAAAAAACATAAGGACATATATGTCCCCGGTTCTTGGAGTTCTCTATGGGAGAATCTCATTGAGATGACAAACCGAGTCTTACTACAGTAATGTATTGCCCAAAAAGACTTGGATATGAAATTTGGTGTGTCACAGGAATATGAGTGGGCCAAGGCCAATGAAACAGCTCACACTCATATGGAACACAATATGCAGAACAATTGAATCTTAGTTCTATTCTTTTTTTTTAAATAAATACTACTGAGTTATGCCCGCTACTTCATTGCAGATTTTGTTTTTGGCCCTCAGTCTATTTCAGTTTGACACCCCTGCTGTACACTATTTGTGATAGCTGTTTTTATAGAAAATATTTTAAACAGAGATGTGCATCATTTGATTTCCGTGTGCAGCAGAGCAGATTTAAAAACAGGAAGTGCTGATTCATTTCCTGTGTTGCTCTTCCAGTGCTACAATCCTGAGTTTCACCTGCATACAGTAGTGGCCAACACAAGCAGCTATGAGTTACTACCACACGCAGGCAGGACCGGATTAAGATGGCCTGGGGTTTCACGACAAATTAACATATGCAGTGTCATAATTACAAGCTAGGAAATAAGGGTAACATATCTACCAAGTGCACTCAACATGACGGATGAATTTTTCAATATTGAATCTTGTCACAATTCTGCAATTTTCCACTTTTGGCCAGTAAGGGGCCCCCTGGCAGGTCGGGGCACCTAGACTGCAGCCATATCTAGCCTGTGCGTTAGATACAATGTCAGAACTGAGAGATTATGTTTTTCCAGTAGTCTACATCAGGGCTATTCAATTAAATGTCACAGAGGGCCAGTTTTTCGAATATGTATTATGGTTGCCAACTGTCAATGTAAGAAATATTGGACATTTCTCATTGAGGCGGGGGGTTTGGGGGTCTTCCACCAGAAAATTTTGCATTTCTTAGATGTAATTTCCTGCCCTGTTTTGGCTCAATACAGAACCCATACTTTTATCTCTAAAAGTTTCCATTTTGTTCTGACCTCGTGGGGGGCCAGAGCCTTGCAGTTCAAGGGCCGCATCTGGCCTCAGGGCCGCCATTTGAATAGCCCTGGTCTATATCTCTACATAGCCTAAATCAAACCATGTTATTGGGGTGGGGGGTGGGGGTTGGGGGGGGGGTGTTGTAATGTAATAGTAAAGTATGTGGGCAAATTCCTGGTAATGTTGCGATATTGTTTTAAGGTTTCCTCAGCAAACAGCGGAGTGCATCCACAAACGGAATTCATTAAAATGCCACAAAGCCAGTTCAACACTCAAGTTCATGTTGAAGTTGAAGTGCTTCTGTCACGTACATATAGGCTACTTTCAGTGAAATAATGAGGGGGTCATAAGCTCTGCATCCAAAAGAAGTAAAAAAAAAAAGAAGAAGAATTAAAATAAGAAACAAGAAATCAAAACAAAAAGGTTTTTTAAAATGGGACGAGTTCAGCAGCCTGAGGATAACAACTCTTCCTCAGTCTCTCTGTTCGCGCATGGAGGATGCTCGGTTGTCTGCCTGAGTTGAGCAGGGGGCAGAGGACAAGGTAACAGTGATTTTCAGAGTGAGAAGTCCGCACGCTTAGAATCCTTTTTGTTGTATTTTATTATTTCATGGCGGACTTCTCACTCTGAAAACTTCGTCCTGCACCTTTCCCTGGGATGTGCACAATCCTCTCCTTCAACTCAAGGTAACGGTGATGACTACTGGAGATCTATGGATGGTGTCTGGCCAATCATGCCTGGCCTGCAGCTACACATGCTGCCCTTGGCACAGGGACACACACACGCACGCATGGCCGCACCCACGTACACACCTCATTCCTGGACAGAGGCCTCTCTTGTTCAAATTACAAGCAGTTAGCTCTCTCTCTCTCTCTCTCTCTCTCTCTCTCTCTCTCTCTCTCTCTCTCTCTCTCTCTCTCTCTCTCTCTCTCTCTCTCTCTCTCTCTGCCACTCTCTCTGTCTCTGTCACTCACACACACACACACACACACACACACACACACACACACACACACACACACACACACACACACACACACACACACACACGCAGACTTGACTGTGGAACAGTGCCATCTCTTGTTCTATATGTCAGCGTGAGTACATTCACAAACACAAACATCAAGTGATGACTGATGCATGCGTCCCCTTTTGGCACACAGAGCTACAGGTTTCATTTGCGGAGGTATACAACTACTGGTGTGTAAAACTGCAATACAGAGGTATAATGTACGTATATAAATATATATCATAATAATACGTCTACTCTACATTTACATTTTACTCAATGGTCAGTGTCACATTGTCAGTGTCAATTGTACTCAGTAGGCCTCTGGTGTGAAGATCAGCACTGGTAGGCCTATGTGAAGAAATCATCTCACTGTAGAGTTGCATTACAGTAACACTGGCCACCTGCAGAATTTAGAGCTGGCTTTTGATCTACTGTTCGAGTGATTTGACGCTGTTTTAAACACTCTATCTAGACTTCTAAAAGCTTAATCTGGAATTTTGACCCCCTTTTTTGCTGTGTCTAGTTTCTTTTTATTGTGTCTAGTTTCCTAATAATGAACCAGGAACATACTGTATATGTGTGAGCACAAGGCAATAATCTCACCTGGGTCCAGTCCGGCCGGGGTTGCAGCGAGTGCACTCCCCGTTCACTGGGCTGCAAGCTTCTTGGTTCCTACACGGCGGACATGTTTGACTACACCGGTCACCATAGAGTCCAGACGGACACAGCTGGTCACAACGCGTTCCGTTCCATCCTGGATTGCAGGCGGCACAGGAGCCGTTCACCCTATTGCACGTATCACCCTTCAAACACTGTCCACACCTACAGACACACACAGTACAAAATATAAATACAATAGAAAAAGACACAAATTCAAAAGGAATGGATGACAAATCAAATACAAAGCCTCATTTCATTTTTTTTTACATTTCTGAAAATAGGGGCCCACGAGGGTGCCGGGCCCACTGGGAAATGCCCACTATGCCAGATGGCCAGTCCAGCCCTGGTACTATGGAAGTAAGGTTTTTTCAATAACAAATACAGCAGAATGGTGTGCATCATGAGGCTAGCCGGTAAAAGAGATGCTAGTGGAAAACAAGTGAGTAACTGTGGTAGGTTTAGATGGCAAACCGTAGGGAAATGACAAACATCCTATTTCTAGTAAACATCTGTCTAGTGTAACTGTTCAAGACCCTGCAGCCATTTAACAAGATGTTGCTTGCATGTTCCGAAACTGGGAAAAATAGGCCTACACAGCTTTCCTTGTTTGCCAATATCCAATACCCTACCAATGGTCAAGGCTGCAAAGCCATACTGTGTACATCAACAGCCTGCAGTCGTTTTTATAAAAAATGATGCTTGTTCCAGTGTCAGTGAATGTTACTACTCGCCTCTTCACCTCGGCTGGCATCCTCTTCCATGGCGGTAAAGGGGTGTGACCCATGCTATATTCGCTATCATCACACACACACAATTAATCAACACCCTCCCTCCCTCCCTCCCTCCCTCCTGCACCCTGATGCAGCTTTCCTCTCTTCACATGCTTCACCTGCTCTGACACCCTCTGCCACTGTACCCAGGACTGCAGGGCTCATGGCACACGCTTCCTTGTACCTTTTCTCACGGTCATTTACAGGAACAACGCGGTGCTTGCTTGCACGTTTCTACAATATTAAAAAAAACATTTCCTCTGCCACAGTAGACAGGGCTGCAAAGGGACTTGTACCTAAACTCATAGCTGTGTAGCCCCACAATGCACTTCCTTCCACCAGTGAAACGCTGTAATACTCATTGAAAAGTTTGCTACCATAATACTACACTACTATGACATAACACAGGGCCCTTAGTAATGCAGTACGACTTGGTCATTGCCATTCTGGTAACAGTGAATGTATAACACTGTGTCGTGACATGTTAACATTATGGTGCACATTTCTCTACCATGGCAAAAACAAACGTTCTTCAATTCTGCCCTACAAAGCAAAAAGGCAGTAACTGCGCAGAGCTCAAAACTGAGTCAGTTGACTTTAAAATGATACTGTAATCCAGTACAGGTAGTTTTTGGGAGATTACTGACATGTGACAGTTTTGTTACTTTATATTACCACCTTCTTTTCAGATCAATCATTTTATTTAACTTTAGACTTTGATATATATGGCATTAAAGTCATAGTAACTCATTTTAAACAGCAATGCAGTTACTGCCTTTTTGCTTTGTAGGGCAGAATTCGCTTTCTTACTTGCTCTGGCATCCCCTTCCATAGTACCCAGGGCCGCAAGGCTCATGGCACACAGGGTTCTTGTATCCGGGGTCGCACAGGCAGTCCCCAGTCGAGGGGTCACAGGTGGCGTGCTGGAAGTCGCAGTTGCATCGCCGGTCGCAGCCGGGCCCCCACCAGCCCTCGTCACAGCGGCAGTGCCCCGTGCCCTGGTGTTACGGAGGGGTATTGGGTTAGTTGCATGTGGACTTGTCAGCACAGTACCACATCCACACCACATGGGGGCACCGACTACCCTTTGAGGCTCTGTGCCTATTACAGTTTTTCTCAATTGGTTTTGTACATTTCTCACAACAGAATAATCATTCTCAAAACTTCTTGTTCAATTGTGACTTCCTGCTGTTACCTGTGCACATGGTAAAATACCTTTCTCGTAGTTTTCAGCATTTAGCAAATGCTTTCATCACCATGCAAATGGTTGTGTACAATTCTCAGTGTTTTTGTACATTATCAATTGATTTTGTCGTGTTCTGCAAAATGCTTTGTTATGATAATCCATGAAAGATCTCATTCCCCAAAACATTTACACAGTGACATAACATTTTAGCTCTGACACGTTCACAGACACAAAAACCTGGTTTTGAGAGATTGGCCAAGGGTTTTGAGCAAGAGATTGGGTTTTGCAGGTCATCCATGGTGTTTTGCCACTTGTTAAATCTTTTTTGGAAATGAACGTGATGTTTTGCAAAATGCGAGTAAGATTCGAGAAATGCACAAAACCAATTGAGAAAACCTGTAAGAGCAGTGGGAGCCATCTTGAAAAGGAAAGTGGGAGAACACCTGAGAGGTTGGCTAGTGAACAGGCTCTGGAGACTGAGCTGTACGACACAGACGTCAGTGCTTGCGTTTGCCATATGGGTCTTAGCAGGCATGTTTGGTCGCCCTTACACAGCGTTCATGCACTTAGTATTGTACATACTGACTAACACGTTTTAATGCCCACGTAATGTTAGGAGAGTTAACAGGGAGAGAGTTCATAACTTCATAACACCTGGTCGCACGCCGAGATGTAGCAGTTGCAGCGCAGGCTGCACTTCAGGCCCCAGAAGCCCCGGTTGCAGGCGCAGTGGCCTGTGGCCGCGTCGCAGCGCGCCGTGCCCTGGTGGAAGCACTGGCACATCTTGGAGCAGGTGGGCGTCCACCAGCCCTCCTCGCACGTGCAGTTGCCGTGGAGCGGGTGGCAGCGGCCGTGGCGACCGCACGTGCACTCGTGCTGGCACAGCGGGCCCCAGCGGTTGGGCAGGCAGGTGCACTCGCCCGTGGCCGGGTCGCAGGTGCCGTGCGGGTGGCACAGGCAGAACTCGCGGCAGTCGGACCCCCAGTACTCGGGCGGGCAGCCTGCAATGGCGAAGCAGCGGAGAGTGGAAGACATTGTTACGCTTCTTTGGCAGACAGACAGATAGACAGACAGACAGACTATAAATATTAGACATAATATTTATATTCAGCTGACAAGGGG
>NC_085864.1:36051020-36123520 GCF_034702125.1 Engraulis encrasicolus | reverse complement strand
CACACACACACACACACACACACACACACACACACACACACACACACACACACACACACACACACACACACACACACACACACACACACACACACACACACACACCAGGGCTTGACATTAAACTTTTTCACTCAATTTTCACTTTTCACTGTGGCTAGTGGTTTTCACTAGCCATTCAGCTATTCTACAAGCCACAAATGTGATCATGTTTTCTTTAATCATGGTACTGTACATCTAACCTCAGAAGATGAGGAACTAAACTAGAAGATTAGCTTTCTACATAGAAATAAATCAAACAAATAACTACTGTAAGTAACAGAGCATTTTCTTGAACTCAAATGCAAACAATTGATACACAAGCAGAATATAGGCTACTCTGATACGTCATATCGAGGAATAAGCTACCTGCCAACTTGGCTAGTGACACTGAAGTTATTACCAGCCACAGACAAGTTTTATCAGCATTTGGCCAGTTGGCAGGTGCCAGTGTCAAGCCCTGACACACACACACACACACACACACACACACACACACACACACACACACACACACACACACACACACACACACACACACACACACACACACACACACACACACACACACACACACACACACACACCTCACAGATTCTTGAAAGTTTGGCAAAAACATGTAACAGCAATAAACATGCTAATTCTGTTGAAAATCAACTAAAATTTCAGCAACAAAATGAATCCAGGTAATGACCAAGGGGTCTGTTACACAAATGCAGAGTTGTTTGAAATATTTAAGTGTAATTTTATTACTTTTTATGGCTACAAATCTGCCCACACCCTATAAAAATGGCTGTTCAAGGGCAGACATCATCATCATCATTTCAATTGACTTAAAATTAAAAAAAAATCACTGATGGAATTGAATAATATCACCGTGATGTGGAAGAACCTATTGAAGTGGTTCTACAGATATGCACATAGTGAGTGTAAAACAATATTTACAATTATTTTCTGATCACTCAAAATGTGTAACACATATTCGTCACCACCGTCAGATTTTTTTTAAAAAGACATTAAAATCAGGCATGCACAAGGTCATTGTCATTTCTGGGGACCCCTATTCAAACCTTAAGCTCTACTGCATACTTCACCATCACTAAAGCTTCTCTAAGTTCACTATTTTCCCCTCAATTTGTTAATTTGTTTGGACACTGGTACTGTCCCAACCATAAACTGTCAACACCGTCGGAGGTTTTAATAGTATTATAATATATTACCGGTAATATTAATTAATATATACTTTTTCAGAAAAGGTATGAAGCACCTAAGAAACAGAGCGAAAACGAAATGGCTAATGTGAACAAACAATGCATAATATGTAAAAGATTGTTTTTTTGTCTCACACCGTCAGATGTCACCACCGTCAGATTTTGTTCCGCTCATCACCTTGTTCCTATTTTACTACATTGTGCTGGTTAATGAAACATTACAAGACATATTAGTGATAATTGTGATCCAAAATTATACTCTAGCTTCCACTGAGGTGCATTTGGAGGGTTTTTTGTCACAAAACCTGAAGGTGGTGACATCTGATGGAATTCACAAAAAACATGTGTTTTAGACAAGTTTTAAGAATATGCTTACAATAAGTATCTACAATTATGTTGAACTCTTAAAGTAATTCACTTTAATACAGTAAACATGACGGTGGTGACATCTGATGTAGTTCACAAAAAAGCATGTGTTTTACATGTTTTTGACAAGTTTTAAGAATATGCTTCCAATAAGTATCTACAATTATGTTGAATTGTAAAAGTAATTCACTTAAATTCAGTAAACTTATTTTTTTACTTCTAATTCTGTCTGACGCTGTTGACAAAACCAAGAAAGAGCCTATTCTATGAATAATGTAAAACATGGGGAGCTTGGCCAATACATTCACTGCACAGCCAAGACCAATACACCTCTATACTTTGTATTTGAACAACTTAAAACCTGTTCTGGCCTAATTTTCAAGATTCAGTGACCGAAAAAACGCACACACAAACATACTGTGCATTCACAAAAAAAGTGTTTATGCAAGATGCAATTGCCTTGAGAGAGCTATTTATTTTGCTAAATGTAAGTAATAATTCGGCCTCTTTCACCACCCTCAGATTACTGTCACCACCGTCAGTTCTCAAGTCACCACCGTAAGGAGTTTTGGATATTTTAAATGAATGTGCTGACCAAATTTTCCTTAGGAGTACCGGTAGTTGAATTATTGAAGTAATAGCAAATTTAAGCCAACACGAATATTTGTGAAATAACAAAAAAATGTTTGTTCTATTTAGGCGTAAAGTAAGCACAGTATGACGGTACATATTTTAAAATTAGTACTCATGAGACAGTATTAGAATAGAACAAAAGTGAATTTTTTTTACATTTAAAGGTATGTGTGAACCTAAAAATACACATAATGAGAAACGTCAGATATATGTGCAATCAAATGAATACCATTTTAATTGCTTTTAATTGTGCCTGACGGTGTTGACAAAAAACATGGTATGATCGGAGAAAAGCCTGATTTCTGAAAAAAATACAAAATGGGGAGATTGGCCTTGTGCATTTCTAAAAAGCCAAAGACCTTAATCTATGAGGATATACCATATTGTTTTGTAATTCACTTAGGTTTTTTTCTGTCAACATTACAACCTGTTTTAGCCACTTTCTCAAGAATCAGTGACCTAACGTTATTGATCAGGTTTACGTGTAGTTATCAGGCATGACAACAGGGGGGCATGCAGGGTTCCGAGAGTAAAAACTGTACTTTGCTCTAACCAAGACAGTGAAAAAGAAGGAAGACCGGTGGGAATTTGGGTGGCTTCATGTGCTCTGGGAATTATGGTATCTACCAAACGCTGACAAGGGAAGAGCACAATGTGGTATTTCCCACTGGACAACTCGATATGTACTTCCGAGAGA
Organism: Engraulis encrasicolus; assembly: GCF_034702125.1. Taxonomy (NCBI): domain Eukaryota; kingdom Metazoa; phylum Chordata; class Actinopteri; order Clupeiformes; family Engraulidae; genus Engraulis; species Engraulis encrasicolus. The sequence goes on along the minus strand of NC_085864.1, from coordinate 36,120,577 downwards.
ACATGAAAGGCACATCTTACTTTCTCAATATCGTTTGTCTCCCCATGGATCTAGCTATATCTCAGACCAGTTAGGGAGTTGGTCTTCTGATCGGAACGTTGTTGGATCAAGTTCCACCCTCCATGTCTGAAGTGCAAGGGCGTACATCCCAGGTTCAGAAAATAATGACTTTGTGGTGTGGTCATTAGGATCAGGCGGTTCGTTGAATTGGGTAGAGCATATATCTGGCAGTGTTTAATTTCTGAACCCGGAATGTAAACACACACACACACACACACACACACACTCCACAAAAACAGCTAAAAAAAAACAAACCAATGTGTAAATCCACTTCATTTATTTGGTTTTGTTGCACAAAAGTTTCCCATCAAAACCAACATGCTTACAAAACAGGATTAATATCCTTGCTGGCACATAACATCTCCACTAAGAGATAGGTAGAGTACAGTACGGCAATAGACTTCAGTGTACACATGCAGTATAGTATAGTGTTCACCGAAGGTTGAGGGAGGAGTGGGGATGCTGGTAGCCATTTCTTTTTCACTTAATCATATAGGTCTTGGGCCACACATTAGGTCCTATTTCCCCTTAAAGGAAACACACATTTCCTCACAGACAAACACACACACCCTTACATTCACTCACACCCTGACATGCGCAGACACACTCCTTCTCGCTCGCTCACTCGCTCGCTCGCACGCACGCACGCACACACACACACACACACACTTAAAATGAAATGGTTGGGATATAGGAGAAAAATGCCCTGCTGATCACATTAACAGAGACACAGAAGATCACATTTTTTATATAATATTTTAGATATAAAATTAGCCTTAGTCCCACCTTCTCCATATTTATAAAATGAACTGCTGGAAAACTGAAACTGACAAAAGATAAACTCAATAAAATATTTCATGGTGGTCTGTGCTAGGCACACTGAGGAACTGGAGTCCTTCTGTTTTGTTATACTCATCAGTACAGTAAGAGAGTAAAAACACATTTTGTTGCACCGCAGGGGGAAAAAAACACCAAACTGCAAATATGACATACGACACAAGAGGGAGCATACTGTCTCGTTAAAATGCCAGGGCACACTGAATAACACTCTTTTACATTCTGGTTTCAAGGTTTCTCAAAGTGCATACTGAGCAATATACAGAATATATATATGGATAGTTTCAAATGTGTTAATGCAAGATTGCCAAAGTTTAGACTGATGTTAGGTTAAGATTTTAAACTTTTTCTTTTTTCAAATAAAAAGCCATGTCTTTATGTGTGCTCAAAGAGAGCGAAATGCTATTTTGGCACCCCCTAGTGATCAGTTTGAATACCTGCAATTGGGAATCTGTGCTCTCAATACTTGCATCTTTGGTTAAAAAGTATGTAACAAAATATCTATGTCTACAAAAATAGCTAAAAAACAATTTGATACGAGTTTAAGAGGGAAATATGTGTATACTACACACATTGTGGGGAACATATTCAGCACATCTGCCATAATCGTCAACTGTCAAACACTTTGAAGTTCAGAGGACTTACAAGCCCTGAAAATACTGTTAACCGCAGTAATGAAAAACACCAGTCAGTTGCAAATAACCTTTCAAAACAAGGTTTCCCAACCATGCATTGGTTGAAGAGCATTTTTTGTCCTTTCTTGTCCTTACAGAGCCCTCTGCACTTCTCCATCGTGTATGTACTGTATACTGGATGTACAGTGTGCAATAGAAGTCTTTCTAGTTGGTTGATTCATGCTGACGGAAACACTGAATACCTAAAACCTGAGGAGAGATTGAGAGTAGGGGTAGGTTTGTGTGTGTGTGTGTGTGTGTGTGTGTGTGTGTGTGTGTGTGTGTGTGTGTGTGTGTGTGTGTGTGTGTGTGTGTGTGTGTGTGTGTGTGTGTGTGTGTGTGTGCATGTGTGCGTGTGTGTGTGTGTTCAGGGGGGTGAGGGTCGGTTCTCTGGGTCGTCTCCGGGCTCCTTGTCGTCTGGGTTGATGATCTCCCAGGTGGAGCTGGCCCTTACTGGGCTGGGGCTCTTGTTGTAGCTCCCGGAGCGGGTCAGGAAGCCGAACCTTAATGGGAGAGAGACGAGAGATAGGGGAGAGAGGACAAAGAGAAGCGATAACAAACATACATTATAATGGCCAGGAAGACGACTAAACTGTTTTCTTTTTTCTTTTTCGGGGTCTGAGAGATTAACACTGTCAACATTCATTACGTACATTGTTTTTTTTTTAAGGAATATAATATGAAAGTCATGCAGAACTTGACACTGACCCAAGACATCATAATTCAGGGACTCTGTGGCATTGTATTGAGACTGTGTGGGTTCCTGAATTAACCTTGGTTAACACAGCAGTATATGAACAAGGGACACCTACATACTCTACACTCTCACCTACAACATTAACACTGCACCAATTGTATGTTTGTTCGCTTGCCTGAGTTGGATAACCACAATGCCTACTTTATTGGGTGCAACAAAGTGGACAACGGGCTAGCAGCTATGGTGTTTGGGAAACACATCCCTGGAATGCTGAGTTTTGGGTCAGCTAGTTCCAGAGGAAAGGGAAAAGACAAACAAAACAGGGAGTGTGTTGAACAGTTTTCCTGCACATGCAAAAGAATTATTGTACAACTTGCTACACATCCTTTGTGTGTAATAGTTGAGATGCTATATCAGTAATAATAGCTACAATAGATCATTTCGAAGTATGAAAAAACTGTTTTAAAGGGGTATGCCACTATTTTGGGGCTGAATACGGTTAAAATGCCCTGGGTTTAATAAAGGTGACAAAGTGTCCTATTTTTAATGTTAGGCGTTGTCTTGTTTTAAGGAGGGAGCAAATATCTAAGCTAGTGAGAGTCAATGGATCATACATGCTACAGTGATCCATTGACTTTCACTAGCTTAGCTACATACCCCCTCTTTTAACTTGTCTCAAAGCAAGACAACGCCTAACACGAAAAATAAAACACTTCACCACCTTTCTAAACCCCGGCCAAAGATTTTAATGGTATTAAGCCTCAAAATAGTGGCATACCCCTTTAAGGACTCATTTCCACCCTCAGCAGTAAATAAACCATATGCAATTAATTTCTTTATGAATAAACCTGGTTATAAAGAAAAACAGCTAACTTGATATATGATGCTACAGAAGCCCTATCTAGTGTATTTGATGATGGTAGTACACTTCAGACTGTACAATATGGTAACATTAAGCATGATGATTATGTTTAGCATGATTATAGTTGTTAGGATCATGTACTTGTTACGATGCATGTCTACTGTAATGGCTGATTATGGGTAAAATGCTCATATTCGCTTAACAAAAGTTAAATTGATCAACTTGATTAAACTTGTTAAAGGTTGGGTCAGTATCCACTAATTGCACTACAGAATTTACCAATCTGTAGACAAGTGCGTCGTTATTTACCAACTGTCAAAGAAAGCATAATCATCATCAGTGCTTCAGCCAAGTCAGTGGTGGAGACATCTAAACATCTTTAGCAGACTAATGCCTCTTTTCCACTGCAGGTTTTCTGGTAGGCCTACAGCTCGACACAGCGCGACTCGGCCGTCACTTTTTGCTATGCGATTGAGCTGTGTCGTGGCTATTTGAAAAGAAAAAAGTGGCAGCCGAGTCGCGCTGTGTCGAGCTGTAGGCCTAGCAGAAAACCTGCAGTGGAAAAGAGGCATAACATTCTGATCCATTTTGAAAAGCAAAATGTCACAAGACAATGTAAAAGTTAAAACTGTGTAAGAACTAAACGTTCCATAGTTTTTTTTTATAGAGAACATAGTTTTTCGCTTGACAGTATTGCTTGCTAAACAGATTATGGAATACCAGTGCTGTTTCCAGTGATGTTCTCTACAAAATGTCAGTGTGCACGTAAAACGGCGCCCTTTCAAATACTTACAAGTTTCTGATGCGGGACTCTGCAGGCCTGCTGTCCGTACAATCTGTGTCATTGTCTGAGGAATCCTTGCTCTCAAATAATGGGCCTTTGTCATCCTCGTCACTGCACACACACAAACACACACACAGACACACAAACAGCATGTAAATCCATGTGTACGTGCAGAAAGACAGAGAGAGAGAGGGAGAGAGAGAGTAAAGGAAAGAAAGAGATGTAAAAACAGCAGACTACGAGCTAATCAGTGCATCCATTAAAGACCACAGGCCTTATTTATAACGGGTGCGTACGCACAAAAGACTGCGCACATTAAGTTCACTGCAAGGTTTGGTATTTATAGAAAAAGAACTTGGCGGTAAACATGCGCAGCTCCACGCAAAGTTTGACCCATGCGTACGCCCTAAACAAAAGACCAAATGCGGAAAGCGCGACCTTGGGAGGCAGCTGGAAGAACGACCCGAAATTGGTAGGGAGAAAAAAAATCTGAGTTCACGTGTCACGATAGCCACTTTAACATTAATCCTGTTCGCAACGAAAAACGCGGTTGTGTGTTGTTTGTTTTGTAATGGTGGAAAATAATTAGTAGGCCTACCTGGCCTAGGCCTATCCATAGTCACATGCATGTTTTGTAAGGAAGTAACCGACGCTTAAAATTTTATATTTAGGGTAGCCTACATTACATTGGAAATACCCTAAATTATGTTAATCACTCATGGACCTTTCCAGTATCTGTAGGCTATAATCGTTTGTGCGTTCTGACTCTGCAAGGAATTACGCCGACATTTCAGCCAGTTGCAGAATCATCTGCTCCCAAGTGCAGCTGTAGGCTACTAATAGAAAGATAATGGTTGATTTTCTCAGCCATTCGGCATACAGGCAAGCATACAGCCAAGTGCCATACTGATGGACAGCTTCGTTTCTCTTGTTGCATGCCATTTCTTTTTCATGTGGTTCGTCAGCAAATGTAGGTGTGCAGGTGATGTGTGCATTTCTAAGACAGCTGGCCTAATAGACTGATAATGCACGTTTATAATACACACTTTAAATAAATACTGACTACAAAATGTCCATAGATGTCATGCTGTCTGTGGATGTGTCGATCGACAGTTGGGGCGCCGCTTTGAAGTGAAAGCAGACAGCTGCACGCAGTGACCAGCGGTAAACCCGGTGCATATGAGGTGCGATGAGACAGCGAATAGATTTTCTACCGGTGAATTTCACATGGGGACATGCCATTGTTTCCTTGACGCAGCCATTTTCCCCTTGTTCACAACTTAATTAATACTACATGTCCATGACCTGGCAGGTTCATGTCCATGCCATCCTTTTTATTTAACCTCTGGTATAGCGTGACCTTTGCGAACATAACCATCCACATGCTGCAATTCGAGGGATTTTGTTTTTTGTACGACTTCCCAAACTTAACTGCTCCACATTGCCCAATGTTCTCTAGGCCTATCTAATAAAACTGTTTGCTCCACATGTGGTAAATAGGCTATCTCGTCTGCTTTCTGCACGCCGTCCACAGATATAAATATTCATTTTGGGCGTTTCACTGAATATTCATGGATAATTATGGGTGTGTCCACAGGTGCGCACATGTGCCGCAACTTCAGAGTCAGTTGGGATTTATAAAGGGAAATTGACGTGGAACGTGCGCCATGCTTTATAAATCTGAATATTTTCTTGCGCACGCACATCCTGAGATTCGTGCGTGCGCCATCTTTTCTTCCGCAAAGTTTTATAAATGAGGCCCCACAAGAGCAGCCTTTCTTTCTCTCTCTCTCCCGACCTCAGCTCGTCTCATCTCATCTGGGGTGTGTTTCATGAAAGCATAGTTGTTAGCCAGTTAGCAACTTGGGTAATTGCCAATGGGAAATTGCATGGAAAACAACAAAGTAGCTAATGTAGTTAGCAACTATGGTTTCGAGAAATGTACCCCTGAGCAGCAGTGCTTTGAGCGGTGACCCACCTACTGCAGTCCTCCACGGCGATGCCCAGCATTTTGGCCTTGATGACCGTCCTCTGCTTCTTGATGGCAGAGCGCACTGCATCCAGCAGGAAGCCTGGACAGTGCTCATCATTCAGGATCTCCCTGGCCGCGGAAACAACAAAAGGCCGTTAGACAAATAGATACAAGCGTGTGCACACACATGTAAAGCTAGAGAGATGCACCGATCAATCAGTTGCCGATCATGATAGGCAGATATTGGCAAAAGTTCCATGATCGGCAATCGGCAAAAAGCAGATTGCGAAATATTAAATTCCTCACACAGCATTTTTGTTTGCAGCAAGGGTACATCTGGAGCTAGTTGAAATACGTACAGTACATGGGCCTATGCAAATTGTGATAATGATTAGCCTACTTCAATTTAGAAAACATCAATATAGATAGTTAGATTACTGATGGTCTGTTTAAAGAAAAAAAAAACTAGGAAAGATTCCAATCCTTTCAGTGATCGGATTCGGCAGATCATGATTTTGGTGATCAGTAATTGGTGATCGGCCCAAAAAAAGCTGTTCGTGCATCTCTATGTAAATTAAAACAAACATGGGCAAATAGGTACACAAACATCACATAATGCTGCTGAAAATACTACCTGCATGCATCTTTACACAGAAGTTCAGAAAACACAGCACACTTATTTCCTGGAGCAAACAACGAGTTTTGTCCAGGCAGTGTGTCTTCAGATTCGCCCTTCACCAACCCCCATTACCCAGGTGTATAAATAAGGGGCCATGCCACATGATCACATGATCAGCTAATACCAGTCTGTAGGTAGTCTAGTCTCTACCAACTCCCATTCCCACAGGTGCATTAAGTGGGTCCAGCATAATCATAGGATCAGTCCATGCAGGTTAAGGAGTCTTAATTGTGCAATGAACAGAAGCATCCCAACATAAACATGCTTTTCATAGCCTGATAAAGCAGCCTAAATGTGAGACTGGATGTGTAATTTAGTCTGTCCCCGATGAACGACACATCCGAAGATTGTTGATGAGAACAACCTGCTGCTTTTCAAACCGTGCCTGTGCCTATCGGCAGGCACTCTGACCAATCAACGATCTTTCTTGTTGATGTGCTTTCCCAACATTGCGAGCTTCGTCGTCACTCTCTCAAAACCCTTTGATAAAAACGCTTTGATTCAAAACAAATTCAAAATAAATCTCTGCGTTGTGATTGGTCTGCCAGACTCAGGGCAATGTGTTCAAAATGTTCGACCGATCCGAGACTAGACCACTCGCAGACGAAAAATGTTGGCGTCCAGCGGGTGGTTTACTAGGCTATGTTTTTCATGCAAATGACTTGCAAAGTAATATGTACAAGTCCAAACATAATTTCATCAGTCACATCCAGACTGAAAGACTTATCATGCGATCCTATTTATACACCTGGGTAATGGGGGTTGGTAAAGAGCGCACCTGTAGAGGCACAGAGCGAAACACTCAGGGTGAAATAAGAAGAGAACAGTTACCAGTGTGTTGCGTTTTCTGAACTTTTTCTGCCTCAAACCTGCACCTGTGCTACTGAAGGCTTGTGTGCAACAACTCTCCGGAAGTCTATGCATCTTAACAAATTCGAACAACAAGAAAAGTGGCTTGTACATTTTATATTATACGTAGTCTCCACTCTCACATAACCAAATACATCAGTTTCTTTTAAGTCTGTTTTGTCTTTGTTTCTTTAATTTCATGGAAGCCATCTGACCTTGCCATTAAGATTCATTCGCTACACATTGTGCAATTGCTGAACCACAAACGGACCTGGGCTGCCGCTAACTCTGTTGGCTACTTTGTTGTTTGCAATGCAATTTCACAATTTCATTATCCAAGCTGCTAACTGTGTTACAACTCCGCTTTCCACAAACACGCACAACCCTGATTGGCGTGTTGACAAAATAAAACTTCCTGGTACTACTGACGAACTATAGCTGCGATACCTGACCTAGTTGCTGGAGTGGAGTGACATTTTGTGTCAAATTTCTCATGCAAACCAACTTCCAAGATTGCATCTGGATTCCGACGCTTTCCCTGCAGTCCAGAGCACATAGGTAGCTTCTGTTTGGTCTAGCTGTGCCCTTCCTAAAACCATCCCAAAACCTAACCCGTCAGTAATGCAATATTTCTGAGTTTTACAACTGTGCCCTTCCCAAAACCATCCCTAAACCTAACCTGTCAGTAATGCCATGTTTCTGAGTTTTAAATTTGTGCTCTGACCAAAACTTTCCCTAAACCTAACCTGTCACAGACAGCTGCATGACCACTGTGCATGTGTGTCAAAGGGAATGTGTCGTAAATGGGTTGCAATTTCAGTTTTTGGTTTGCGTTAGATTATAGACGCAATTCGTTCGAGATCCTGTAGACCACCCTGGGCAACTGATGTTATGTGTGAATCCATAGTCTGGGCGATGGCAAACACTTGGCTCTCACCTCTGGTAGTAGGACAGCTCCTCCTGAACCAGGAAGAGATTGGCCTTCAGCTCATTCCTCTCAAAAATCATGTCCCTCACTTCCTGTTTGGTGAAACATGGCCGGTTGGGATCATTTGCGTCATTATTGGACAAGGGGCACTGTGAAAAGAGAGGGGGATTTTTTTAGGATTTTTATTTTAGTCTCACTAAGAGGACTGCAATTACATAAAGTAATTTCAATAAAATGTTGAATAAAATGATTGTATTCGGTACAATATTTACTTTGTCACTCTTATTGCGGCTGCACATGCCTTACTTTGTATAATGTCGTCATGAATGTTAATACTGGATTATTGCTACGTATGTATAGTGTTCTCGGGCCATGTCCATGGTAATGCTGCACGTTAAACACATGGAAATTGAATTGAATTCTGAAAGCGGAAGTTCCCATTCAGCTTTTAAGCCCAGCTCTAATATTAACAGACCTGCGTCAAAGGCAGCTTAATTCCCCACGAATCATTGCCAAAAAACAATCAGTGCTCAGTTCGTCAGCTTACGATCCATCCTGAAAACATTTCTGCAAATTTAAATAATTTAGGCCTTATCGAAATCCTCACCTCACACACACACACACATAAAGCACGCAGGACCACACAAATAATGAACACAGAGGCTTATAACTCATACAGAAACACACACACGCGCACGCGCACACACACACACACACACACACACACACACACACACACACACACACACACACACACACACACACACACACACACACACACACAGGCACAAAGACATAGATACAGACAGACAGACACACACAGCCCTACCCCACGCACATTGACGTTGGCCTTCTCCAGCTGCTGTGTGAGGCGTTCGATCTCCTTCTGCTTCTCACACATGTCTGCCTCGCTGTCGGCCTTGCGCTCCACAGCACTCTTCAGCTGGGCCTGCATCACGCTCTGCCTGTGGCGCAGCTCGCCGTTCATCTTCATGAAGCGATCCAGCTGCTCCTGCAACTGCAGCACACAAACACATACAGCATGTACATCAATGTTACAACACACAATCACCTGAAGAGAATTTAAGTTTACTTGTAGTCAACTGTTGCGCGCGCGCACACACACACACACACACACACACACACACACACACACACACACACACACACACACACACTCTATTCGCCTGGCACCAATGCAACTACTCCTGCAGCAGTTTAAAGCACTTTTTTCACCTAAAAGCAGCACAAAAATAATGTTTCCAAAAAGGGTTAAATCAGTTCATCATCAACTTAGGACACTCAAACAAACAACACTATTAAAAAACACATAGTTTTCTATCCTGTTTGTTTGTTGTTTCCTTGGAGAAAAATGAAGTTTGACTAGTCTGAATGCCTGACACTCCAATCACTCATTCATCTGTCGTACCAAAACGCACACATGCCACTCAAAAGAAAGAAATTTACCACACACATCTGAGCGAACCTGATGACGCACAGAGGCGAAACGCGTTGTTCGCTCTGAATAATCGAGCAAAAATTAAAATAAGTGTGTGGTAAATTTCTTTCTTTGAAGTATTGAACACTCCTGCATGTACCAGCACCTAGAAGCTGTGTATGGATCTTTAAACTGTCACACATATCCCTGTCAAAACACTTTCACAGGGTTGACCATACAAAAAAATCCAGAGCCTGAACTTTCGCTGCACTCACCAAGCCATTCCGTAGTGCATAGTCCAAAATTAAGTAGGCTTGTATTTGAAATATGTTGGATTATACTTGATAAGCCTGACTAATGACTTGATATTCTCACTGGAGATCAGTATTTCTTTTCTCACACACACACACACACACACACACACACACACACACACACACACACACACACACACACACACACACACACACACACACACACACACACACACACACACACACACACACACACACACACTAATGGCACTGCTGAAATACACAGCATTTACAGCTTCAGTGTGGACAGAGAGTAACAGGTATATGAAAGCTGCTGCTGGCAGGATTTCTGTTGTCATGATTTGCGGTTTTAGGCATAGAATAAAATGTTAAAAATCACTCCCACAACCTGCATCATATGCTCCGAACTTTGTACCCTTGTACACACTGTTTTTCCCCGAAAGCGCTTCAACTAAATATTTACAGAGTGTAACCACTGCCTACCTTAATTATTACGTACATCAAGACAGAGTCATGAAACAGCTGAAACACAATTATCCGTCGAGAAGAAATAACAGGCAGCTGCCCTCTGATTGATACACACACAGGGATGGAATATCACCATTTCTCTAAACAGCAGGCAAGAGAGGTAGCAAGGGAACTCTGATTTTCCATAATAGAACATTTCATGTATTACTTTCAAAATCCAATGACAGATCATGACTTAAAATGAAAAACAGCCTCTAGTTCTAGGTGTTTTCTGATGTTGTGATTCTATTCCAGGTATGGGCAAAAAGGCAACGATAAAGAGGGCCAACCTTTTGGTGGTTTAAGTATCAATAAAAAGTACAAATATATACAATTTGTTTTGTTTAGCCCGTTGTTGCATATTTGATCACTTATTTAAGTAAATGTGATCTCATCATCATATTTCAGACAACTTGCAATACAAACAATCTTTGTGTAGCATTATAATTACTGGTAGCCTGTTAAGACCTCTATTGATAGGCACTCTTGTGGTAAGGGTAGGATTATGTCAGTTTGTGGTGTCATGCTCAAGTGAAGAGAGCGCCAGACTGCCGTCTGTGTCAGTGGTGTAGTCAATTTTTTTGGTGGTGGGTATACTGTACATTTGAACATTTTTTGAGGTGGGTATACTGTCTGTATTTGTGCTATTCTAAATAATGGATCAATCAATTTTAAGTGGGTATACTGAAATCTCTGAAAATTTGAAGTGGGTATACTGCGTATACCTGCGTTCTACATAGACTATACCACTGGTCTGTGTATATGTACCACCTGTGCACTGAACACAAAAACAGCAATTTCACTACTGGCACTCTCTTCACTTGAGCATAACACCACAACCCGATATAACCCTACCCTTACCACAAGAGCGCCTATCAATAGAGGTCTTAACAGGCTAATTATAATGCTACACAATGTCGATGCATGTCAGTGCTTGTTATTTGCTCTTGCATGAAAAGCCCTTTGTCGGAATTATAAACCTTGCCTTGTATCTCTTGTTCCAATCAGTTGGATGTTGTTACATGAAATGACAGGCACATGTAAAGGTTTAAAAAGCTACTTGCGCTCAAGAAGGTTTGGCATGCCTTTACTTTGCCAACGACTGTGTTTATTCCATGATGCCAGTTCAGTCTAGCATCAGTAACCATGCAACCATAACAAAATGAGCAATGCCAAAACTTATGTGACAATTACACAGACTGTTAGCCTGATAGCCTATTTCTGAAATTAGGCCGTCACCTCAACCTCTGGCAACCACACAGTAAAAAAATCAGTGCTAACACTTAGAAAGTGCTATGGGACCAAACACACTCTAAACTGTGTTAAATCGACTCTCCGAGTGTTGACTGAACACTGTATTTTCTAATGTGAACAGTGGTGTGCACGGGGGCGCATTATAAGCACCTGTGTTTATTGTAATAAATAGGCTTTACTGCTGTGCGGGGGAGAGGAATGTGGATTGTGCTCAGACGTGTTCTCAGGCTTGTTCTGTCTGGGTGTGCCTTTGTCTCTGGCTCAGGGAACGAGGCCTTTGGACAGGACTGCTTCTGCCAGCAGTGTATGTATAACACCTATTATACTACTCTGAGGTCACAGGTCAGCCTATAGGGCTGGCCAGCAGCCTGACTTTTTTACTGGCGCATAAAAGAAAACTCAATAAGCCCATATTGTACCAACCACAAATATCCTTCTGTAATATATTCATTTTATGGAGCTTTTTAATGTCCGGGCTTACAGCCCTCGATCTGTGTAGAACGTTAACACACTGCATTGGCCTGGTTGGCACAGCAACAGCAGCAGCAATGTAATGGGATTGGCTTTGTAGCCGTCTGCTGTGCTGCACCTAGCGAAGGTATAAATGCCACCAGTGTCACACTCTATAAAAGGGAGAGTACGGATTGAACACATTAAGCTGCCAGACCAGTGTATTTGTGAATGTCTCTCTTTCTGTCTGTATGTACTGTATGTGTGAGAAAGTGAGAGAGAGAGAGAGCGAGAGAGAGAGAGAGAGAGAGAGAGAGAGAGAGAGAGAAAGAAAGACGTATGTGTAGGAGAGGTAGAGAAAGAGAAGGACAGAAAAACAAATGGTGAGACGGAGAGAGGAAGAAAGGGAGAGCAAGAGAGAAAACGAAAGAGGGAGTGAGAAAAGTGTGAGAGAACTTGTAAAAGAAAATAAAAAGGACTGTAATGCATAATTACCGCTTCCACTTCTTTGGACTGAGAGGATATGGCCTGAGCCTTGGCCCGGATCTCATCCCTCTGTTTGTCCACCACCTCCTTCAGTTTCAACATCACCTCCCGCTCCTGGCGCTGGACACGATCTACAGACCAAACACAGAACACCAAAATAGCCACAAGAGTCCGTCAATACCACGGCAAGACTGGCGAGACCAGAGAGAGAGAGAGAGAGAGAGAGAGAGAGAGAGAGAGAGAGAGAGAGAGAGAGAGAGAGAGAATACAAGAAAACACTGTACTTTCCCAACACTGTACTTTTCCAGGAATAGCTTAGTCAAATTAAGATTCACATGATACAGTTCAATATACAGTAAACCATGTTTATGCTTTCTGAGAAGCAGGACACACACAAACAACTCGACAGTGGTAATAAACTAAAATTAAAGCATTTGTTGCTAAGCTGCTGTCCTAATGAAAGTGAGTGTCTGGTGAATAAATGTAGGACAGGGCAACTCCAGACAGCGAGCATAATCATTTAGAGCTAGGCCAATACAATTCCCACAAAAGGCCAGGCAGAGTTGTTAGTAGTAGTAGTAGTGGTAAATCGATTTAGCAAAGTTCCCAGAGAGAGAGAGAGAGAGGACAAGATAGTTCTACGGTACATGTGGGTCAAGCTTTCCCAAAACAGCTCTAATGTAATTACCATGCTCCACTACTCGGACGAGAAAACACAAAAACCATGTGAGCAGTGGATTATTTCAGGACAGAGGTAACTGTTTCTGTTTTAGGGTCGTGACTCATATCAAACAGAGATCAGCGGACAAGGACAACACACTGATCGAATAACCAAAGTCATTATGACTTTGGCTATGAAGACGGTCACAGAAAGTCCAAGTGGAGGTTTGTTTTCCCCTCAACAATGGGTACTGATGGTACAGGACATTCCATGTACTTGACCATTTGGTGAGAAAAAGGGAAATGTACAGTAAAATGTTACGAATACCTATATGTAGTTTGAGCTGGAGTACCTGACTGCTAATGGGTAGATTTAGACGACTCAAGTGACCCGGTGATTCACAGAGAACACTGTCCTGTGTGTTGCTACACTTGATGCCTGTGGTTATGTGGGTGTATTACATGATACTAAAGGATGAGTTAGGGTAAAAGAAGTCATACTAATCGAAAGGTAGTTATATGATGTGTTAGTAGCATCTCCGCACCGTCCTGCGTGTTGCTGCACTTGATGCCTGTGATGTTGTGGGTGTATTACATGGTACTAAATGAGTTAGGGTGACGCAGTCATATGTGTATGGTATGGTAAGCTGCATCTCCGCACCGTCCTGTGTGTTGCTACACTTGATGCATCTGATATTCTGGGTGTATAACATGGTAGCTGTAAACTATGGCAGTAGTAGTAGTTACAGTATGTGACATATTAGCTGCATCTCCGCACCGTCCTGCGTGTTGCTGCACTTGATGCCTGTGATGTTGTGGGTGTATTACATGGTACTAAATGAGTTAGGGTGACGCAGTCATATGTGTATGGTATGGTAAGCTGCATCTCCGCACCGTCCTGCGTGTTGCTGCACTTGATGCCTGTGATGTTGTGGGTGTATTACATGGTAATAAATGATGACAATGGTATATGATGGTGGTATATGGTATATGATGTGTTAGCTGCATCTCCGCACCGTCCTGTGTGTTGCTGCACTTGATGCGTCCCTGCAGGTCCTTGTTCTCCTGCCGCAGCTGCGTCACCTGGTCCTGCACCTCCTCCAGACGCCGCTGCCACTTCTTCTCCTTCTGCTGCCAGTCCTGACGTGGGGACACAGGACACACAGATTTTCATGAAGTGTATTTTTTTGTCCAATTGTGTTGTCTTGCTTGGGATAATGAGGAGGAGGAGGGAAGCCACTTATTTTGATATACCGGTACTGTATTTTCATCCACTTATGTTGTCTTGCTTGGGATAATGTCTGATAAACAAGTAGCCTATCATATTGTACCCAAACACATTAACAAATGAAGTGAAATGACATTGTAAGCTCCTATAGTAGGCTATTTGTTGGCTCCATCATACAAACAGGCAGGCGGATTGGCATGGGAGACGGGTAGAATGGTGGGCTGTTTAAACACCTCCATGCAATGTTTAAGTTGGGCCAGACAGGAGCTTGGTTTTCCCTCATCACCTTGGCAATGCAACCAGCCAAAGCTGAGTTCTCTCTGCTAGAGTGTTATTTAGTGATCCAAAAGTATTGAGATGACAATGGCTTCTAGACTTTACACTTTATACAAGACATGAAAAAAAGATTTGAATAGGAGAAACATTTTTAATATATATGCACTATATCACCACTTTTTTTTCAACCAGGGATAAATCTGTTTTCCATTTGTGCGAAACTGACCAAACTACAGGGGGCAATTTGTAAGACAATTTAGTGAGGGGAATTTCCTCACGAGGAATGGAATTACTAGTTCTAGTCTAGTTTCTTTCACGTGCAGGTCATAAAGCGCAGTCTTTCAGTTAATCTTTCATGGCTGAGCGGATCAAACTGATCCAAATACTTTGCAACAGAACTTTGGCGCATGACCTACATTGCAATGATCTCTAGTGCAACCAACTCTACAAACGGACAAAAATGAATACATAAACGCAACCATTAAATTAGAAAAAGTATGTGCGCATCTGCCCACATATATTACAATGTAGCATTGCACAACCCTGTTACATAACTAGTAAACATTGTTTCAACGTGACACTTGCCCAGAACTGTACGTTCAGGAAAGATACCAGCTGGAAACGATTTACATGCAGGACTGGAATAAGAATCAACCAATACACCTCGAAGACATGGCATTTATCAAAACAAGGCGTTATTGTACGTGTATTAGGCGGAATAGGACGGTGGGAAGCTATGCGTTTTAGCCATTGAGAGTAGAGTAGCACATTGTGTACCAACTGCGTTCCATTTGCTTGTTAACATGTTACAAACTAACACTGCCCTGTGTTGTTCAATGTGGAATGCAGGTGTAAATCCCAAGGGTAAAACGCTCAATAAACAACACGAACAGTTTATGGAACTCCTCATCGTAGAAGACTATCTACACAAATATTAATACGATAGCTCTTAGCCACCATGCTAGTTTCACTTACCCGCATTTCAGAGTTGTTGTTGTTGCTCTCCTCGCAGTCTTTCCCACGTTGCCTTTTCTGCTGCTGAATTTGTAGTGTCTCAAAGGCCTTTAACAGTTCCTCTTCTCGGCATTTATGTGCGTAATTTCGCGCTGCAAAGCTCTCCAGGAATTCCAATACTTTAACAATTTTAGGAACAAGACCCTCGGCGCTCTCTTTGCCATATCCATCGATGAGTTTTTCTACTTCTGATCCAATAAGTTTGGCGATTTCATACACATCATCGACAGTGAGAGTAGAAAATGTCCTTTCCAGACAGCCACCTGTCTTCTCTTGTTTGTGGTCGATTATTCTTACACAGTTCTTCTCCATTTCTACGGCGGAGCTGTCCACGTTCAGAAATCGAAACTTGCCCCTGCCAAACTGTCAAACAGCACGCCAGCTCATCGTGTTACCAGTGCGAGCCATTCACAAACGAACACGAGAAAAGGCAAGACAACGGTAAAAACCGTTAGAAGCCAACAATTAAGGATTTTTGAGATAAAGCCGTACACCAAAAGGCACCGTAGGACTCCACGGGATGAGACGTTCTTTCGCTTCCTTGATTGACGAGACGACGTAACTCAGTTAATCATATGCATGCGTAATATGAGACCACGATATCAACCCAACACCTGTTAAGATTTGCTGTTCTATTGCTGCTTGGTTTCCTGCTCTATAGGCTATGAAGAACTACCCTCCTCTTCTGGTCACTGCAATAGGAGTTGGTTGTTGCAGCACGTGTTTGAAACTGGACTGGCTTGCTCTGTCGAGCGTGAAGAAATAACTGGGCCAGGGATAGGAGGAGGAGGAGGAGGAGGAGGGAGGGGGCACTGAATCAGAGCAAGTTGACCGTGTCATTCTTCACTCCACATCAAATGACCACGATGCCCAGTAAACACAATGCACTGACATTTGATTTTTTCCCAGGGGGATATGTTTTTGTTGTTGTTGTATGTTTGTTTTACACAGAAAACTTCAATGCTACAGAAAACAATATCAGCTCTTTAAATGTGACACTTACAATGCACTAATAAACAGTAAATCACCAATTTCTTTATAAAAGTGTAGATCTTTATTTTAAACCCAAAGTACAGTGATCACAACGGATACACAAAATATCTACTGGGTCCACACAAATTACAGCTGGTTTTTAAAAAAATGTTGTTTCCGTGTTTAATTAGATAAAGTCACTGAATAAAAGAGCATTGATTCCTTTCCCACACATCACATGCATCCCAGACATCAGCTAAGCACACACACCAACTATTGTCTAAAGAGGACACAAAAAGGAAACAAAAAAAATACAACGTAGATGGTGCACAATTAACCAAATGGATATAAATGCTGACCATGCGAGCTGAAAAGCACAATTACACGTGAGCGTTGGTGAACCAAGGTACTCAGATCAACTAAGACTCTCAAAGAACAGGTTGCTAAGCTTTGAGCGAACAACTCGCACACAAACCCGCACACACACAGTCACGCGCGCACGCATACACGCACAAAAGCCCTGGTGAGTGACCAGTGTTGGGGCGGTAAGTCTGAAAGCCTCTTAGACCCTTGTTGTTGAATACCAACAGCTGGTGCCAGGAGCTAGCATTCTAGGTAGCTAGCTACTAGCCGGGGTGTGTAAAGTTTAGCCGTACATGTCCTCTCGGTCTGCGTTGTAGATCTCTCCCTCTTGCAGGGAGGCGAAATTGAGGAAGTGCGAGGGCCGGTGCACCTCATGGTAGAACTCCTTGGGGTTGGCCAGCTGCAGGTCGTACTTCATGTTGGGGTCATGGCGCACACCTGATGTATGGAGAGAGAGAGAGAGAGAGAAGAGGAGCAGAGATTAATGGATGAATGAATGAATCCTTTATCGTCTTGAAGTTGACAGGAATAGGTATTCAGCATAAGATAAATAGAGATGACATCAAAGGACTGACTGGACAAAGATGCTTTTATGGTCCTTTAAGAAAAAAAAAGAGGATAAAACCAAATCCCAAAAGAGAATCAGCACGTTACAAATCTGTATACATGCCATGGGAACCTTTCATGAATGGCATAGTTCATTTGTTAAATAATAACAATAAAAAACAGAACAGGGGCAATATTACGTGCAAATTCTTTCCCCATAATACCTTGAGAGAAACAGGAAACGGGAAGGGAATCAACTCACCCATGAAGTTGTAGTTCCACGACACCTGTCCTGGCACCATGAAGAAGCCGAGGAAGCGATCGGAGAGCAGCATCTGCACCCTCTCGTAGTGGGAGGGCAGGTACCCCTTGGGGTTGTTGCCCTTGTCCGTGTTCTGTCTACCCCACTCGTATCCACTGGGCGTCAGCTTGTAGGCAGTTAGGGTACATGAGCCAGGGGTGAAGCTATAACAAAAAGGAGGACAGAATGCATTTTAAAGTGGCTGCCATGTAGGATTAAAAGGTTAATGAATCAATGTCCGGATTCAGCCAGTGCTTATTTGAGTCAATAACAAGTGAACGATGACTCTTGCAACCAGTTTTATGGTCCGCTGTCTGAGAACCCCGAATTTAACTTTTGACAGAGCGACCCAGTCGAGTGTCGTGGGAAACACATTTATACGAAAAAAGAATCCCTTTACATACAGCCAGATACATTTAAAAAAAAATTCTATCAACTGCTGGCATTCTGTAATGAAAACATTCTCATAGCGAGCTTAGTTTAACAGCATTTTTTCATGACTGTGTAGATTTTGAGACAGGCATGCCACGGGCACCCCGCAAACTATGTGATCCAACATTGTGCCCCTTTAAGACTGATGAAGTGACTGATAAATTATTGATGCTTTGAAAACACTGAGACAGCTCTTAAAAATGAAATGGTATGCCTAAAGATCTCAAAATTGTCTTGTTAAATCACAGCCTGTATTATTACACGAGCAGTGCATTTGAAACTGAATCTTGAAAACCAGCTTATATTGATGCAAGAGTTGCCCTTTGGAAAAGCCAAAATGCCAGTAGCTATGATTAACCATTTTTACAAGAAGGGCTTATAACTTGTGGTATTGTACTTCCTCACTTTGGTCATGAAAAGTTCCTACCAAATCAGAAGACACCCCCACCACTTGCAATGTAAAGCGAGTTGAGTGCTCAAAGGAGTGGAAAGGCGCACTATAAATGCAGACCATTTACCACTTGTTAATAACTTTAATATCCCCCGAGGGTAGAGTTTTGGGCGTGTACCTGCAAGTGATGATGATGGTCTTCTCTCCGTCCCAGGAGGGGTTGTCCGCCATGACTTTGGCGTGGGTGGTGACGTCCTGCGGCGAGAGCTGAGGAGACTCATTGGGCTGCGTATGGATCCAGCCCAGAGGCTCCATCTCCTACACACACACACACACACACACACACACACATGAACACACACACAGAGGGTGGGGTACGTCAGAGATGAAGTCATAACAAAACACACCCAGACACAAAAGACCATTTGCCTGAACATAGTGTGCTCTGGTGTTAGCATACTCTGATGGGAGAGTTTTCAGAATAACCAAGTGACAAGTTCTAATTTCAAAATGGGATCTGTTTTTTGTTGTTGTTTCAATTGACTTCCTTTATTCATCAAGAGAATTTGGTCTCGTTGTTTATCCAATACATTGGTTGGTGAATCACACACTAACCCAGTGCAATAATAGGCTGGCTTCCAATAGCAAGCACGGCAGAGCAGAGAGCCATTAAGTGAATGCCACTTCAGCAATGGACCACTGTCCGGGATTCGAACTGACAACCTTTGGGCCAATAGCCCAGAATCCCTACATTCTAGAACTCAACTTATTGCAGTCCATTCCGTATATCCCCATTGTATTAAAGCTAATAAGTTTATCCGCTTATGTTTATGTCTCTTTCTTTGAATGCTATTAGGTACAGTCCTTTGTGTGCAAAACAGTGACCTACACAAACATCAAGTGAGCCATAAGCTCTGTAAGTCTGCCAAGTAGACAAGGCACGTGCCGCTAAGACCAGTGAATGTGCCCTATTTAAATAAAAGAAATGTCAGCAATCCGTTCCAAGTTCTCACGTTTAGATTTGTATTTCATTAATACCCGACCACACTAATTAGTCATGACCGAGCAAAAAATGTGCCAGTTAAAATCAGCGTCAACTTCTTCAACTGTTAACTTGACACAAATCAAATTTAGAAATTACATGTAAAATGGCATGTGCTTTCAATTACAAGTCACAGAAGCAATAAATGTTAAGCAAATCATTTTAAATGGAGCAGTTGTTTACCTTGAGGTACTCGTGTCCAGGCAGCTGGTTGGGCAGATGCACGGTCTGGTGGGTGCCCCACTGGGGAACCATGACGATACAGCGGATCTCCTTCACCTGGGGGTTGTCAGGGGGACTCACGCCATACAGGTAACCAGCAATCTGTACAGGAGGGCGGGGGGATCACAAGGTCAGCTCAGGCACCTACTTAAACATCTCACATTAAATTGCATTACACATACAAGGCACTGTTATCCACAGGGATTTAAATATTTAGGTACACTATATATTTACAATCCCTTGAGTAATGCAAGGCTAGGTGCCTCACTCTTGAATGAGGATGCAGGTGACCCTTGGCTCAAACAATTTACAAAGACAAAGACAAAGACAAACATGCATGTGTTTACAATAGTCTTGCTGAGAATTTCAGAAGCATGATCAAACTCATAATTTTGGTATAGGAGGGAGATGCACATCCAAGTTAGCCACAAGTCAACCTTTCAGGTCAGTCAGCTTCATATCACTGTCGAGCAGACAACCTGTAGCTTATTTAAAATAAAATAAAATCAGATCTACTGGCCACTTTCTATGAGTATTCGAGTTGTATCAATATCAACTATTTAAATTAAACTTTTAATGATAAAAATATTTGTTTATTTAGAAAACAGTGTTTCTCAACAAATAACTTTCTATAATAAAAAAGTGGTGTTACGAGGTGTCTGCCAGACAGCGACAATATCTTTTAGAATTCAGCTGGCATCCATTGTACAAGCACTAGTTGTTTGTTTGTTTACATGTATGGCCAATTAAGCAGCTGTGGCCATTTCATGGTCAGTACAGGTACACAGACACTAGAATTGGGTGGCACACAGCATACGTGCGATACGGCAGTGTTTCTCAAAGTGTGGTCCGGGGACCAGTGGTGGTCCACCAGACACCTGAAGTGGGCCACAAGGGGATTTGCAGCCAGTTTCTCCAAGACAAGCTAGCTATAATTGTAACATTATTGTAAGTTTAAAAACATATATAAACTTGTTCTTTCAAGTTTACATAAGATGGGCCTATAATTTGGGTAAAAAAGTTTGTGATCTGAATTTGCAGTGCACAATACTTGCAGGCATGAACGACCCCATCAGTTGAAAGACATTCAGTGTAACATTTTTTTTTGGGACAAAGAGCTCCTTGGTCTGGACAAGTGAGAAACAATGGGATGAGGGGCTTATTTGTGGACCAACTGAACTCACCTGAGCCCGCAAGTCAGAGATGCAGATAAACTTCTTGAGGACGTTCTTGGGCAGGATGTAGGTGTAGCCTGTCTCCTTGATGTCGTCCGATGACACATAGATGTGGTTTGTTCGCAAGTGCAAGTTGGCAGCAGAGATGGCCCTGAATAGGATAAGAAAAAAAACATAAATTTTAAATCTTGAAACAATGTAGTAGACAGTTCACTACTATGAATCAGAAAAAATTAAAAGCCAAATGTAATTATATCAATTTCTGGAATTAGAAGGATTTGTGACGGTAAAGAGAATGTCAAAAAGGGAAAAGTAATAATATCAATGTCTGGTCATTTAAGCATTTTTTACGTTCTAAATCTTAGGTCTCTAAGCTTTTGTGTTGTTTTGGGTGTAGGCCAGTGACCGCAAATCCCCCTGCTCCACTTTCTCTGGCGGGGACAGAAGCTATCTGAGGCCATTCTGAACTATAACAAACACCAATGCACTAAGCAACATTTTCCACAATTTTTTGACATTATATACACCAAATCAAAAACGAAATCGAACTGCACCAACTTTGGACAATAACTGAAAGTCAAACTTACAACACAGAAAACAGGAGATCAAGACTGACCACACACACACGCTAAGATATGATGCACCTTGGTTTCAACACAAAGGTAACATTATAACTGCACATCGTCTTGTTTAACCAATTTTAGCCTTGAGACACATATACGCTGCATTCAGGTTCTTGAGATGTGAGGGTTTTTATTTAAAAAGTGGGTATGTTAGAGTTGAATGTACACATCCCAATGCAAAATGAGGATTCTAGCTTTTAAATGCTTAACTCATTTCATGTTTTTATGTGCTTCGGAGGCTGAGATATTTAGGTTTTCATAGGCAGAGGGCACCTTTTCCCAAAAAGTGCTTAGGCTAAAATTGGTTAAAAAAATGAAAAAGTAACTTATAAAAGTCTACCATATCAGTGTTGAGGCCTCACCTGACTCTCCATTCGGTCTTGGAGGAGAAGGTCTGCGTCTCGTAGTTGCTGGTGGTGGAGGTGATGATCTCGTCTCCGTGCTTGTTGACGGTGCGCGTCTGTGTGGCCGTGAGCTGCGACTGCTCCTTGGTCTGCTTCTCGATCTCGGCGATCTGCTGCCTCTGCTGGGACGGCGCCGAGATCTCCATACCCAGGATGATGTCCCTGATCTCAGACTGGGTCAGAGACGCCACGTTCACACTGGAGGAGAGAAGCGCAGACTAATTTACACACACACTAAAACCATTGTTTGCTTTTTGTTAGCCTTAAACCCCGTATGAAATATATCCAGATTAAAAACTCAACACATAGAAGGTTCAGCAACGGACAAGGGCATGCTAAAGATTGTGTACACATTTATTTACAGAACATGTGAGAAGACTTTGGGATAAGTCGTCATTTTTGTCTGCCATATCATTATAAAGCACCAGATAGCCTGCTTATAAATCTACTCAATTTTTCTGATAAACCATCAAATGAAAACAAAGAGATCACCCAACATGGTGGAAATGTTCAAACCCAACAGGTCGTCGCATGAAACTCACTTGTTCTTCTTGCCGTAGTCGGCGAGGATGAGGTCCTTGAGCTGCACCTCCACCTTGATCCACTCCTCGTCGGTGAGCGTGGGCCAGATGTGGTGCGGCTCCGTGATGGTGGTCTTGTCCGGCTTCAGGATGACCTTGGCACGGTCGTTGTTCACGTGGAGGGCCCTCAGAATCAGGATCAGACGAGAGAACGCCTATGCGAGAGAGACGGGGGAGAAAAAAAAACCCCAAACCAATTACTTTTAGCATGGGTATGGAGCTGCAAGTTCATGTTTTCAAGTGGCAAGGGCTCACTTGAAAAATGGGTAACAGCCTGGTCAGAATGAAGGAGAAACAAAGTTTGAAGTTCAAAAGATTTACAGTGCACAGCAAGTTTGGAGTACGGCATTACCGTGTAAGAGGAGATGGTCTTCAGCCAATCATCGTAGAGATTGAACAGGACCATCTGAGGCTCTGTGGCCTTCAGGATCAGGTCTCCGAACTTCTCCACCTTCAGGCAGGCCTGGAAGGGGAGCTGCAGCTCCGAGCCCTTGATCACGATGTTGGGGAAGTCCAGCAAGTGCACCTACAAACACACATATTCACATGGCACATATTTAAAACGATAACAGAAACATCTAGCACAGCTAGTGCACCTACAAACTAGTGATGTCAACAATAATCGATTCTGCGATGCAATGCAATGCGGGGCATGGACGATCGAATTCAATGCGGCAAGTTCCGGAATCGATGCAGCAATTTAAAAAAAAAGTTTAAATTAAAAGATTTATTCAATTCAAATATTCCAGGAGCAAATGAATGTTCAATTAATTAAAATCACTTCAAAAGCATTGAAAACTGCAAGACTGATACTAGACAAAGGTGGAGTTTTCAAAAATGGATGAGTTGAAGTTACAGGGCCAAAAAATAAAAATTCATAAAATATAAAATTCAATGAGCAAATCTATGTCTTCTGCCTTTCCAATTATTTTTAGTGCCCGCCTTTTGTTGCCCTAATGCAACTGTCAAGGAGGAAAACATAGGTATTTTGCATTTAGTCTAATGTGAAACAAATTCAAACTGTAAATGCAAATAGTGGCGCTAGTCTTGTTTCATGGCCAACTATTATAAAGATGCGATGGCTCTGCAGGAAGCTGCACTGCAATCTAGTGGATTCAAACACCTAGCATAGCGAGAAAGTGAAAGTAGAGTGCTCACCTCCAGGGGGTCGAGCATGCCCTTCCTGGTGACGATGATCTGTTTGGGCTGCTCCTCCACGGGCAGTGAGCGGATCAAGGCAGCCACCTCCTCAGCAGTCTTCCACTTAGCCAGCTGCACTCAAGCAACAGAACGAGGGGAAGGGAAGAGAGAACACGTTAGAGCACATGTAATAGTAATAGGAGCCTTCCACTTCACCAGAGTGGCTACACACTGAAGTACAGTTTCTGAATACATGTGCTTCATAAAAAGGTCTAAAAAATATAGATTCCTTTCATTACATTTTTAGCAGATGCTTTTATCCAAAGCAACTTACAAAGGGAACATTTCATATTCATTTTAGAGGTTTAATTAATTTCTGTTGACCATTAGGGGTCGGGTTGTGGTGTGGTGGGATGGGGTTTACCTGCCCGAGACGTTTCTGTCCTGCCCACACGGACGTGTGGATGATCTTCAGGAAGAGCTGTCCCGTCCTGGGGTTGAAGATGAAGATGGCCCCGTTGATGGGCTTGGTGGTCAAGTTACCCTCAAAGGTCTGGAGAGAAGAGAGATGGTAGAAAACTGAATATACCCAAGTGTAAATACACATTTTGAATAAAAACAGGAGTACTTACTACTTCCCCCCAAAAAATCTAACTGTTCAAAATGTTTGAGAATTCTGAGTTGAATTGAATGAAATTGTACTAATGTGCACAGTTTATCATCATTATTACCAGGGGTCTAAATTAACACCAAATGCTGGCGAAATTTCAGTTTGGCTGGTAGAAAAGACTCACTAATGGGTCAAAGTGGCTAGTAAGTTTGTGTGTGTTTGGCTAGTAAGATTAACATCTACAAGCAATTTAGGCTAGTAATGAAAAAAGTTAATCTAGAGCCCTGATTATTACTACTATTGATAGTACTATTCATACTACTTTTACATCTCAATAATTGAAAGCAATATTAAGATATTGCATGCGTTGGCCTGAATTAGACAGACATTGTGTGTGGAAACCACTCCACCTGCTTAACAAACCTTGTGGATGGTGACTCGGTACACGTTGGTGTCGTCCACGAACCAGATGATCTGGTTGGAGAAGAGCTCTCCGTAGTTCTGCGAGGACAGGTAGGGCTCAGTGGGCTCGGAGGAGTAGAGCTGCAGGCCCTTGCGGATGCGCTCCCTCAGCACGTACAGGGCCGGGTTGGCCTTCATGATCTTGGCCATGGCCTGCTGGATCAGCGGCTTGGCCCCGGGGAACCAGTTCCCATAGGCGCTGTAATACACACACACAGCAGAAATACATCATTACATTACTATTTGCAGATGCGGTTATCCAGGGCAATTTATTAAAAAGGGCACATGGACAGTAATATATAAAGGGAGCAGTACAGCAATATACAAAATAACTAGAATTGCACTCCAAGAGTACAGACCTCTGCCAAGGAAGCTGAACATTTGACTACCCAGGTGAAAAAGTGGTTCAATTTAGTACAATAAAAGCACAACTGAAGTGTACTTAGCATGTTAAAAGCGCACTCACACTTTTTGTGCTAAGAAAAAGTATGTTTACAATATGCTTATTTAAAGTGTACTTAAAATTATATGTAATTAAGTTGCTCTCAAAGAAAGTACACTTTGCGAACCATACATAAAGTGCACTTAGAAGATGTTTGGCTAAAGTGTATTTAGAGGAATATACTAATAGTGTTCTAATAGTGAACTTACTAAAAGTGTATTTTTTAATAACATATTGCAATTGCACTTTTTTTTAAGTGCACTTTGATTATACTTCACCCAAGTGACTTCGAAGTGTGATTTTCTATAGTGCGCTTTAAAGTAAATCACTTTAACATATTGGAAGTATACTTTTTCTAAGTGCACCATGATTGTGCTTCATCCAAATATATTCAAAGTGTGCTTACACAAAGTGCATTTACCCATCATGCATCATCATGCATGTACCATCATGTAATGCACTTCTTGGAGCTCAATTTCTCAAACAGAAAGCCATTGACCTCTAAGGAATATCTTTGGTTTGCATGAAAATATTACTCATTGTTATATTCTGCGTTTATTGTAGGAGTTTTAAAATTTTAAAGTGGTACACAAAAAATGACCATGTTCCCACCGTCATTATGATGGTCACGTATATGTTCTGGTATATATAGGCTCACACTTCCCATTACATCATGGTAAGAGGTATGTTGGAACTAGTTGTTCAAACAAATATCAAGGGTCACTATTAGTGATCAATTCAAATGATCAATTGCAGGAAGGTGGAACAAGAATGATATAAAGTGAAATGTGTATCTGAAATCTCTGTAACAATGCAATGATTGTAAATGTCAGTCGTGCTAGGCATGCATACTGTATCACTACTGTGACATGTGGCTGTGTGTAATGTACAAGCTCTGAGGGCCAGCATGGATTGTACTATTACATTTATATTATTTCATGTACTTGGGAGTGTACTGTAAATATACTTCAAGCATACCTGTTATATATTTACAATACTTAATATGATATACTTTTTACAGACTTAAAATGTTCCAATGTAGTCCAAAGAAGCATGAAGTTAATATACTTTAATTGTACTTCTAGTAACAATAAAATGTTATAGAAGTGTACTCAAGCACACTATTAATGCCATACGAATGCATGAAAAGCGTGTTTGGAGCATACTTTCAAAAGTATGCTTGTAGTGCACTTAAAGTTGTCCAAAAGCGGTGCCAATTTAGCATCCTCAGTGTGCTGCAAGTGTGCTGAAGTACTGCTTTAGTAGTGCTTCAGCGCACTAATAGTGCAATGAAGCGCACTTTAAATCGCCGAAAATAGTACACTTTGTACTAAGTACGGTCAAAAAAAGTACACTTTAAGTATATGGGTTTTTCACCTGGGTATGTTACACACAATTTGTATTTGAAGACTTTCTACCTTCTTTTTGTGGAGTTCGAATCGGGAATGTCAACATTTGCTCATATATTGCAATTCGCAGATGCGGTTAGTTACCCAGAGCAACTTATTAAGAGGGCACATGGACAGCAATAAAGTGTAAGGGAGTAGTACAACACTATACAAGTAATGAAAGCAATACAGAATGTTAGACTATACAGAGTGTGGGACTATACAAAGTGTAGAGTAGTATAGAGTATGGAGGCAAGTGAAAGGGGTTACGGACCAATCAATAGGGACCAATAAGCAATCAGGCTGACAAAAACTAAGCCAGCGAGACACTGGCATCACCATGTCATGTTGTGCCTCTGGACATGTCAACTAAAAATAACCATCAATTAATGATTAGGAGTCAATGCCTTCAATGTGGCAGCCATTACACAGATGTCAGAACTTTTTAAAATTTATTTATACTTCCTTGGGTTTTCAAACCTTTATTATTTACACAGGAGAGACAGGAAATGAGTGGGGGAAGAAAGATGGGGAAGGATCAGGAAATGAGCTTAGGTCAGAATCGAGCCCAGGGGTGCGTTCCAATATGCGACCTTGCGTCCTCCACTTGTCCTTGTGGCCTAATGTCATGATGACATCACTGACAACAGCATTATTTTTCAATATCTCGCAAAAGATCAATTCTAATGTCATTTTCTCATTTGCAATTGGGATGGTGAATGAAAAAAAGTCTACCAAAAGTTGTTGTGGCTAGGCTGACAGCTGGGAAACTTCATTGTTTTCTCCACGGAGGCGGGGCAAGGCCACAAGCACAAGTGGAGGACGGGAGTGTGCATATTGGAATGGTACGGCGCACTGGCCCACTGAGCCACATCACCCACACAGTAGGAATCCTTTGAAGTCTAAACGCAACTACAACAGCGCTACTACCACTGACCTGTGCAGATTGTAGGCCAGGTCGATGGCGATGAGCACGCCGGTGGGGGAGGGGTAGATACTCATGTTGTCGGTGGTGTAGTCCAGGAACTTGGCCCTGGCGTAGCGCTCGATGTCGTGCGAGTCGTAGTCTCCCCAGCGCAGCTGGATGTCGATCCAGTACTTCTGGGTGGTGGTGCTGTCCATCACATCCCTGCAGAGGAGAGAGGAGAAGAGGAGAGTAATTGAAAGGAGCTCATTAAACCAACACAGTAAATTAAACACAGGCTAAATACATTCATTGAAATACTCAATTCTGTTCTTCTAATATAAAGAAAAATATATAAAATAATAATTTCCAAATGGAACAAAGTACATCGACAAGCATTTCAGCGAAATTTAAAATTGATGTCTGGTTATGTTCTAAGTTACTTTATGTTCTAAATTACTGGTTATGTTCTAAGTTACTTTAGATGCGTTACCTATTATATGGTTGTAGCTTCTTATTTTATTATAGTTAAAGTTAACAACTGGGTAATTTATTTGGTCTTCACAACCGTCTGGTAATAATGTTTCAGGTTCACGGCCGCTTAGGTTAACGCACTTTGAGTCGGCCAGCAGCGAGGGTCGGGAGACGTTCCACTTGTAGGAGGCGAAGAGGAGGATGTCAGCGCAGGAGGAGTTCATCTTGTAGGACTTCCTGGGGTGGATGGTCTCCTTCTGCACCGTCTCGATCTCCAGGGCATCAAGCTCCTGATCAAACACCTGGAGGCCAACAACACATAACACTTAGACTATTGCTTCTAAACGGGGGTGTTGGGCAGCCCTAGGGGGGCACTGAGAGGGGGTGGTGCTTAGTTGCCATTGGGGGGCAGTTGTCCATTGTATTTTCTAATACTAAGGTGGTGGGCGTTGGCAGGCTTATGATGAAGTCAAGGGGGCGTTGGGAGGCTTAAATGAGGTCCAGGGGGTGTTAATTCAAAAAAGGTTAAGAACCACTGATTTAGACCATCCAGCTTAATGACTATTAAGTGACTATTCACTGGTTTATGTCCCCCCTCTCTTACCTGACAGAGATCCATGACGATGCTCTCGTGGATCTTCTGCCACAAGTGAGCTCTGAAGATCTGGATGAGGGAGATCTTGAGGGTCGGGATCTTGCCGTGCATGAAGATTCCAGTCAGATCCAACTGCACCTGGAAACCTACGTATACCTACATAGGCAAACGAGAGAAGAACCGAGCCATAAGATAACCATTCATAGTTGATTTTTGTCTTGCTGTAATGAACAAAGCAACTGTTGAGTGCTTACTGCTTACGTTGGCCCTGTTGTCAGGAGAAAAAACATCATAAAAAACCATCTTAAAAAAACATGCATCAACAACAAATGGGTTATTGTGAAGTGTTTATTGCTTACATTGGCTCTGTTGATGGTGGGGGACCACCAGAGTGTGAAGCGTCGATTGGGGATCTGATTCAGACCGGACCTCTGGGCATTGGTCAGCTTCTTCCACTTCATGGATTCCTCAAAGCCACTGGCCTTCTCCCTGTGATACAAAAAAACCCATCAAGCGTGAATGATCACAATGCGTTCATTTAGAGTGTATTATCAGATTGGTCCAAAATGGAGGCAGGTGTTAAACAGCCAGTTGATACAAATGCAGATCAAAAATGTTTGCCGTTTACACACACTGATAAAGTTGTGTCATTTTTCTCCCAACACCATTTAGATACAATTCTCTGCTACAACATAACATTTAACAACCCCTGCAGCCTTGAACTATACACTCGGACCATTCCCACGTCCTTTGCAGCACTCCCACACAACATTCTTAACATGGTGGCACCAGCTGACAGCTGCTGCAAGAGCTATTCTTCTGTTTTATTCTGTTTGTGATCCGTTTTATGATGGCCAACGCCTGATGTCTAAAAAGCATGGACTTGTTCTTGTTTTCTCTGTTGGTACGTTTCATGTTTGTCTTTTACTACATTTCCCAGAATGCTCTACAGACTCAGAGTGCTGCACCATAGGTGCCACTGATGAAGCATATTAACCACAAACACTGTGTGTATGCACTCTGCCTGATGAAGGTCTAAGGAAAGAAAACTTGCAAGTCAAGTAAAGCTTTGCACAAAAAAGACCTGAGGTGTGCAAATTGTCACCTTTTTGTACAGAGCAATTCTTATCAAATTTGCTTGTGAAGTTTGGCTCCCTTGAATGCGGGACACCAATGACGGTATAACGGGTATCTCCTCCTCACTCACCAGAAGAGACCCTCCCAGGTGGGGAAGTAGGTTCCCTTGAAGAGCGTGTGCTCCAGGATTCCCTCCACTCCGCCCAGGGCCTGGATCATGTCCGTGCGGTAGTTGTTGAGGTTCCACAGCTTGCCGTCGTGCCTCTGGTGGGTCCACCAGAAGGGATTCTGCTTCAACACCTGCAGGAACACAACATGTCAAAAGGTCAAATGAAGACAAGTAGAACCAATTAAAGATGGTTCAAGAAACCACGAAAGATCAAGTGCCAAGCAAGTTGGTGGTCAGGAAATCTTTTGGCAAGACATATAGCTAAAGGAATACTAAGGTTATGTTGTGCCAAATGGCTCAAGATACCATTACTAGCACACCAATAATGCTAGGTGATTTAAAGGGGCCCTATTATGCTATTTAGAATAACTTTCATTGTTAATATTTTGCTTTACTGGGGTTAGTGGAGTTAATTTCGAATGACCACTTGTTTTCATGTCCATTATTTTTCATCATTGTGTACATGCACACTACGCCGCCTTTTTGAAACGCGTGGAAGTGCAGAATGTTAGGCCGTCAACATTCTGAAATCTCGGCGCAGCATGGAGCGTTTCATCAAGCATTCTATTACTAATATTACGTCAGCAGCACAGCTGCTTTTGACCTGGAATCCAACCCTGTAGCCTCTGTCTAAAGTTGAAAGCCAAATAGTTCACCCAATGTCCACAATTAATCAGAAAAGGACGCATCATAAGTCCCACGTTATGTTATTAACCCTTACTTTTGTGCGCCTTGCTGTGTCTTTCGCTGAAACCCAGTCCCTATCCAATGCGAGTCTTCCG
This sequence comes from Engraulis encrasicolus, assembly GCF_034702125.1. NCBI lineage: Eukaryota > Metazoa > Chordata > Actinopteri > Clupeiformes > Engraulidae > Engraulis > Engraulis encrasicolus. The sequence goes on along the minus strand of NC_085864.1, from coordinate 36,089,552 downwards.
TGCAGGCTTCAGTTTGATTTCGAAATCGCTTGGGACAATTAGGATACCATAAATATGAGAAAGGTTTGAAAGTGCTGGGTACAGGCTACTGCGTCCAATTTGAGGTTTCATGAAATACTATGCATATTGCATATGATGCGTAATAACTAATAACGCGATTGTGGCCATAGGCTATAAAAAAAACTAAAAGCCATCTGCGCTGTGTTGTTTATTTCTGATATCCTGCGCTGAAGTATCTTTATCTTAAACATTATTAACGCAACAGAAGGGGCCTGATTGGTTAACCCGCTGTCTAGCCTTGCATACTGTAGGCCTAAAGGTTACCAGCCAAGTTTACTGCTCGCAAACAGACACGTCGCGCTGGTCGTTAGGTGGGAGTCTAGATCTGCTGTTGACAGTTGGAAATTTGAAGACACAAAGAATATTCTCGGGGAGGATTGAACTCAGATCACATTTCCTTGTTAATGGCAAGTTAACCTTCACACAATAGGCTGTCCAATAAGATAATCATCTCCAATTGCTGTACACCATTCTAAGGATATTTATTCAGCGAAGTTGTGGACATTTTCTTCGCTCCCGCGGCAGCCCCTGTCTGGCTGTCAAAGACGCAATCCGAAATTGAAGTGCGCACAATAAGACAAGCGGCACGACTTGTCGGACTCAAACCTATCAATACAACGTCTGTCAGTGATATCGTGACACTCTATTTGTGATATGAACTCCGTGTTCAAATGCGTCCTGTGGTCTATTTGCAAGCCAGACTGAATACTGAGCACACGCGTTGCTGTTGGCTTTTAAAAATGCTCTTGTTTGCTCGTTGTCTGTGGGCCTAATACACAATGGCGATAGGCTATGCTTCATAAAAATACATTTCAGAGTATTTTCAGGTGCATGGTTTCATTTTAGTAACTGCATTTCTATTTAGTCCCCGGCAGAAATGACCGCGCCTGCTGGACTGGTCTTATAGGCTAATAACGCCTAGGCATGGTCTCGGTTTCGTGGTTTTTCTGTTTGCATTTATCGACAGGACAGGAGTTTTTCTTTTTTAAAAAAAAAAAAAAAAAACAATATCCGTTTCAATTTCAGTTTCATTATTGGCATGCCGCCCGACGGCGCGACCATTTTTAAACGACATCAAGCATATCCACGTTGCTGTTGCAGATATGAACAATACTGCGTTGCATTTCCTATACTGAATTGTAGCCTGTGCATAGCCTATACTAACTGGCTAAGCGTTGCCAACATTGCTGATGCAAACGGCTACTGGTCAAGTCGTGATAGACCTATTTGGATAAAATCAGCGCACGTCTTCTAGCCTAGGCTACTTAATGTTATGCTTCAAAAGGCAATACAAGTGTAGGGTTTTTAACATCTTAACAAACAAAATGTAGTTTTGTCAACAGCATATTCAAAACGGACTTGAAGCGAATAGAGAAAGAGAGGAGAGATTCGATTCCTTCACCCACTTGGAAGTGTTTTGGATTCTCCGTGCGCAACTGTGTTAACGCGTGCCTGTTTTCGACCTTCCCCATTCAACTGTTTCTGACCCGTTAGCCATAAGCCTACCTACGGAATTTTATCAATGTAAAATGCAGCTTTAATATCACGATCAAACAAAAAATATATCATTTAGGCCACAGATGAGTGTAGCCTACAGCCTAGACCAATGCTGTAGCCTATTTGACGGAGTCGATTTATGAATTGAAAAAAAAACATGCGTGATGGAATCAACTTGTGGATGGCAAAATCCTATCCTTGTATGGAACACTATTCTTGTACACTATTCTTGTACACAGAATGGTGTATTCACAAATAGGATTACATCTCATCACAATAGGCTACTGTCAAATTCAGATAGGCTATGTGGCTGCGATGGACAAATGCGCATTAGGCCTACGGTCTCTGCAATTAATAAATGGTCTGTGACATCGTCAACACTCCATCCCATAAGCAGCAATGTTAGGTACAGCATGACGTAGACCTGTACAGGAAACAAAAGCTATAGAATGTTGAAAACCCAACCACGCGTTCTCTGACAGTTGAGAAATAGCGTCCCTGCGGCAGAGAAATTCTCCCCCAAGAGGCCAATTTGTGAAATGCAGCTTTCACCAAGCTTTTACATACAACAGATGCTGTGTAACCCAATAAATGGGCAGTGGACATGAAAAAGCATAATAGGACCCCTTTAAAATGCTTGCTGACCTCTTAAATATCCACTTATTTTAATAAGAAATAAATGTTCACCTTGGTTGCTTGTTATTGTTGCCATTTGTGATGAACATGACACTGCCTGTCCTTTCTGGTACCCAGTCTTACCTGATACTGCTTGAAGTCGGTCCTGACTCTCCAGCCCTTGTCGTAGGCGAGGGTGTGTCTGTCCTTCTGGAAGAGGGTGTTGATACGTGGGATGCCTCTGTCCCAAGAGTCCTCCAGATCCTCAAGGGTCAAACGCCTATGTGGCAAAAAAAACAAAATCAGCTATTAAATATGACAAGTGTAAGTCAAGTTAGGTTCTACAAGTTTCTAAGACATGTCGTCTGTCTGTTAAAGAGATGAAGAAGTAAAATTATTCAATCCAGCCTTCTGCAATACAGCAGGTCACAGGAGCAAGCATGTCTAGTAAGTTCTTGTCCTCTGTTAGGGCTTTCAGGCCGACCAGAACAGAGCCGGTGCCAGTGTCCGCACCAGTGACGTACGACACTAAAGTGCTCATCTGCGAACCGCCCTTGTTCATACAGGGCTCTGAACTTTTTCGTGACTGTTACCCGGATGAACCTGCTGACGGCCACACTGTTTTCACGGTTCGCGGAAAAAAACCTAGTATTTTCCGGTTCACGAACGCTAAAATCTGTGGCGTGAACATGACGGCCGGTTCGTGATTAGGTGCGGGAACGGGCACCGGCACGGTTCTCAGTCGGCCTGAATGTGCTATGTGAGCAGCAGAGTAGGTTACCTGTTCTGCGCGATGGCTTCCTGCCTCTTGAGGGCGTACTCAGCCCACACTCTCTGGGAGTCGATGAACTCGCTCTCCCACGGCTGGATGTAGCGGTACAGATTGGGGATCAGCTGGTCCTCCTCGTGGCTCATGCCGGAGCGGAAGTGGGTGATGCCCACATCCGTCTGCTTGGACCACCTGGAGAGGGAGGGGGGGAGAGAGAGATCAGAACCTGACGGATGATTCTTTTTACAACTTCTGCAGTGCATATGAACTACAGAACTATTGCGATTATAAAATACCTTCCCTTCCCTTCAAACAAAGAAAAGGACCATAACATCTGTTTCGCCTTAGACTAAATACATAAAGAGGAATTTGTTGACATCCTCAATCCAAAAATAAAACACCATTCATTTGAAGTCTGAACAGACACGATGGCAGTGCCAAAGACAAAAAGGATCACCACATCACTTTCTCCTTTGGCTGAAAATTTACAGAGGAAATAATTACATAACAAACAAAAAAAAAACAACCAAACAAACAAAAAAGTCTGAATGAACAACGGCAGTACCTGAGGTCGGACTGTGGGATGAGCACGTGGCCCATGGACAACATTCCCAACCCGCCCAGCTCCTTGGGGGTGTAGAAGACCACTGGCGGGAAGCGACTGGGCATCTTGGAGTTGAGGCCGATCTTGATACGCGTCTGGATCTTGTTCTCGCACTTCACCAGCAGGTCCAGCAGCTCCTGCGTGTTGACCACGGCCTCGCGGAAGTACGTCATCAGGCCGATCAGAGCCGTGTTCCACTTGTTCACGATCTGTGTCGGAGGTCACATGATTAATGGGAAATTACAATTGCAATTGGAGGTTGGGGTGCGCAAATCCACAAAAACAATAATCCAGGTGCCGCAAAAGTGGTAGACTGTATACAAGAGTGGTCCGCACACTTGGCGTGCCACTGCCGCCCAGTGTGCGTACCACTCCATCACACAAATAACAACTGCAATGCAAATCATATGAGCTGAATCTTTAAGATATTTGATCACTTATCTGAAATGCCTGAAGTTAATTACAATGTATCCAAAATGCCAGAAGTTAATTACAATTAATCTAAAAGGCTGTGAGTTACAAAGAACTCAACGGCTTACAACTCAAGGTGCCACTAGTCTATGTTGGGGCATTCATCTCATCTGACCTTGGTGAAGGTTGTGGATCCAGAAGCCATGAGGATCTGGCGGACTCTGTTGTGGAACCTCTGCATGGACTCGTCGTCCACACGCAGGAAGCACTGCGCCGTCCTCTCCTTCGTCACCTGCAGGAAAAAGATGAATTCACAATAATTTTCAGAAAGATGGATAGCATGCCAAGAAAAATGACCAGCAAAATCATTGTCAATTAACCCAGTTGTCATTGTCAATTAACCCATTTATTGGCTAATTGTAATGAGCACTCTCCATTGGTCACTGAGCTCATCAAGTGGTTTGAAGAAATATGTGGCATACTCAGAGTTGTAAAAGGTAGAAGTAGAAGTACTTTTACAAATATAATTACAACACTAGTAGTATTGACATAACAAAGTTGAAACCATGTCATATCATACCACAAGTGTTTTAATTAAATCTGCAAGGGTATTTCTACTTTATACAACTCTTGAGTATATTATGTATAATTATAATATTCCTAAATAGTCACCCCTCTTGACCAACTCACCTCGTTCTGCAGGTTCCAGACTCCATCCTTGTGGGTGAGCTCCTCGTAGCTGGTGCGACACTTGGGCAGGATGCGGCACTCGAAGCCACACATGTTGAACAGCAGGTTGGGGTTGTCCTTGCTGTAGACGGACACGAAGCTGTTCTCCCACTGGATCGTGGTCACAGAGCGCGGCAGACGGTTCTTAATGTCCCAGAACACGGCACGACCCCTGAAAACAACAACAAACAAAAACGTTGATTATTAAAATGTATGCACACAGCGCGTTGACTTACTGAATTACAGTTCATTCGACCATTATACTTGTGTCATGATCTACGTATAAAGCTATGCTATGATCAACACATTATATTCTATGCAGTATTATTCTGACTATTGCAAGGAATGACAATGTATGACATTAGACAACATGGGAGGCTGTAAAACCAATAACCATCGATTCAAACCCTACTCAGATAATCATATTACAGTTTCACGTTATATTCAAATACAAATAGAGGAGCTAAAAAAGTAATTGATAGCATCAAATAAAAGACAGAAAGATGGTGCTCCGCGAATGCTCTTGTCTTTTTTTTTTTTTACTTAAACAGGTGCATATCAACTAATATTTCGGCGGCACAGTCATCAGAGTCGGACTCCAGTTTGCACCGCAGTGCAAAGGAGAGCGCGTTCTCCTTTGATTTCTAATTTATCACATCACTTGGGACAATTTCGAGGCCATTACTCAGGCCAATTGTGGAATTGAGTCATTATGTCAATTTGTAGTGTAAGTGATGCACGACCATCCAGTAAAACATCCAGTACTGGATCAAATTATTATGTGAATTTACAATGGTGAAACTCAAGATATACTGCCTCACTTGCATAAACTGGCAGTGTGGGCTTCCAAGTTAGAAGTCAAAGTTATAATAGAATAGAATAGAATAGAAGAATAATATGGAAGGCATGGTGCCAATACTCACAGGTTGACGTCGTGCTTCATCAGCCTCATGCGGGCGTCTCTGGGCCAGCACTTCTTATTGTTGTAGCCCACGATGTTCTCATTGTTGGGGTCTGGATGCTCAGTCAGGTACCTCTGGATCAAATCCCTGGCATCGTCAGCTGAAAACCTGTTGAGGAGGCAAAGAGACAGACCAAGACGGAGAGGCAGACAGAAAAGCAAGAAGGATTAAGAGAGAGAAAACAGCGAATAAGACAAACACTCTGTGAGAACTTCACCTCATTCAAGAATTTGTCAAACAAAAATAACAGTAACTAGTGCAATGAAAAAAAAACCTATGAAATCTAGTGAAAGTCATGAATCCTGTGTTTAGACTGCAATCTCACATAAAGAAAGCTCTTGCTGGCTGACCTGAAGAATGTGTACGAGGTCTATGTCTCAGCAGTATAAGCGTATGCTAGTCTAGTCCTAGGATAAGAGTGGATTTGACCAGCCAGTATTCAGCAGTACCTGTTGCCTGACTGGAAGATGATGTGACTTGATGATGTGCTGGCAGATAGAGGGACAGACCAAGTACTAAGTAGGATACTACCTTTAGAATATAACAGCCTGTCATTACTAATGCCTGCTGTCTGAACTGAAGAATTAATGTATGCGGTCGATGTATCGGCAGTAGAGACGTACGCTAGTCTATTAAATCCAAGGTTTAGAACGGACTCCAAAAACCAGTAATCAGTGACGGCCGTTTACTGACCTGAAGATGTGTATGTTTTCGATGTATCAGGAGTAGAGGCGTACACACTAGTCTATTAAACCCAGGGTTTAGAGTAGACTCCAACATCCAAGTAATCAGTGACGGCCGTTCGTTTACTGACCTGAAGAAGATGTGTATGCGGTCGATGTATCGGCAGTAGAGGCGTATGGGGTGGGCGGCCTCGGTGGAGGTGTCCTGGAAGCTGAGGAAGTCGTTGGGCATCTGCGGCGGTCCGGCCATCTCGCTGGCGCGGTGCAGACCCAGCACCAGCAGGTCCATCACCAGCCCGTAGTACTGCACGATGAAGGAGGCAAACTGCAGCCCGCGGATGATGCCGTACGAGTTGGTGTGGTTCATGTCCTGAGGGAGGATACGTCACAAATGTGGTGAGACAAAAGTTAAACATGAAATGCAATACAATATATGCAGTAAGTCTCCATAAAGCACATTGAAAAAGACAAATAAAAACGAGTCATGCTCTGGAGACAAAAGAATTTAGAACGTTTGAGTTGGTGTGGTTCATGTCCTGAGGTAGGATACGTCACAAACGTGGTGAGACAGAAGTAAAACATGAAATGCAATACAATGAAGCACATTAATAGAATAGAAATGTGTCATGCTATGGAGATAAAATAATTTGGAACATTTGAGTTAGTGTGGTTTATGTCCTCAGAGACAATGCAACAATCACGAGTGACAAAATTATAATAATAAACTGTAGACGACGTAGTCACTGTAAGCATAACACTAAAAATGAGTAGAATGAGTCGAAAAAAAGAATTTCATAATTTTTCCTGATTTGAACATTCCTGTCCACACAGGTTTTTATTGGTTCAGAGGTGAATTTCTTGCAATTAGGTTTCAGTGTTTTATAATAATTAGTATGTTAACTCCACAGATTTGAGCTCTGTGGATAGTTTTGCCACTGCGAATGTGGTGTGGTGTACCTTGTAGTTGATGACGACGTTGTTCTTGGCCGTCATGTAATCGGCGATGTTGTGGTCCACGATGAGACGCAGCAGCCTGTTGAGCAGCGTCAAGTCGATCTTCTCGTACATCTTCTCGTAGCGAGACTCCAGCATCACGTTACACTCGCCCTCAGCCGTGTCCCACACATCCTGCAGGTTGTTGATCCCTAAAGAAGAAAAATATCATAGAGGGCCTAGGTTAAAAAGTGAAGATGGCATAACAATCATTCACAATCTCACTCGCTTTGTTAGGTACATCGAAAAAAAAATCAACACATTTGGTCACTACTGGACCCTGTTTCTTGAAAGCATTGTTGCTAAACAGTTAGCAACTTATTTGGTTGTAATGCAATTTCCCATTGACAACTTACTAAGTTGCCAACTTGGTTAGTAACGACACTGTTGTAAGGATTTAAGTACAGGGGTGCGTTTCTCAATCAACGCAGCTACTTGGCGGAAAAATCCTAGTTCTCAAAACATACCTTGGCTCGATTTGCAGTTAGTTTAATAACAAAATACCAATTGCATAGAGGAACTATTTATTACTAATACTAATAAGGGACAACATCTCAGGTACCTTGGCACCACTTGTAGACGAGCAGGGGATACTGTACTTTAGTCCAAATAACAATCAACGGCAGAAAAAGTCCTTGTCCTCAACACATACCTTGGCTCAGTTTTTAGGCAGTTTAATAGCAAAATACTCATCACATGAGTACAACATCTCCAGTACCTTGGCACCACTTGTAGACGAGCAGGGGAGGGGGTTCTGTGTCGGCGGGCTTGATCCAGGGCGGGAAGAGGCGTCTCTTGTCGGCCTCGTACCACAGGTACTGGTCCAGGTAGGCGTCCGTGATCTTCTCCAGGGGCTCCACGTCGTACACCGGCACCAGGTGGCTGTACAGGTCCATGAACTCAATGCCCACCTAGCAGTGACAAACACACCATTAGCAACAAAACTGGGGTGCATTTCTGGAAAGCGTAGTTGTTAGCTAGTTAGCAACTTGGGTAGTTGCCAATGGGAAATTGCACTGAAACCGACAAAGTAGCTAAAACCATAGCAACTATGGTTTCGAGAAATGCACCCATGTGTATTGCAGAATTAAGCCTTGAGCTTTTTTTTTTTAAATCAACAATGACATTAATATTACACAAACATTTTTAAAATGTACAATCATTTTCATTTAAAAAAAATAAAAACAGTATTTTTAAATCATATGCATCTCATTTTTTACTGAACATTTTAAAATAGTGTAAAAAAAAAAAAGTCAACCTCCTGCCACATTAAAAAGGAGGTCTATGAAAGGCATGGCTTTTTTTCTTCTTCCATTGGAGTCTTGTGTGTTTTTACCTCTTTGAATGCTCTCTGGGTGAGGAGGTGACGCTTGATCCTGGACAGGGCCTCGTGAGGGTTGTCGTAGGCCTGCTCAATCAGACCCAGCTCCTCTCGCTGAGACTGGTTCAACCTCGACTTCACACTACACACAGAGACAGTAGAAGGTTGTCATGTTTACAGTAATAAACCAGTCATTTAATCCTTTGTGGCCCATGAGGATGCCTTAACTGTGCTAACACTGAACAGACCGAACGTGACAGGATTGACAACACTACTGGAAGAAATTAACTTTAAATGGGCGAGCTGCTGACAAAAACAGCAAAAGTGCTTTGGGTAACATTGAATTTCCAGAAATAGATATTTTTAGCTGCTATACTTACTGTACTTAAAGTGATACTGTCCCATTTTTGGAAATAAGCTTATTTTATACCTCTCCTTGAGTTAAACAATAGGCTTTTACCGTTTTCCTGTACTTCCAACCGTTGTCTAGTTATGTAAGTGAACACTTTACCTCCAAGCTAACAGTTAACATTAAGTCCTATGAGACCAGTTAGCTGCGAGCTGGTCTCATAGGACTCAATGTTAACTGCTAGCTTGGAGGTAAAATGTGCACTGCAGTACTCAGAGAACGGTTGAAAGTACAGGAGAACGGAGGTGAAATTTGCACTGCCATACCCAGAGAACGGTTGAAAGTACAGAAGAACGGTAAAACCCTATTATTTAACTCAAGGAGAGGTGTAAAATCAGTTTATTTCCAAAAATGGAACAGTATCACTTTAGTCCTACTAGCAAACATTATTATTTAGAAAAATATTTATGAAAATATCAAATTTGGCAGTAGGCAACACCGTCTAAATGCGCAGCATAGTTGCAATACCTACTATGGCCACCATCCTACAACACTGCACCTTTAAACGTCAGCGACGTCGAAGACATAAAAAGTGTGACCCCAAAGAGCATTAGCCACCAGGTGACCCCCAGTGTGTGTCCCAATATGCGACCTTGCGTCCTCCACTTGTGCTTGTGGCCACGTACCAGGAAGTAATATGTCATGATGATATCACTGACAACAGCATTATATTTCAATATCTCGTAAAAGGTCAATTGTAAAGTCATTTTCTCATTTCCAAACTGGATGGTGAGGAAGAATAGTCCCCCAAAAAATGTTTTGGCTTGGCTGACAGCGGGGAAACTTCTTTGTTTTCTCCACGGAGGAGGGGCCAGGAGGCGGGGCTAGGCCACAAGCACAAGTGGAGGACGCAAGGTCGCATATTGGAACACACCCCCTGTGCTGTGGCGTACCTGTAGGCCTCCTTGAGTCTCTCCAGGGCCAGGATCAGCAGCTTGGTGTCGTGCTTGTAGGAGAGCGGGGGGAAGGGGATGGGGGAGAAGCGGCGGCTCTCCAGCCAGTGGACAGTGGTGGTGTAGATGGCCACGGCCTCCTCAGCAGTGATGTAAGGACCATCCTGCAATTCAAACACATCAGCTGTTACCCAACCACATTTAGAATAGAAAGCCCTTCTTGTCTTTATACATAAATGTACACAAGTATACTGAGATTTGAGCTTCCCTACAAGGTGCACAGTCCTTTACAGATGAACATAGTCCAGTAAGTGTGAGTTCATTGTCGTAACAGCTTTGGGAAGAAGCTTCATTCATGTCAGGGGCATCATTATGGTGACACAAATGTTCCCCATTCTTGTAGATGGGCTTTAAGCACTTTTATCAGCAACGTTGTTCTGTTTTTTCCCCCCCTTTTGTGGTTTAGTCTTTGCTTTTGATCGGTAATGGCCTGTTGAACACATTGTGCTTCCTCTCCGGTTCAAATGTCAATTAAGTGCAATAAAGTGCTCCACATACTGTCCGAGGTGGACTTATCTAAAAAAGAACTTAAGCGACGTTGGAGGGATCGAATTATCTAAAAGCAACACATTCACCATCACCAATGTAAAGCAAGAAAAAAAAATGCGTTTTGTCAGCCATCAACGCACTTAGTTAATAACAACCCGTTTGAAACTGCCCGCCAGTGCTGAGATGAAGAGAGGCCTATGACAGGAAAATGGGTCCGTAGCACTGTTCGATGCTCCCAAACAAAGTTTAATGGCACAACGTTTCGGATGGTGTTGCAGACCCATTTTCCTTTCATTGATCTTTTGTTTGGTCCAGCATCTGTGCTACTGATGTGCACGCATTCTTAGCAGGGCTTGACATTAACTTTTTCACTCACCGGCCACTGTGGCTAGTGATTTTCCCAAGCCATTAGCCATTAAGGTATTCCACTAGCCACAGATTTTATATTCTTTTTTTCTCTTTATCATGATGGTGTACGTCTAACCTCAGAAGATGAGGTGCTAAAACAAGAAGAGTGTATAGCTTTCTACATGAAAGTACATCAATCAAATAGAAACTGAGTTACAAACAATCAAGCAAATAGAAACTGAGTTACAAACAATTTATACACAAGGGGCAAACAACAGAATATAGTCTACTGTGATTCGTATGTCATACCAAGGAATAAGCTGCCAGCCTAATTGGCTAGTGACACTGAAAGTATCACTAGCCACAGCCCAGTTTTACCAGCATTTGGCAGGTGCCAGTGTCAAGCCCTGATTCTTAAGACTTTTTGGATAGAGAAGCCTACCTTCAGGTAGTTGTGCTGCCTCTCCTGTTCGGCCTTCAGGTAGAGACGCGTGAGGCGTCCCAAGTTCTTCTTGCAGACAGTTTTGTCCACGGTGGCGCCTCTCCTGATTCGCTCACGGTTGTAGTGAGCCGTGTTGGTCCACCAATCGGCTTTGGCCTTCACGTAGCGCAGGATCATGTTCTCGATCGGAGTGGGAAGGCCTGGGACCTAGAGGGTTGAGGAGAATAGGCACAGGGGTTCAAGAGGAATGTAACTATGATCACATATCATTCAAATCCACACAAAACAAATCCCATCCACGGAGTAGTTGTGGTGATAGTACCGGGTATGCAGCTGGACAGTTTCATTTTCTTTGGGCATTGAAACCATGTCTTCTATCATGTTGTCCAAAACAGTTTGGACTTGTGAGCAACTATAGTTCTTCATGGGGCTCTTGAAAAGCCCCTTCAAGCTTCAAGAACAACAACTTAATGTCTCAACACTAGGGCTGTGACGATATTGTATTGAACCGAGAAATCGTGATACACAGAGTCACGATACTGTATCGCGATACAAGGAGGCAGTATCATGATACGCCCTTTCAAAGTTTTACCTTTCAGTCCAGAAAACAACTTTATGATTTAATGTGATAGTGTTTCCAAACTTCAGTGGAGATACATTTCAGAAATCGTGGGGCGTATCGAACCGTAGGTCATAAATCGTGCCACGAACCGAATTGTGAGTTGAGTGTATCGTTACAGCCCTACTCAACACGCCTATTTTCCCCATTGCAAAGGTAGCAAAAAAGGCGTACTGACCTTCCATGGAATGTTGGCTTTCCAGCACCTCCAGGACTCGCTGAGGTGCTGCAGGATGGTCCTGGCCTTGTTCTGCTTGATGCCCTCGGGCATCATGTCCAGGATGTCGTGCATCACGGCCGCGCGCAGCTCCAGGTCGAAGTGGGACTCCACGCGCTGCTTGGTCACCGTCTTCGCCACTCCCTTGGAGTGTCGGCCTGAAGGAAGACGAGGTCAGTAGAAGTAAAATCAACCAATCAATCACTCACTCAATCCATCCATCCATCAGCCAGTCGATCATGTCATGAGTCTGGATATAGCCATCACCGCATGAAAACAGTTGGCCAATACAAACAAAACAAAAAACTTCTGGATGACACTTAAACATGTGAATGTAGTGACAATAAAAAAAAACCAACACTGAAAATACAGCGAAGACTCTCAACACTGCTACCTACGCCAACATAAAATGTAGTAATAATTATCATTATAAACATTTTAAATGTTACCTTCGAACTGCCTGGCCAGCAGGTTCCCGAGCCACCTCTCCAGCAGTGGGGTGATGCCCCTCATGAAGAAGAGCCAGACCCTCCAGCCGGGGGCCCAGAAGCCACAGCCTGGACCCTTGCCCACCGGCCCCTGCAACCAGACACACACACACCACAGCGCCTTTAAACCAGGGCTAAGACAGGCTCTTCACATTCATCTGACCAGGGCACACATCTATCCTTAAGCATTCATACACATCATAGCATCTTTAAAATGCTGAACTCTATACTCTAGTCTTATGAACAGTGTAGTAATGGAGCACTCAGTCAGTCAATCTTATTATTTGGAGTAATCGTGTGATTTGGAGTCTTCTGGGGCATGCCTACATTGGTGGTTCTATTATATTGAGTATTTACCCAGCCAGATTCCTTCAGTTTTCTATTCATGATATGGTGCATTCGTTCAGTGTGGGCAGTCCAATAAACATTTTTGACTGAGCATTTACAGTAACCCTGCCCTGATGAGGAATCCCTATAAACTCAATCAGAAGTGTTGCTTTTGGAGAGCGTGGAGGTGCTGCACTCACGGTGTTGAAGCGGTAGTAGATGAGGTGCTTGAGGTCCTTGCACATGCGGATCTGCCTCATCAGCTTGTACTTGTAGCGGTACATGCCAGTCAGCTGCCCCACGTGGGCAAAGATGTACTGCAGACCATCAGCCAACTGCAGATAAGAGGAGACAACAAAATGACAATGATGATGGTTACATGACATCAATTACTGTGTTAATTGTGAGGGGGAAAAAAGACTGAATGGATATGTAACTGTCAAATGACTAAAAACTACTTCTGAAGCTTAAAAAAGACATTCCTTGAGGACACTACCAAAATCATAATATGATGAAAACCAGCACAAACGTTACACTTCCTGACAGGCTACAAAATATTAAACCACAGACAAAGACAAAAATCATTTTAATATTTTAGGGAGGCTCACCTGGAAGGCGTCGACGTTGCCCAGTCGGTATTGCACATGGCTGTCCACCACCAGCTTGCTGAGACGCAGCACCTCACGACACAAGTGGAACGCGTTTCCGAAACGAGACTTCTTACGTTCCTGTGGGGATCCAAAGAAAAACAATGTTAAGACTGTAAGAACACCCAGCATACCAGAGACCTGAGAGGATAGCCCTTTTTTTAAAATGTGATACATATTCTTATCAAAAGATTATTTGTAGCTGAATTAAAATCAATAATGTACTTTATTTTTGTTAAGTATATTTTGGGGGCTTTTTAGGGCTTTATTATGACAGTAGAGTGTGAGAGGAGACAGGAAATGAGCTGGAGAGAGATAAGGGGTAGGGCTGGGAAATGACCCCAGGCGGACTCAAACCGGGGTCCCAATGGCCATGCAAGCCAAAATGTGGGGGGCTTACTGTGACAGCAACAGAAGTTTCCTTCCAGACTTGACTTTTCAACATAGTGAGTGAAATCACTTGCCTTGGTGGTGAGGGTCTTGACGGGCTTGAGGTTGAAGTTGTAGTCCAGATGCAGATAGTTGAGGTTCTTTCTGTGGATGAGCAGGTTGAGCATGTTGTAGCCCTGCCTGCAGACCTGCAGACCCACCTCCACCCAGTCCAGCTTTGTGGACTGGAAGAACTTGGTGGCTTTGAAGGAGCGGAAGAGGTACCTGAAAAAGACACAACAGGGGGGAAAAGGATTTACTATAAAGCAAAAAAAAAAGAAACAAGGCGTTTACTTCACATTATTCCAAGTCCAATCTCATGCACATCCAAATTCTTTTCCTAGGGTGCAAAACAGCTCTAAACGTGAAGTTCATGTAAGCCTTGTAAGGTAATGAAAGAACCGCACACCGTGAGCTCCAATTGCGGTTCTTGCATTACCTTACATTTACTTGACAGTAGAAACGGCTTTTATTGGCCAAATACACTTACATGCAGTATATCAGCACCTTGACTGTGGTAGATGTTTACCACCAACACAAGTAAGATCTAGTAATCCACATATGATCTTTACAACAGGCAAATCAAAGGGTGTATACTGCAGTGCCTCATTTACAGTGGTTGAACGCCATTCTTATATTTTCCCCCAAAGTTTACCTCTTCTTCTGGGCTTTGGGTGGTCTATGCTTGAGAGCGTTGAGCACGTAGTACTTCAGGAGCTTCTGGTAGGAGACTCGAACCTTCACAGGCTGGCCTGCTGGGCAGTGCTCCCGGTACCTGGGGGTGAGAGACAATGCACGTTCTTCATTTTCAACTAGAGTTAAGCTGTTTGCAATTCAAGATAACCTCCCAGTCATTTTATCAACCACATAGTAAAAATAAAAACTGTATAAAGCGTAGTGCTGCACTGATACGATAGATTGCTCAAAAAAGTACCACAATCTCATCATATCCTGTTAAGCTTCATCACCTCCCATTCTCACTACGGAGACTATGCACTCCACCAATCTCACTTTGTGAGGTCACAGCCCCCTTCATTACAAGCACATGAATTCAGCACATGACCTGAGGACTGTTGCTTAATGCTTAAAGGACAACTTCTGCCAATTTCAATATGCTGCTGTCACACTACCCATGACTTGTTGGCCCCCGGTGATGCTGCATTTTTCGACTCAGCCCTTTCCGAAATCTGAGCTATTCTAATGGGGGCAGATTTTGTTTACATTAAAAACCTAACTTAACATAGGTCTTCTCCAAATATTATCCCAAAAGGTATCTTTTTCTAGTTGTCTGCTGATGTTGCATAACATTTTGGATGTTATTGGGAATAAATCAAGATGTTTTTTTTTAAATGTAAACAAACTCTGCCTCCATTACAATGACCAGGATTTAGGAAAAGGCTAAAGAAAAAAAAAACAATTCTCAGGTACTGAAAAGTCCAGGGTAGTAGTGCGAGTATCACAACTGCATGTCAAAATTGGCAGAAGTTACCCTTTAACACAACAACACCCGGTAGCACACTCACCAGTTCTTGATGAGAGGAATGTCGATGGCGCGGCGGGTTCTACCCGAGCGCATGTTGAAGGGGCGCGGGGCCCAGAGCAGGGCGATGCCATTGGCCGTGTTGTCCGTGTAGAGTGGGGTCTCCTTCAGGAAGGGCTCCACAAACTCCGCCAGCTCAAACTCCTCATCGTCCTCAGGCAGGGGCTCCTGGCTCTGTGGACAAGTAGTGAACCAGGTGAAGTTAATATTTGCAGGTATTAGCAGGTTTATCACTTCCTGTAGTTTAAACAAGCTTGGTTTATCACTTTACCATGTTCTTAGTATACCCGCCAGGAGTGTTTTTCTCAACCATAGTTGCTAACTACATTAATTGATTTGCTAGTTGCATTGTAATTACCCATTGGCAACTAACTTAGTTGCCAACTGGTCAGCGACAATGCTATGGAGAAATGCAACCCTGGCTGGCTAGTTCCTGCCTTAAACTAATACACTCTACATTTGAAACAGTAATGTGTGAAAATACAAGACTTGTGGATGGACACAATGGATAACTCTATGGCTTACCTTTACAGAGTGTCTGTGAGAGATGGGGTTGATGAGGGGATCAAAGTAGAAAGCTGGCAGATCCGGATCCTCAGTCTTGATGAACACCACATTGGGAGTGTGGTACCTTTAGAGTAGAGTAGAGAACGCTTGTTAATCTGGGGGGATATGAAGGTGTCTAGGAGCATACACATAACAACTCATGAACACTCATCTGCATGAATTAGCACACTGAATACAAACATTTACCAGCCAAAAAAACCCTCTTATTTCCTAAATAAATGGGCGTTTTTTTCTTACCAGGTGAGGTGCACATGATGGGGTAGGTTGTTGTACAAGTAGGGGAACGCAATCTTGTACTCTGTCCTGATTGGCTGACGAATGATGATCTTGTTGATGTCATTGAACTCATTCCAGTCCTCGTCCCTGGGGAATAATCAAGTAGATACATGAGACTTTCTCTACAGCAGATAACAAAATAAGGTCAGCAGACATAATTCGTATGCAAACCCTCAGAAAAACACACCGTTTTCCAAACAACTAACCAACCGTCAGGTGAACTGACAGACCAACCAACTTAGTAGCATATAGTCCCCCTGCACTCGACTAAAAATAACCAAAAAAGGTCCAACCAAACTTAAGGTGGACTTCACACTCACTGGAGGTTGATGTCTCGGACGAGGGGCTCGAATTTGGGTCCTCCAGGAATGGCCATGTTGAGGGCTTTGGAGGTGAAGAAAGCCTTCAGGTCGAACAGGTAGAAGTAGTTGTCGTCCACCAGGTCCGTCAACAGCTGATTGGCCAGCCGATACAGGGTGGACATCATGGGCAGCGTGAACTGCCAGCGCCTGTACGTCGTTCCATTCACAAACCTGTTGGAAAGAAAAAAGGTAGAAGGTAACTTAACAAGATAAAGTCATTTCAGTTAGTCGTACTGACTTTAAATGGGGACTGATTTCACTTTTATGACCAATTGTCTTTATGTCTAACCATTTTAAATAGTTTCTGTCATGCTTCAATGCTTCCAAGTTTACTCCGAATGGCCTTGTGTCTTTAAATGTGAATGTTACAGTACTACGTCAATTGTTACAATAATTTAAAAGTAATTATAAAAAATACTGTATTGTTGGGTTGGCGCTTGTAGTCACCCCGCCACTGAGGGGTCAATAATAAATAAACAACCATCTATCTACAATATCATCATAATGATATTGTAGATAGATGGTGGTTTATTTATTATATTTATTATATTATATTTATTATATTATATGGTTATGATAACGTACTTGGTGTCGTCTTTCAGGGGCTGGTGCTCGTAGAGCCAGTCCGCTACGGGGGCGTCTTCTTCGGCGTCCAGCTCCATCTGGATGGCCTCCAGGGGCTCCACGTCCAGGATGTTGTCCGCGTAGTCCAGAGGCGGCTCCTCGTCGTCGAACGGCGGGAAACGCATGCGCTTGAAGTGTCGCCTGTCCCTCTTCTCGCGACGCATCATGATCCACATGGTGCTGCGGAGGAAGTGAGGGGTGAAAGTTATTGACCGATATCGTCATTGTGGCTACAAAACTTCGGGCTAACAGCAAGCATTCGCCTTTAGTTGCTTACAATTGAGGAAAACAATCTAGCTCCAGCAGTATACCGTATAATCTCTTTGCTGGAGCTTAATTGTACCGCATATTACCATGTACAAGAAAAGAGTGCCTAAGAACAGGTTATGGTGGTAACTACAAGCGCAAAGTTAACACCTTTAAAAATGTGCAAAACGCAATAAGTGTAATATAATAACGTAGGCCAATTCTGATGTTTATTGAGGAACAATGAGAAAAGTCCAACAGTTGGTTGAGCAGTATCTATCCACTCACCCCCACTGCGATATATAGACTGGCTCGATGACCCAGGGGATCTCGTTGACAAAGGAGATGGCTCCGGTGATGTGGTAGAGTACGGGCACGTCTCTGATCTGCTCCCATGGCATGGGCATGTTCTCCAGCAGTTTCAGCACAGCATGGGGCATGTACTTCAGGGCTCTGCACACAACACACGCACAAAGAATTAGCTCCAGTCAAAAAATTTATTAACGCAGCATCCAAAGATCTAGCCAATGTTTATCAGTACACTGTACTTCAAAACGTAGGAAAGAAGGCACACCCACAGAGGTGCAGGCTAGGGAAGAATACGACTGGTAAGAAATCACTAGTTCATACGCAAAGTGGAGTGGGTGGCTACTTTCTCCGCATCAATGCTTCGATAAATACAACAATAACAGCCTTGGCCTAGTGGTTGGCGCAGCCGTGGCCTAGTAGTTATAGAGTTGTTCTTTCAATTTTGGGGTTGCCGGTTCAAATTTCCCCTGACCTCTGCATACATCTCCATCCAGGGCTGAAGTGCCCTTTAGCAAGGCACATAACCACACATTGATTGATCTAGGGACTGTAACCAATACCCTGTAAAATAATAGTTGTAAGTCGCTTTGAATAAATGTGTCAGCTAAGTGCAATGTAATGTAATGCAACAGCTCGACTAACCCGAGATATACTCTCTTGTCGTGTCGGAACTTCCTGTTGGTCATGTCTCCGTGATCCCGAATAATCTTGCGCACATGCTCGGGAGGCATGTCCTCCTTCTGGGCGTCCACAAAGCCAAACTTGCGCTTCTCCGAGTACCGCTTGGCCTGCAGCTGCTGCCATTTTCGCGCTGTTAGACAAATACAAACGCAAAACAACCACAGCAAAAGTCAGCAACTCATCAAAACATGTGATCAATGTGTTGAGCTATTCTTCAACTGCAATCACCTTTCTCTTGCAGCTTCTCCTCAGACATGTAGTCGGGTACTTGGGATGGAGGGACGATACCAGGGGGCATGCCCCCCGGCATACCTCGGAAGGGGAATCCAGCTGCCATTGCAGCTTAGCCTGAAACACAGAATTAACCCTCAACTCAACAGGGCTACTGGTCTGAGTAGGTCCATTTTTTTGTAAAGCAGGACTGCAACATGGTACTGAGAGGACCATAGGCTAAAATATCACAGATGGAAGTGAGAGTAGCTGGTTACTCTCTCAATATCAAGCACCTCAAAAAGCATTGCCAAACCACTCAAATACCAACTCCATATGCAGAATAGAATGTATGAAATGTTTTCATTGTCGCTCTTAATATGATTGATATGATTAACTGGTAAAACTATTTACATTCTAGGAAAATTACCATACATCCGCTCAAAAACTGGACGAGCTGTACACTCAAGACAATAATATACTAAATATTCATTCACATTTGAATGAAACCATTGTAATACTTGCTAAAGTGCATTGAACTACAAACCACTTAGCCTGCTAAGGTAGCTAGGTTATAGAACTCGGTAGTCAAATTGTTAATCAGAACGTGCACTGAGAAAACAGAACAATCGTTCTTAACATGGTTTGGAAGGCTAATACAGGAGTCTCAAAAGTTTGTTGTACGGTTGTTAAAAATCGTCCAAGTAAGGCTTCCCACAAAAACTAGCATCAGCTAGCCATGCAATGCGTTTTGCAAGCGAACTGTTCAGGAAGCAGTCGGCAAATGCTAGCATAAGTAGAGCTACAACAACAAGCAACAGACCCAAAACAAATCCAAAACCCTTCTCAGCTATGTAAAAACAATAGAGGCCTTACCTTCAACTCCAACGCAACTTTTCAGAGGCAAAATAAGCACTACTACAAGTCACATTTAAATGAATATTGCTTATATTGTGTGATGTGCTTCATAACAGTGTCCCCACGATTTCCTGCGATGGACGTTTTGTGGAATGGCGGTGTCGTCTACGCACGTTGAGCGTTCACTCTGTTCAATTCACCAAAGTAAGATACGTGCTTTTGTATGAAAGTCGCGCTTGTGCGACGGAGATCTACGGCAAAAACAACACGTTTGCGTAAATACCACAGACCCGGATGTTGAACCGGAAGTAAATAACCCATCTTCCTTTTGAGCCCGAGTGAAGTGAGCATGCGCGTCACGACCACGATGAAAGTTTGCAGAGCACATCATGTACTCATCATGTCATCAATAAAGCTATAATACCAGACTATAATACAGACGCACAGCAGCTCTAACGAAATGCATGACACATCTTATACTGATGCCTACTGCCTGCAATAGATAGCACGATTCAGTTCTCCAGTAGGCCTATCTATGCAGAGGAATCCTACTCGGGTGTGTGAGGGGTCTACACATAGGCCTAGTCAAGTCAATATTTGTGTTATTTGTCAAAAAATCTATCTAACAGGGTTAGCACAGAAGTTTGGTCTATGCATTCACAATGGTTCCTTTCCAACCCCACTAGCAGGAAGGCTGTCATGATGTGGTGATGCGACTGACTCAGGAGGCCATTCTTCCTCTCTCATGTAGGCTAGGCCCTATACCTGATGGTTTATTTTTTATTTTGGCTGACTGCCATCCTTAACTGGGCTCACTTGACCCTCATCCATGTCCTACATGATCTTCAGATAAACTCAAAATGTAACTGTTGATAAATCCTAAGTTGGCAGAATGACATTTTTGTCCACAAAAAGACAAAAAGTTGGGCAATGAGTAGCCTAAGGTGTGTGTCCATTGTGACATGTGAAAACATGCTGCCCACGGTGCATGTCTTTCTTGAGCAAATCAGTAGGCCTATGCAATTGCAATAACATATTACAATGCAGCTCATGTAATATTAGAGGTTGTATTTTATATTTGTATGGTTAATCGAGAATATAGAAAGAGTGAGCACACACACACACCTTTAATTCTAGCCTCTCTCTCTCACACACACACACACACACACACACACACACACACACACACACACACACACACACACACACACACACACACACACACACACACACACACACACACACACACACACACGATTTAAAAAAAGAAGAAAAAAGAAACTTGACATCAAATCTGATCCAAATTTCCTTTTTAATAAACAAAGGCTGCACTTCTAAAGTTCCACAGAGAACACAAGATATGTCCCTGGTGAAACAACAGACACAATCGATTAAAACATCAACATGTTTTTGTATTTTTTATTTCTTTATTTATTATAAATTGAAAACAGGAGCTTAGAAATTCAGTTGCATTGGATGGTCTCCTGGAGGGATTTCTCTTTTCTTATTACCATGACGACCATGGGTAACTAATGCATTCAACGGGAACAGGGATAGAGGCGCTATAATGAAAGGGTTAATACATTCTACAAACTCTACGGGTACATGTGCTCGGTACCAAACAGCTTTGTTATACTACATCCTCTGTACACACACCAGTCCCCTTTACAAACATACAAGGTGTGGCCTAACACTAGAGATATTTGTGGAGGAGATGGCAAAAGTACATAAGAAAGAAAAAAAGCACAGAGACAAGCAAGACACACTTCTCTCTGTGTGGTTGTGAAGGCATTTTTTTTGTTCATCAAAGAGCACTGGCACTCTTAAGGGGTGGACAGGAAGGAAGGAAGGGAGGGAAAGGGGAGGTCTTATTACAGGAACTCTGGGGTGAATTTCTCAAAACCAAAGTTGCTTACTACATTAGCTACTTTGTTGTTTTCAATGCATTTTCCCATTGGCAACTACCGAAGTTGCTAACAGGCTCACAACTTCTCTTTTGAGAAACTCACCCCTGATATGTCTACTGAACATACAGTACAGTATATACCACTTCAAGGGGGCCCGACGGAGGCCCACCACCACAGTCGGCTCTGCGAGTGGACATCCAGGCTTTTTTTTTTATACACACATGTACAGTCAGAGGGAGTTCGGTAGTCTTCTAAAAGCACTCAGTACTGTAGTACTCCAAGACTTCACGACACGTCACTGGCCTTTTTCCACACACCTTAGCGGTGCGGTTACACTTAATACAAACTGACTGTGAGCACACCTGGTTTAAACTGTGCTTCATAACGATACGATTTTAGACATTTTTCATTTCTTCTTTTGAAAGATCATCATCTCCTGCACCCGTACTGTATGCAAGGAGTCGCGGTACAGGAGTCGTTTGATGTTTTTTCATTTCTTTTCTTTTTAAAGCTGCCATGCGCTTGAGCCAGAGGTGATCTCCCTTTCGTGTAGGCCTCTGAGTTTTGAGGAAACCCTGTGGCAGTGAAAGGGTAGATTTTTTTCAAAATCTCCACAAAAAAACCTACTGAAATCTACAAAACAAAACAAAAAACGAAGTGAAATAAAAACATAAAAATAAAACAAAAACATTGTACTGTATGTGTGAGGCATGGCAACGAAAGCATATTTTCGGTATTTCCATCCTCACACTGCTCTCACACGCACACACACTCAAGAAAAAAAAGACAAAACGATTTAAAAAAAGATGAAAACATGCACAACATACATATATGTACACAAGTTGCAAACCATGAAAATTGTCTCAAAAAATTAGCTACAGTATTAATACAGAGATTTTGTTTGATGTTTTTTACTTTTTGTTTGTTTTTTGTAAAAGCACGTTTCAGCTTTCTTTTAAAAGTAACTACTCAAGTATTTTGACCACGCACGCCTTTTTGCTCGACAGTTTGCTCCTCAGTGTCACAGAGGGGTGTGAGTAAAACTTGCGCACAACCCACGAAGGAGATGACTATTCACTCATCTGAGATTCACTGAGCTCCGTGGCAATATCTGAATCTCAGACAGTATGAGAAGGATGGTACACGTATGTCAGAATGTGTGTGTGTGTGTGTGTGTGTGTGTGTGTGTGTGTGTGTGTGTGTGTGTGTGTGTGTGTGTGTGTGTGTGTGTGTGTGTGTGTGTGTGTGTGTGTGTGTGTACGTGTGTACGTGTGTGTGTGGTGGGGCAGGGTTGGCAGGTGTTGTTACAACCTGCTGTGTGTGACAGCGCTTTAAGCAGATCGTTCATTAAATGAGAGGGAGAGCTCATTGATGCTGAGAGAAAGCAGACAAAGGGGACCAATCAGTATCCCCCAATATGTTCCCCTCAACCAATCAGCTCGCAGCCTTCACATTCCCAAGCACTCCTGGGAACAGCATCCTCCATACTTATTATTACATATGTATTATATTACAATTATTTATATTTATTATTATTTATATAAAGTGCTTCTGTGTAAAAAAAAAACAAAAAAAACAAAGAGTAATTACAAATCTACAAGTTCCTTTGCTCCTTACGACTGCTGTTACGGTTGTGATAATGTGCTGTGTGCCTGACTGTCCACGGAAAATTTAGTGCATTTGGTGAGTAAGAGGTTCAGTGTCAGCATGTGTCTGACAATGTCCATACGTGTGTGTGTGTGTGTGTGTGTGTGTGTGTGTGTGTGTGTGTGTGTGTGTGTGTGTGTGTGTGTGTGTGTGTGTGTGTGTGTGGTTCTATTCTGTTGGCCAGGCTGACCGCTCTGAGATTTTGAAGAGTCAGGCAAAGCCCACTTTCTCTACCTTGCAAGAAAATAAAGCGAATCAGCCCAGGTGTAACAATGATAACCAACAGCATAAACTTTACCAACACCAATAAATAACGGCAACCGGATAACGTACATAATAATAATAACAATAATAAAAAACACAACAAGTATGCCAAAATGATTTGCATTTAAAAACTTGAGTCTTTATCATGAGTTTGAAGTCTATGTTGCATTTCCCCCACATATCTATGTCCTCAGAATCTTCAGGTATTTAAAAGAAAACCACAAAATAAAAAAGCCATCAATCTTCTTTTTTTTTCCTTCTTCAGCCTTTTTTTTGTCTTGATGATGAGTTACTAAAAGAGATAGGTTCTGACGTTTGCCACGCACACTTCTGTGGCTCTGTCCATTTTGCTCGTTCCGTTAAAGACAAGGAAGAAAGTCACCATCGTTGCTGTCGCGTCTTCATCTTTGGTTGGTGAGCCTGTGCATCCGCCGCACAAGCATGAGTCTGTTGTGCCATAATTTAAAAAAAGAAAAGAAAAAAATCTTCCTGCATCTGTGATAATTTTATGGTGGGTGGCAACAAATCACACATGCTCACTAAAAAGTCCAAGTAAAAAGTCTAACATAAAAATAAAAAAAATGAAAAACACTAAATATATATATTTTAAAAAGTGCTTGAACTGCTACAGATGAGAATGTGGGCTTGTCTCCTGGCTGCGTTCCGATCAGGGGTGCATTTCTCGAAACCATAGTTGCTAACAACATTAGCTACTTTGCTGTTTGCAATGCAATTTCCCATTGACAACTACCCAAGTTGCTAACAGGCTAACAGCTATGCTTCCGAGAAACACACCCCAAGGCAGCAGAGAGTGGTCCCCGTCCAGAGGGAAGAGAGTTTATATGTATGTGCGTGTCTGTCCATCCCCTCTCGCCGCTCTCCCTGGGTGCCCCTGTCGCTCTGCTATTCGTAGAGCGTGACTGTGCAGTAACACAGGGCTGAGATACGCCTGTCCACACTGGCCTTGTCTGCAGAGGGGGAAGGAGGCAAGCACAGAAAAATACAGCATTACTTTGGGTGATGGTGAAAGGGGTTTAAAAAGGTTACAATCATTTAAAACAATGATGAGCATCAACGGATTGCCCACCACGTAAAGTATGTGATGTCTTTTTCACAATTTCTTTATTTGTTAGATTTATTTAAACAACGACTAGTGGTAATGTTGGAGCATGTAATGTATTCAATATTTATCTTGTACCAGACTGAAGACCTCAAAAACAATATAATTCTAAGAATATAACTTTTATGAGAACAGATCGATTCAGTTAACGGCGACTCACACTTTGCGACGTTCTCTATGTCGGCGGGGTCCTGCAGGATCTTGGAGAGGCCCTCCAGCAGCATGGCCGCCTTGTTGTAGCGGTAGGCAATGTCCTCCGTCTGCTGAAACATCTCATCCAGCGCGGCTGCTTGCACCTGGAAAACAGGTGAGAGAGGAATATGGCGTCAAGAGAGTGCTAGGACATAAAGTACAAACATTCAATTCTTTATTTTTAAAATAATGATCTATTATTTGTTAAGGTGTTTTCATTATTCTCTTTACATAGTAGCCGACTAATTACAGCACTTTTCTCTTTCCCTTTCTTAAGGACATTGAATGACAACTGTGTATAATTAAGTACTATACAGTAAGTTTGCATGTTTGTTTAATTGGTTGATTGAGTGATTGATTGGATTGGGCCCATCGTAGGACGTGCTTGCTGCCAGTAGGGGTGTCTAGATTTCTAGGCTAGCCCATCATAAGCAATCTGTTAAATTCCACTGTACTGCTACCGTTTTTGGTGTTGGTTACGACTGATGAGACTCTGGCCTCTGCCATTCTCAGGGGTGATATTGAAAAAAATCCTGAGTGTGAACTTTTTTCCCTGCTCCAACGATGACGACAAGATACTGCATAGTGACGTAACGTATGCCTATTTTGACACATTATTCAAACATTTAATAGCCTGTGTATGACCATTATTCAAGCCTGATAGTAGAAGAAAACCCTGAACCTGTAACACTTTCTGAGATAAGAATAACCTAATGGCTAATTATTATCAATGTTTTTATTTTTGCAAACTCTGTCAAGCCTGAAATCAGGCATGGAGCCTGAATACTATCAGCTCTGCATTCTCCATTCACGAACCATGAGCACATCCACACAGAAACACACACACAAACACACACCTGGATAAGTTCCTACAATAGGATTACGTACCATTTCTACAGCGTGGTTGTAGATGAGCTTCTCGGCTGTGACGCTGTTGATCTCGTCCACAAAGCGCTGCTTGTCCGAGAAGAAGCTGTTCAGCTTGTCAGTGAGGCGTCGGCAGAGGGAGATGCAGCTCTTGTAGCGCTCGTTTAGACTCCTCACCACTGTGGGGCGACAGAGAGCAGCGTTAGCGCTTGGCATAAAATGTCCACACACTGACTGTCAAGTGCTTTCTAAATAGACTTACTATGGTATCTTAGCTAGTGTTAAAAGAATCAATTTGTACCTCTTTCACAGATACTCAAGTATACAGTTAATAGCTAAAACATGAAGAGTTTCCAAACTCAGTAAATGTTTCATTGTACAACTTAAAACTGGCAGTAAAAATGTACAGTGTAAATAAAACCATTTGCACCGTGGCACTAAAATAAACACATAAAGACAGCAGCTGTGAATATGCACTGATATCATCCTGCTTTCGTTTCCTTTCTCTCAATGCCAACAGCACCCAGCACTAATTTAACAGTCACTGCACATTTAGGCCCTGAAACCCCCCGTTCCCCAAGCTGGGCGCCTAAGCAGGGCAGAGTCCTAACGAACACTCATTTGCCTTCATCCAAAACACGCACACACGCACGCACACACACACACACACACACACACACACACACACACACACACACACACACACACACACACACACACACACACACACACACACACACACACACACACACACACACACACCACACACACACACACACACACACACACACACACACACACACACACACACACACACACACACACACACACACACACACACACACACACACAAGAATACAAGGAGTTTCATCTGTCACATGCACAGAAAGAGTTTGTAATACAAGTAAACCATGCAGTGACATTTCAGTTGTCTGCGTGAACTATACATTGATGCGTCTGTGTATACAACCCTGGAAAAATACAGAGACAACCCTGGACACTATTGTAGTGCGCTGTGTTATATTTGTGCGCATATAATATGCATACTGTTGGGCACACTAATTGTATACTGTTGGGCATCCTACTGTTAGGTAGTGAATAATTGTGCATCATGACATGTCAAGCATTCATTTAGAATGATAGCTCCCACAGTCGGAACAATTGCACATAGGGCCCCAGGGCAAGACACTTATAGGGCCCTCCATACGGCCTGCCCTAGTCACAATAGGGCCGCCACTACCAACACAGGAGTGCCCTGGGCCCAGGGGCAAATGCCCTGCTTGCCCTCTCTATATCTCCGCCCCTGCCAGATCCTATCTGTGCAGCGCTAGTTACAGTTAGATGTCTAAGAGCATCTCACCCTGCTTGACGGCAGAGGAGGGGTTGAGCTTGGCTGATTTGATCTGGGCCTTGGCCAGGTGGAGGGAGGAGGCCAGGAGCTGAGCTGCCTTCATATACAGCACCAGCTGCTCCACTTGCCTGGAGGGAGGAGAGACAAGACAAGAGAGACACATGTGCACACATGAGACACACAAATAAATAACAAGTAACCACATGAGGACAAGTTCAAAGAGGTCACAAGAGTTTGAGGAAAATTCCAAGCACCAAAAAGAAGCCCATGTGACTAGAACTGAACTCTTTTGACAAGCATGACCTGGATGAATCTTCACAGACGCATAAGAGAAATAAAAAAAGGGAGCACTGACTTTTACCAAATGAGGTAAAAGTAACAGTATGAGTAAGAGTTATCGAATACAAAACAAATGCTTATTTAGATGCAGGCATATCACAATGCTACCAAAGGGGAAAAAACAATACCTAATCCCAAGGACCTCAGTGTACACAGTCAGCATTGATGCATGGTCTCTTAATCTCAAAAGTAATTTTCCAGCTACTTCGCATCTGTAGATGTGTGCCAGACTCAGCATTTTCTTCCTAATTAGCTGCATTACCATTTAATCACCTGGCTGCATAAAAGCTGAAAACAAGCAATGCTGGAATGAGATACTTTTGCTTCGTCTCAAATACAAACTTTTATTCTTTTTTTTAATTACTACTTTTCGATTCTTTCACTTCATTTGAAAGTTCTGTAAATTTGAATCAATAATAGCTGCTTTGTTATTAGTTATAATAATTACAACAACTGTTATAATAACTATTAGTTAATAGTCATTATTGGATCAATTCTCCCCTCACCAACAACAACAACGTTCGTTTACGTATGCCTCCATCTTTTACTCACTCTTAAATGACAATATTTAATTGATCTTATTTAACCTTTTTGATCCAGGAAGATGATATTGAGATGTTACATCTTATGTCATGTATAATTTTCCTGGTTGTACTTTCGCAGGGGGGTGGGGAGGATCCACCTTTAGGCAGACCCATTCAAATGTCAGAGATTCTAGGAGTATTATGACACACCCGTTAAGGCAGACCGGAACCTGGTCATGTTGGGTGCCCATGGCAACTATTACGACCCATAGCAACTATTATGTTGGCATATCTCCCTCCTGGAATCTCTGACTAAATGGTGTCTCTGTGGGCTGTGCTCACCCCCACTCCTTGCTGAGTTGGCTGATCTGGTCCACCACCACGCTGTCCTGAGGGGGGTAGAGGGAGGCGGCCGACACCCCCAGGTCCGCTCCCCCCGCCCGCACCGCCGCGATCTCCAGAACACAGTCGGTGAAGGACAGCATCATGCGCAGGTGCATCAGAGTGTCCGTATGCTCCCTCTGTACACACACACACGCACACGCACACGCACACGCGCACGCATACACACACGCAAACACACACACACACACACACACACACACACACACACACACACACACACACACACACACACACACACACACACACACGCACACACACACACACACACACACACACACACACACGCACACACACACACGCACACACGCACACGCACACACACACACACACGCATACACAATCACATTAACCTTTCTTTCAGACAATATCCAGGCAAGGGATGACCTTATCTTCAGTTTAAAATGAGTTTTATTTCCAAAGGTCGAAATACTCAGTAACCATGCCATCACATCAGTTTCTATCTCTCTGCCGCACTACTGTTGCCTCAGAACATTTCCGTCTTTAAACTTTCATGGTAAATGTGCACGCAAAAAAGTGAGTGTGAAGGCCCATTTAATTTACCTTACAACTTTCCAGACGTACACTTAAACTTGTAACTTGTATGGTTTTTTTTTTTTTCAAACTACCATTGTTTCTACAATCAGGGCTTGCAACTCCATGTTTGACCACATCCAATTTAAGACATTTTTAGACCTTTTTCTTTTTAGACCACATTAAAAGAAAATGAAGATAAGACGACTGCACACAACACCACTGACCTCCATGAGCGTCTCCTCGGGCAGCTCGGGGGCCTCGAAGGTGATGAAGCCGTCCAGGCTGGGCGGGGAGGTGCCGTAGGGGACGTACCGCACGCCGCCGCCGCCACCGCTGCTGGGGCCGGCCTCCGCCCCGCCGGGGGGAGAGCTGCCGATAGCCATGCCTACGCCGCCGGGAGGAGAGCCCACGTACACGCGGCCGCTCGTGGAGCACAGGGAGCCTGCTGAGCTGTTGGAGCCTACTGCAGAGCAGAGACAAGACAAGACAAGACGCCAGACAGGGGAGAGGAGGGGAGGGGAGGGGAGGGAACGGGGTGTTAGGACAACTGCTGTGGTGGCACAGGTACCAGGTTGGTTGGAAAAGTGGTCGATACATATATGCCAGGGATGGGGAACCTTTTTCATTTGGGGGGAGGCACTTCAAATTCCACCAAGGGTCGTAAAAGTCCTCCAGGGCCATACTATGAACGGAGACCAGGATTTCCTCCTGCACTTTCCCTCGGCTCTCGAGACATAGGTTACCCACCCCTGATACATGTACTAGCCAGGGTTATGAATCATTCTTTTTTTCATCGCTAGCCATTTTGGCTAGTAGATGTTAAATCTTACTGTCCTCCGAACATGAACTCACTTTTCGTCCAAGTGGCTAGTAAGCTGTCTTTTGCACCAGCCAAACTGATTTTTCACCAGCATTTGGCTGGTTGGGTTGGTGTTCATTTAGAGCCCTGGTAGTAACCTTACTCATGGTTTCTAATCATTTTTCTCTATTGCAATCAATCAATCAATACAATCACCTCAGACAGACTTGCAAGTACTGTTAAGCAGAACAGTTAGGTTGGATGCTGCTGTTGAGTGAGTGAGTGATGGCAGCATGTGCTGCAAGTTACACGTGCATCGAAACAGGTATAAGAAGACAGCCAAGAATATCATGCCAAGCCAAACCAAGCTGAATAAAAAAAACAAGCCAAACCAGCCCAGGACAGGGTTTGGGTTTTGGGTTTTTGGGTTTCGGGTGGTGTCGGGGGGTCGGGGGTTGAGTTAGTTCGGGCCTGTATAGCCCCCTCACCTGAGGTGGTGCGCGGCCGGGTGCCCAGGTGGCTACAGGTGGGAGGGGTGCCGCTGTTGGGGGGCGAGCCCACGGTGAAGAGCACGGTGCGGGGGCTGCCCGGCTGACCACCATGGGGCAAAGCACACAACCCTGCAGGGGCTGAGGTGGGAGGCCAGGGAGGGGAGGGGGCAGGTGGAGAGGAGAGGAGAGAGGTGGAGGGGAGGGGAGGAGAGGAGATGAGGGCAGGGAGGAGAGGGGAGGGAGAGGAGAGGAGAGAAGAGAGGAGAGGAGAGGAGAAGAGAGGAGAGGACAGGACAGGAGGGGAGAGGAGAGGAGGGGAGAGGAGAGGAGAGGAGAGGAGAGGAGAGGAGATGAGAGGAGAGGGGGGGGGAGAAGAGGAGGGGAGAGGAGGTAGTATAGGGAAAAGGGGGGGGGAGGTGGCAGAGGAGGGAGGGAAGGAGGTAGGAAAGGAGGGGGGGAAGGGAGGGAGGAAGGATAGGGAGAGGAGGGAAAAGGGAGGCAGGTAGGGAGGGGTGCATACACAAACACACAGACAGACAGCCCATCATTCATTGGGGTAAGCCAAAAGCCACACTCCATACACAGGCCAAGTCAGTCAAGTCAAGTCAGTCACAGGCCATCACAAGTGCAAAAGCCAAAATGCAGACCAGAGGTTTGGGATGCTCAACGTCACTGCTGCATCATCAGTGAGTTAATATTGTTATGGTTTACTCAAACATTTTGTGATTTATGAACATTCAAAGGGGAACTCGGATGCTTTTCTTATGGGGTGTCTATGATATGGTTACTTTATATCGCTATTTTATGCAATTTCGCTATTTTAAATGAGAGAATCAGAATTCAATGAAACGGCTGACAGAAATTTTCAAATTGTGTTGGGAATATTGGTCCAAAACGCACGACACTGAGTACTTGTGTGTGTGAGTGAAGAGCACAAAGTAAGCATCCGAGGTCCGCTTCAAAAATGCGGAAGGGTCTGAGAGAAGGAGCAAAGACAGGAAGACCCTTCCGCCCATAACGCTGCTGCTGATGGGTATTACAAACAGCCGTGGGAGAGCAGCGGTGAGACAGAGGAGAGAGTGCAGGTGCAGTCAGGGCCGCTGACAGGTTTGGCTGGGCCCGGGACAAAAAAATATCAATGGGCCCCCCTTCCTCCTACACCCCACCCCAACCCTGTTAAAAAAAAAAAAAAACTCCAACCACCAAACGACCATTTTTTTCAAGAGAGACCAGGTGACCAGACTACACTTTCGGCCTGAAAGCGCACCACTCTTACGTGATATGCTATATATTATTAGGCCTACCCATTAGGCCTATGAAAGAAATGACATTGGTATCAAAGTAGCCTCACAAATCAATGACAAATACAATAATTCCATAGTAAATGATCTATCCATCCAATTATCCATGCATTTTGCCAACATTTATTTAGAAATGAAACAAAATGAATAGGATTCACATCATTAATAATACAAGTGTAGCCTACGTGTGATTTACTTAAGCAATTTGAGGGCACATCAAAACGTGCCTGACTGAAGCAGCTCTAGTTCACTGTCACCACCAGCACACCAAGACGTCAGTCTTCCCACACCAGGAATAGCCAAACACAGGAACAAGTCAAGTTGCAGAAATGTATATGCAAAACGGGTGTACACTGTTTCTCCCCACAAAGTTAACAGGTTGATAAAGTGTTAGCATTTGCGCTAAGCGGGATTTATACGCGCTAAGCGAAATAGCGTTGCATAATAGCGCAGTTTTAAAAGTTCTCCCTTGCCCTCTCCTTGCGCGCGACGCAACTTCTCATCATGTTACGATTGGGGCTAATGTGCATATTCCTAGCTAAGGTCACAGATGGTCAGCTTTGAAACACAATTTTACAATTTTAAGCTGTGGTTATAAAATGATGCGACTGTGTGACTGATCATGTTTTAAACATGTATGCTGCAGTGCAGGGCGTGTCTGTTTATGAAGGGAAACTTTTGCTCTGTTAATGTTCTCTGCTATTGTTAGTACCTGCATCATCTGAAGAACTTTTTACTGAAATCCTGGGGCTTCTGGTGTCTTCATCTATTTTTCTCCTATCCTTCATTTTCTGCCCTCCTGGTTTGAACGACTGCTTCTTCAGACACCTTGGCAAATTGGCACGAGCCGCGTTAAGTTGAAGCCGTTTTTTTCTTTCTCGTAATGACCGACCAAACCATTTGTGCACTGGGGGTGGGGGAGGTGGGGGTTCTTGAGCCTTTTTAAGGGCAGGAAAGGCAAAATATCTGCATCATTTATTTAATGTAAATATAGCGCAATCTCCCTCTCTGAAAAACCATCTTATTTTGAAATTAATTAGAACCATTAATCACAAACTTAATGAGGGCCCAGTTCTGGGCCCCCCTATCCCAGGGCCCGGGACAAAAAGCCCTTTTGTCCCCCCCTGTCGGCGGGGCTGGGTGCAGTATGTGTGCGTGTGCGTGTGTGTGTGTAGGTGTTGTTGCCTCACCTGTGTCCATGGGCCGTTCTGCGTTGAGGCTGTCCGTGCTGCTGCCCTGGTAGTGTGGGCCGCCCAGAGTGATGCGGATGGGCTGCTCCGACAGACGACCCGTACTCACGGACCTGCAGCGCAACACAAAAGAGCACATTAATCAGACCAGCCAAGAAGGGAAAATGTATAGCAAGAAAAAGTAAAGCAGTTCACAAGGGGTACAGTAATTTGTGCACATTTGCTTTGTGTGTTCTGTGGATGTAAGTGAATGTATTTAGGCAGATGTGTTGAATGAGTGAGTGCAGATTCACACAGACAGCTTCAACGTCGCAAAGGTGGTAAAAAAAACTGTCAAAACTTCCCATGCGCTGCCAGCCACCAGGCTTCTAGTGTGGTAGAACTCATCTGTTTGCGCAGAAGTTATTAATGCCTGTGGACAAAAATGCTTCTGCCCCATCGGACACAGACAGATATCGGAGTGAATTTGCCTTGCTATGTTAGATCTGTGCAATTTGTGTTACGTCCTCCACTACTGGACTGTAATAGTCCCTGCAGGGATTGGTCAAGTGCCTCTGCTGTGCTCTGCTCTACTCACCTGCCGAAGGTGGTCCGGCTGGCCTCGGGCGCGGACTGGCGCCCCCCTGAGCCGGGGGAGCAGTGGTGCATGCAGATTTCGCGGCCGTCCAGCAGGCTCTTGGGCGGGGTGGGGCTGTCGGCCATGCCGTGCTGCTGAGAGGCCAGAGCCAGCAGGTTGCAGGACGCCTGGGTCTTGGGGATCTTGAAGGGAGCCGTTATCGTCTGTACACCGAAGTGGTGAACATAGCCATTGTGGTTATTCTATGATTATTGGATGTCTTCACACTTAGTTTTGTCAAGTCCAATGTCTGTGAGAATGACCGAAGCCACGCCAAAGACAATTTTCTGTTTCATGTGCAACAGACAATAAAGTTTTATCTGATCTTATCTTAGTTATTACTCTGTGAAGGTTGTCATCCAGATCGAGGTGAATAAAACTAGTTAAGTTGAAACCAGGAAAAAAAAGTATTCTTCAAAATTCACTAGCACCTCCACAAAGAGGTTTCATTGCTTAAACCTGGCTCTTTTGAGTCACCTGGATACGCCTGCCCAACAGGTGCTGATCTGAAAATGGCCTCAGAGACCAAACATCAACTTTAAGGTTTGGAGATTGAGGCACGAATGATTACTTTATTTCTGTGTAGCCACATTAATTAATGTATTGGAGATTGCGAGCCATTATCAAAGACTATTTACAAAGATTTACCTTGGTGGGAGAGCCAATGATGGTGGGCAGGGGTGACTTCATGAGCCAATCGGACGTGCGGGGGGAGGAGCCCAGGTGTTTGGTGGGGGAGGTTCCGAGGTTGCCGGGGCGACCCATCTGTGGTGAGTGGCTAGTGGGGTAGGCGGCCATGGCGGCGGCTGTAGCGGCGGCGGTGCTCGGGTGCACGGGGTCCGAGAGCTGCTTGTGGAGCTTCTGCTTGGTCTGGTGGTAGGCGTCAGTGAGCGTTGGGGCGCTCTGAAGACGAGCCCCCAGCAGCTGGGAAGAGGGCACGGGGGACCCTGCAGAAAACAGAGGTGAGGAGAAACTTTTATTCATCTCCAGGGGGAATTTAAGGTGTGCAGCGGCATGCATAGAATACATATGGAGATAAATGGTAAATTGATGGCATTTATATGCTCCATTTGAGCAGCCGTGGTCTAATGGTTGAGGAAATGGGCTTTAGATCTGAGGGTTGCGAGTTCAA
Organism: Engraulis encrasicolus; assembly: GCF_034702125.1. Classification (NCBI taxonomy): domain Eukaryota; kingdom Metazoa; phylum Chordata; class Actinopteri; order Clupeiformes; family Engraulidae; genus Engraulis; species Engraulis encrasicolus. The sequence continues at coordinate 36,055,188 of NC_085864.1, read as the reverse complement.
ATCCCAGCCTTCCACTCCCCACCGTACTCAATGGCTGTGACTTGAGACTGGTACCTAACTTCCATACTGCTTCCAAGACTGTAAACAATACCCTGTAAAAAGTAAATTACTATAAGTATAAAAGCATACACTAAGTGTAATGTAATGTAATATAGGTCTTTTCTACTACTTTGAGCCCCCGCTTCCACTGGGTACCCTCACCAGAACACGATTAGAGCAGAGAAACTTCACTAATCAAGTTGGAATTTGCGTTGCTCAGCAGAATACAGATAATAGACATTGAGGGCGTCACTGGGGACCCTGCTAGAAATAGGAAGGGAGGCTGCATGATCGGACTGACTGAACATGCATTTCCTCATTTACGCATCCGTCTAGGAGGCTTGAGGAGATTGCCTAGTGACAAGTAGTAAAACGCCCCTTTTCTTCAGACAGCAAACTTGCCTATGTACAGACATTGATATTAACATGATGTCATGTTCCACATCCGAGTGGGCTCGCAGAGACTAATCAAACACCAGTGGGGAGGGGCTGCATGATATCAGGCCGACTGACATCATCATCAGATGCATTTCCGACTACATCACAGTTCAGCCAAGGTCATTTTATACTCAATAGCTTTTACAAAGGCTGGCTATGTCAACCATCAACCACCAGGTGGTGCTAATGTCCCTCATTGTCATCAGCAAAGTAATTCAGGCAGCAGGGGTGCATTTCTGGAAAGCGTAGTTGCTAACTATGTGAGCTACTTTGTTGGTTGCAATGCAATTTCCCATTGCCAACTACCGAAGTTGCTAACTGCTAACAACTACGCTTTCCAGATATGCACCCCGGGCCTGTAATGAAACAACACTGGCGGTTTTCCCTACTTGGCATTGAGACCCAGATGGAAAGCAGTGTTGCCAGATGTGTCTGATAAAATCCCGCCCAAAAGGTTCTCAAAAACCACCGAAATGCGAATGCCCAATTTCAACAAATTGCATTAATTATCTATGGGCACAAAATTGCAGAATAAAATGCCAAATGGCCCATTTTCCCCCGTTTTTATCCGCAGACGGCGATCCCAAGTAGCCCAATTGGGCGGGTAGCCGCCCAATCTGGCAACACTGATGGAAAGAGGGTTTTTTAAAAAGGCTAGTGGGGGCGTTCTGCTCTGTTAAATGTCTTGCTCATTGACATTTATGCTCAGGACAAAAAGAGCTGCCTCTTTTGGGCTCTTTCTTTTTTTGGATCTCTTCTGTGTGACTCACTGATAATAACCACTGAATATTAAAATGCATGTGACGCAGGCATGGGTGGCAATGCAAAGTGCCCTTTGTCGCTCATTCACAGTGTCACACCGTCCTAGGCTGGCAGTTTTTGGGAGCTTTCCTTTGGATGTTTTAGTTCATTTTAGGACAAGGGGTCAGTGCAGGCAGGACACTCCTGGTGAGAGTGGTGGTGGTGGTGGTGGTGTGGGTGTGGGTGGTTGCCACGGTCACTGTGCTCCAGGTCCCCATGGCTCGGGCAGTGTGACAGTAACACACTTGGCCAGGATGGTGCCAAGTGTCGGGTAGGTTGGAGGCTGCACAAAGGACCACAAGGCTGGTGTGTGTGTGTGTGTGTGTGTGTGTGTGTGTGTGTGTGTGTGTGTGTGTGTGTGTGTGTGTGTGTGTGTGTGTGTGTGTGTGTGTGTGTGTGTGCGTGTGCGCGTGTGCGTGTGCGCGTGTGCGTGTGCGTGTGCGTGTGTTTTAGGTCCACTCGGAAGTGGATGGAGAAAACACCTGCTTTGGAGTAGGACGCGAGCCTCCACAAGAGAACACAAACGCACACACATACCTGCTATGTACCGTGATTTGCATATCACCCAACACCACACCTCAAGGCACAGACTAGAGCTTGCTCGATCAAGGCCGAAATGATTATCCTGATTATTTTAATCAATATTGTAATCGTAACTATTTTATCATGTATTTTTATTTCACTACTTTTTAAAGTCCATCAAAAGACGATACCAAAGACGATACGCTTCAAAAGTGCTTAGTTGCTAATGATTTAAGTGGCTTAATGAAACCTCAACTCTGTGTGGTTTGTGGACTAAAACGCAGCAGAGCCACAATTAATCCGCCACACCTGCATTGATAATGCAGCCCTAGGGCAGACACATACCCATCTGTCATCAACACCTCTCCAATATCTCCAGTCCACACACAAGCAAGACATACGGCACAACTGTACACACACACGCATGCACGCACGCACGCACGCACTCACGCACACACAGTAATTATCAGTAGTGTTACTGACCTCCAGAGGAGCTGCGGCTGCGGGCCTCATGGCCCTGAGGGTGACCACAGCAACACTGACCCAGCTGCTCAGGGATGGTGCCCACTGGGGAAGACACACACACACACAGGGACACACTTACAGTTAGTCAGGTCATCAAGCATTTTGATGGAGACAAAGATGTACTTATATACACTTATATACTTAGAGTAGTTATACACACACGCACAAAATCGTACACACACACACACACACACACACACACACACACACACACACACACACACACACACACACACACACACACACACACACACACACACACACACACACACACACACACACACACACACACACACACACACACACACACACACACACACACACACACACAGGCATGCTGACACACACACACAGATGCACAAACACAGACACACATACACAGGCACGCATACAGATACAGATACAAAAACAAAGCAGGCATGTCAAAACAGCAGCTTGAAAACAGAGCGAGTGCTTCTCTCCAAACATTTGTTATGAAGCATGAAGAATGTATAGGCACGATGCCACATAGCACCAGAGGGAGAGAGAGAGAGAGATAGAGAGACGGAGGGGGAGAGAGAAGGAAACAACAGGAGCACAAAAGCTTAAAAAACACAATTGGTACAAACCAAATAATTTGCACATACAAGAAACCATTGACTTGTTGTCTCTCCCATTCAAAAGGGTGTTCTAATAGCACGTCTGCTTAAGTACACCGTTTCCAAAACACTGACATACAGATAAATAAAATGTGTAAATAATACAAATAACAAATATCTCTCTCACACACACACACACACACACACACACACACACACACACACACACACACACACACACACACACACACACACACACACACACACACACACACACACACACACACACACACACACACACACACACACACACACACACACACACACATACACACACACACACACACACACACACACACACACACACACACACTGGTGCTGTTAACTTACCGAGCGGCGATGGGGAATAAGGGCGAGAGCTGCCGGTGGAGAGACGTCGGCCGAGCGTCTGGGTCACCTCCGCGGAGCTGGGGGACCCTGACGACACCTTGGGGAAACCCATGGGACTGGTGTTGGAGCGACGCACCGTACCCGACCTGAGAGAGAGAGAAAGAGAGAGAGAGAGAGAGAGAGAGAGAGAGAGAGAGAGAGAGAGAGAGAGAGAGAGAGAGAGAGAGAGAGAGAGAAAGAAAGAAAAGACAAAGAAAGACAAAGAAAGAAAAAGACGGGGGGAGAGAGAGAGAGAGAGAGAGAGAGAGAGAGAGAGAGAGAGAGAGAGAGAGAGAGAGAGAGAGAGAGAGAGAGAGAGAGAGAGAGAGAGCTTCTGTCAATACACCAATCCAAACCTGGCAAGAAAAGAAAAACCTTCAGACATATAATAAAATAAGCCACCTGTCTGGTCCTAGTCGGTCTGCCCTGGAGGCAAAACAAAAAAACTTTATAAAAACGTTACAAAATGATTTGCTGCACTACGTGCTGAGAGATTTAAATGCTGTGTCTGGCCTGCAGGCAAAAACAAAAACGTTATTGAAACCCGTTTGACACGACCCAGAGAGTGACAGCAGGCGTTTATCGGAGCTGAGCGAGAGCTTGCCGTCTCATTCACGGCTTTCTTGTTGTTGATATTTTTTTCAGCGCTGACTGACTGACTCTCGCCGCGTTATGTCCTGCCAAAACAAGCGAGTGCGCGGGGTGGGTGTGACCCGCTTGCCGTCCTAAAATTAAACACTGTGACGCAGACCGCCCCTCAGCATGCAATGAAGGACCATCTGAGAGGTGCTGATATTCACTACCCCCACTCACACCACAACAGTGACCACACACAC
>NC_085864.1:36041020-36046020 GCF_034702125.1 Engraulis encrasicolus | reverse complement strand
ACGCGAGACGGCTAACCACAGAACACAGTGCACACATGCACGTGCTGAGCACACATACACATACGGTATACATCCCCTAGGCCTAGGCACTCAGTCAGAGGGGATAACTCTTTGTTTGCTGTCGAAGAACATCGTGACAAATGAGTAGCATTAGCTTAGACAGACGGCACCGGCGCCAACACAAACAAAACAAAAGGAAAACACGGGCCAGTGTTAGCTTGGCTTTGTTTGTTTTCCTCGTTCCACAAATTCACCTCCTTTGCGGTCTTATACAGACTTATCTGTGCTACTGAACAAGTTCTGCATCAATTGTACCAACACAATGAGAGTGACTTTTCAACAAAAGAGCGGTTTGTAGGTCAAACAGCTCGGTTTTGTCTTTTTCTGCTGAGGGAAGGGGCTTAGTTAGCTTAGTTTTAAAGCAGAGTGTGCATTACTGGTGGTGACCTGCATTGGTCTACCCTGATGAGTCTTTAGGGTGGAGGACTTTATTGGGGTGGAGTGGGGTTGGGTAATGGCAGAGCACTGAAGCAAGTGCTGATTAAAAAACTTTTTTTTTTTTTAAAGATAAAAAAAAATTGGCCTGCTTCAGGGCAATTTGCGTATGTGTGTGCGTGTGTGCGTGCGTGCGTGCGTGCGTGCGTGCGTGCGTGCCTGTTAAAGGGGGTGACTATGCCTATTCAAGGCTTCAGAGGCCTGTCACTCGGGGCATCTGCGCACCAAGTGCCAAACGGGGTCTCCTGGAAACACAAGAGGCATCTCTCTCTGGCAAGCAAGCACCAGATGAGCTGTTGGACCCTGCCCAGGCACCAGGGATTAAGCCAAAGAGTTACGCAGAGATGCCAAATAAGCAGGCATAAGGGGCCAAAATGAACAAATAAAATAGGAGGCATCTCTTTGCAAGCAGACACCAGATAAGTTAGAACCTGCCCACTCCCCAAGCACCTGGAGTTAAAGCCAGGGTGTGCTCTGGGTTGGCGATGCCAAATAACCAAAGAGACAGTTTGTCAAGAGCAATGCACCAAGGCCAAGCCAAAAGGCCCAAGCCAAGACAAACTCGCATAACAAGGCACAAGCGCTTAACTGGATATGAGACCTACGACATCTTGGGAAATGGAAAACAAAGGACATAGCCAAAATCTTTTTTTTTTTTTAATATATACTGTGTGGAAGAAGAAAGAGACAAGCGGAGAGATCAAGACTAACAGAGAGAGAGAGAGAGAGAGAGAGAGAGAGAGAGAGAGAGACAGAGAGAGAGAGAGAGAGAGAGAGAGAGAGAGAGAGAGACAGACAGACAGACAGACAGACAGACAGACAGACAGACAGACAGACAGACAGACTAAAACAATAACACAAAGGAGGCACAAGACAGGAGTGGTGTGACTAGACTTGAGGGACCTGACCGAGTTCAGGAGAGATGTGGGAAAACAGTGTGACAAATGTGGGAGGGTGGTGTGGTCGGTGGCAGTGGAGGAGAAGGTTTTGGCACGTGATGTAGCGGGAGGCTGTCTATCGCCCGCAGCTATTTAGAGACAAAAACAAATGCACCTAGTGGAGAGAGAGAGAGAGAGAGAGAGAGAGAGAGAGAGAGAGAGAGAGAGAGATGCATACAGACAGAGATAAACAGAGACAAAGGGAGAGAGAGATATACAGACAGACAGACAGAGACCAAGACCAGGAGAGAGGGAAGTGGTTTTGACAGGGAGGTGCGGCGTCGTGCATGTGCGTGTGTGACACACCAAACCAAAACAGAAAAACAATTCAACTTGGAAGAGAAAAGCCGCCAGTCAAGTAGGAATGTCTGCCACAGGCAACTTTCAGAGCTTACAGGAAGGTCATTTAAAGTTAACACCGTCGGCAGAAACAGATAGAGATAGCGAAGGAGATAGATAGCCCAACTCTGGTGACAAAACCAATCCGCTGTCGTGTCAATATAAGCTACTGTACCCATCGAGCTGAGCTACAATACCAAGCCACTACAACGCAGTGCAGTAGCATGCCGGAGGTTAGGGGCCTGTGTTTGGGCTTTGTTAAAGGGAAACACCGGGTTTTTGTAATTGGGGCCTTAATTCTGATGTAAACACCAGAATACAATTCATCTATGGCACTTCCGTATGATGTGGAGCCCTTCTGGAGAAATTAGGTACCGCAATATCCACAAAACGCCATAGAAAGAGTCGTCAGGGCATTGATTTGCAGGTGCTAAATCAGTCATTTTTTCATATGCCCAGTGTGATACAGCAGTGGCAATTCTGCTGCAGTCCCAAGGTTTAAACATCTCAGTTAACATTATATTTTGAATGAAAGCCCACAGCCTCGTTGCAGGGTGTTGTAGGAGTCTTTTTGTTTGCCATTTTGTGGATATTGCCCCAGGAGGACTCCAAATCACAAAGAAGAACCATGGGTGAGTTGTATTCTGGCTTTCACATCGATTCCGGCCCGGGTCATTTGCCTGTCCTTCCCCGTCTCTCTCCCCCCACTCGTTTCCTGTCCCCCTCTCACTATCCTATCACAAATAAAAGCAATAAAAAGCCCTAAAGAAAATATCCTTAAAACAAGCTCATTGGTAGCTCATATTGATGAAGACGCCCACCTCAGCAGAGCAATATTCCAAGCAGATACGCATTCAATAACCCACTTTGTGCCGCTGACCTCCTTTAGCGTGCTTGGCTCAGCACAAGCGCACATTTAGCAGCAAGCCGACACCTTGACGGCCTTGTGGAATTTCAAGCGAGCGAAACATTAACAGTCTGACACCGAATGGCGGGCGCACGTTTATGAGCGAACAGCGAGAAAATGAGCTTCGCACAAAGGTGTATATGACACTGCTGCTGCCTGCCACATATAACACTGTAGTATGGCTGCTTCAGCTGCCGGGGAAGGGAAGGGAGGGGAAGGGAAGGGAAGGGAAGGGAAGGGAAGTTAAGGGAAGGGAAGGGAAGGGAAGGGAAGGGAAGGGGAGAGAAGAGAAGGGAAGGGAAGGGAAGGGAAGGGAAGGGAAGGGAGGGGAAGGGCTGGACAGAGGTCGAGGAGACGACACTGCAGCATGGTGTGAGCAGAGAGATCGAGCAGGGTGATTGATCAAGGCAGTTATGGAGGGGGTATGGAGGAAAGTTATTCGCGTCTTGGGGTTATTTTACTCCCTCTCCCAAAAAAAACTCTACTACATTACATTACATTAAATGACTACAGAGAAATTAAGCTTACATTACGTTACACTATACTATATTACACTACACTACATTATTTTCAAATAAAAAATAAATAAAACCAAACTCATTTGACTTTAAGACGTCCTGGGTGAATGAGAGTCTTCACAAACTAACCAGTCCTGCTCCTGCTTTGGGAGTGTGCACTCCACTAGACCTCTGTAATTAAATACTCAAGGAATGAAAGGATGGCTGAAGAAGGGAGAGAGAAAGGGAGAGAGGGAGGGAGAGGGGGAGGAAGAGAGGGCTGGAAATGACAAGTCCACCGTCGTTTCGAAACAGATCTAATACACTAATTCAACAAGGAGATAATCCTCTCGGGCCTCTCCTTTCCTCTCGGTATTCTGCGGTACTGCGCAGCAAACGGAAATCTCTTTGTGCAGCGACATCATAATGCTCATTAACAGGAACAAAACAAACAAAAGGGCTGCTGCCGCCGCTGCTGTCGTTAGGGCTTAGCGGACGACTAAATTGACTTTTGTGTTTATACAGTCGCTAAGGCCCACTCAGGTGTGAAGGTCTGTTACCCCACCCCCCCCACACACAGACACAGACACAGAGACACAGACACACAGACACACACACACACACACACACACACACACACACCCCACCCCCCTCATCCCACCACTGCCTTCAACGTCTAATACTCCATTATCCTGAAGCACAATGCACCAACAGCCCATGCAAATCTCTCTGCAATGTTTGCTTACAGTGTAGTCTGACCTAAGTGGCGGTTAAACTTCACAACAGTAACGGCCTCCTCCGTGTTAACGTCGCAGAGACGTGTTCAAACATGGCACATGGGAAGCGTCGGGAAGGAGTGGAGAAGAGTGGAGAGGAGTAGAGTGGAGGAGTCGTGTTGCGACAAAGCGGGAGATTTTTCAGGCGTGGGCTAGGGCTCGGGGATGGGGATGGGCTTGCAGGGGTTGGCACGTCGATGTGAAACGCATTGGCGATGACAACGAAAAACTGGCACGTGGGAGGGTCAGAAGGAGTGGAGGAATCGTGTTCTGACATAGGACACAGGAGGAGTGGAGCCGAGTGAAGTGGAGGAGTAGAGCAAACAAAGTGGGAGATTTTTCAGGCGTGAGCAGGGTTCTAAATTAACACCTGCCAACTGGCCAAGTGCTGGTGAAAATTCAGTTTGGCTGGTAGACAATGTGTTTCACTACAGAGATTAACATCTACTTGCCATTTTGGCTAGTGATGAAAAAGGTTAATTTAGGGCCCTGGGCATGAGCTATGGCCAAGCGAGGACTTGGGGCTAGGCTCACAGGGGTTGGCACGTCGATGTGAAACACACTGGCAACAGAGCTGCACTGGGACCAAAAACAAGGTCCCTGGCGATTTTGCATGACCCCCTCTAAACTCTGAACCGGTTTCTGAGATAATACCTCAGTCATGGGTAAGTGGGGTGGGCAGTCATGGGCTGCCCCCTTTGCACTGAATGTAATTTTGTTGTGTGCTGTTGAGTGCTGGGTCACTATGACAATGGGAGTTGGAGTTTCCCAGGTGGGCTTTTCAGTAGCATAAAAAACCCAAACAGCATCCGTTCCTGAGGACCGTCGGCCCACCGGGAACTGCCCTGTATGCAGGGCTCTAAATTAACTTTTTTTTCGTCACCAGCCAAATTAGTTTGTAGATTTTAATCTTAATAGCCAACCACACGCTCATGGGTCAAAGTGGCTAGCCAAACTAACATTTTAAATTTCACTAACATTTGGCCGGTTGGCTGGTGTTAATTTGAGCCCTGCCTGTATTCCAGAGTACCAGCCCTGGCCTGATGGT
>NC_085864.1:36028520-36036020 GCF_034702125.1 Engraulis encrasicolus | reverse complement strand
TGCATTATAGTGTGAAAGGGGCTAGAAGACTACTGACCAAAGTCCATGCGGTCCTTCTGGTTCCTCTGCAGTAGTCCCAGCAGCAGGTCAGCCAGCTGAGGAGACGTCTCACGCGGGATGCTGAGGAGAGGAGAGGAGAGGAGAGGAGAGGAGAGGAGAGGAGAGGAGAGAGAGGAGAGGATGAGGAGAGGAGAGGATGAGAGGAGAGGAGGAGGAGGGGAGGGGAGGGGAGAGGAGGGGAGAGGAGGGGAGAGGAGGGGAGAGGAGGGGATGGGAGAGGAGGAGGAGGGGAGAGGAGAGGAGAGGAGAGGAGAGTGAGGAGAGGAGGAGGAGGGAGGAGGAGAGGAGAGGAGCGGAGAGGAGAGGAGGGGATGGGAGGAGGGGATGGGAGAGGAGAGGAGAGGAGAGGAGAGGAGAGGAGAGGCGAGGAGGAGAGGGACGTAGAGGAGAGGAGGAGAGGAGAGGAGAGGCGAGGAGAGGAGAGGAGAGGGACGTAGAGGAGAGGAGGAGAGGAGAGGAGAGGCGAGGAGAGGAGAGGAGAGGAGAGGAGAGGAGAGGAGAGGAGAGGAGAGGGACTTAGAGGAGAGGAGAGGAGACAAGAGGAGAGGAGAGAGAGAGGACGAGAGGAGAGGAGAGGAGAGGAGAGGGGAGGGGAGGAGAGGAGAGGAGAGGAGAGTAGAGGAGAATGAAGAGGAGAGGAGATGAGAGGAGAGGAGAGGAGATAGGAGAAAGGACAGGAGAGGAGAGGAGAGGAGAGTGGAGAGCGGAGGAAAGGAGAGTGGAGAGTGGAGAGGGGAGAGGGGAGAGAGGAGGAGAGGGAGAGGAGAGGAGAGGAGAGGAGAGGAGAGGAGAGGAGAGGAGAGGAGACAGGAGATGAGACAGGAGATGAGACAGGAGAGGAGAGGAGAGGGGAGAGAGGAGAGTGGAGAGGGGAGAAAGGAGAGGAGAGAAGAGTGAAGAGGGACGAGAGGAGAGGAAGAGGGAAGAGAGGAGAGGAGAGGAGAGGAGAGGAGAGGAGAGGAGAGGAGGAGAGGGAAAGAGAGGAGGGAGGAGAGGAGAGGCGAGGAGAGGAGAAGAGAAGAGAGGAGAGGAGAGGCGAGGAGGAGAGGGAAGAGGAGAGGAGGAGAGGAGAGGAGAGGCGAGGAGGAGAGGGAAGAGGAGAGGAGGAGAGGAGAGGAGAGGCGAGGCGAGGCAAGGAGAGGCGAGGAGAGGAGAGGAGAGGAGAGGAGAGGCGAGGCGAGGAGAGGAGAGGCGAGGCGAGGAGAGGAGAGGAGGAGAGGAGGAGAGAAGAAAAGAGAAGTGAAAAGGAGAGGAGAGAGGAGAGGATAGGAGAGGAGAGAAGAGAAGAGAGGAGAGGAGAGGAGAGGAGAGAAGAGAGGAGAGGAGAGAAGGAAGAGGAGAGGGTAGAGGAGAGAGGGAGAGGGAGAGAAAGAGGGGGGAGCAGAGGGGAGAGGAGAGAGGAGAGGAGAGGAGAGGAGAGGAGAGGAGAGGAAAGGGGACAGGAGAGGGAGATGAGAGGAGAGGAGAGGAGAGGGCAGAAGAGAGGTGAAGAGGAGAGGAGAGGAGAGGAGAGGAGAGGAGAGGAGAGGAGAGGAGAGGAGAGGAGAGGAGAGGAGAGGGGAGAGAGGAGAAGAGAGGAGAGGAGAGGAGAGGAGAGGAGAGGAGAGGAGACTTTATCGCCGGAAGTGGAGCACTGTTATATTACTATACGCTAATATTCTCATGAATCATATCTGGAATCTCTCTTTCTCTATGTAATCCGTCTCCTCTCTCTTAGTATATATGTCCTTCTATACTCTGTCTGTCTGTCTGTCTGTCTGTCTGTCTGTCTGTCTGTCTGTCTGTCTGTCTGTCTGTCTGTCTGTCTGAATACCCCCACCCTGTCTGAATACCCCCACCCTGTCTGTCTGTCTGTCTGTCTGTCTGTCTGTCTGTCTGTCTATCTGTCTGTCTGTCTGTCTGTCTGTATCTGCTTCTCCTAGTCACTGGCTCTCTTCCTCCTGTTCTCTCTCCCTTGCGCTCGCTCTCGCTCTCCCTTGCTCTCTCTCGCCCTCACACAATGACACTGACAAATGCGCTCATTATCTCTCGATTTCTTTCTCTTCTCTACACCCGTGCGGTGCGAGCCTTTGCGTGGGCAGATGAAAATGAGCACTTATTACTGAGCTGTAATATCAGGAGACGGCAACAGAGGAGGACAGCAGAGAGAGAGATGAGGAGAGAAGTGGCTTGTTGTCAGGTGCACATGTGGTAAACTTACTTTGGCACCAGTGACTTGTTTTTCTCATAGAACATCCTCAGGTCTTGCGGGCTGTTTGCCTGTTGAGGAGTTAAAAAAATATATTATTATAAAAGTTATTATTAGAAAATCTAGAGTGCCTAATACAGTCATTTATTAGCATAGACAAGCTGTCTGATGACCAATATCCTATGATTTAGTGGTTGCCTCAGGACCAAGAGAGAATCAAGATATATTGAGCCAGTACATTTCTAGGCATTTCTCAGACCAATTTGATTTAAAGGGACACTGCGTGAGATTTTTAGTTGTTTATTTCCAGAATTCATGCTGCCCATTCACTAATGTTACCTTTTTCATAAATATTTACCACCACCATCAAATTCAAAGTGTTCATTATGTCTGGAAAAATTGCACTTTTCATACATGAAAAGGGGGATCTTCTCCATGGTACGCCATTTTGAATTTCCTGAAATAGCCATTTTTAGCAGTAAAATTGACTGTATTTGGGTCATACTGGAAAATACTAGTCTATAACTTAGTGTACTTTCATGAAAAGATCAAATTTGGCAATAGGTAACCCAGTTTCAATGAGCAGCATAGTTGCAGTATCTTTTTTGGCCATTTCCTGCACAGAGTCCCTTTAAGCACAAAGACTAGAAAAATGAAGTGGTATAACTGAGTGTGTGTGCGCGTGGTGTGCATGTGTACGTGGTGTGCGCGTGTGTCCTTGTGGTTTGAAATCTATACTCCTGTGTGTGTATACACCGTCTCTTACCTGGAAGGGTGGCTTCCCCACCAGACACTGGTAGATGACAGTGCCGATGCTCCACAGGTCAGCTTTGGCATCGTAGTTCTGGGACATGATCACCTCCGGGGCCTGGAGAGAGAGAGAGAGAGAGAGAGAGAGAGAGAGAGAGAGAGAGAGAGAGAGAGAGGGGTCAAAAGGTCATGACTGCTACAAAATGGCTTCCAGTCATTGCAGACTGCATCTGATTCCAACCCATTCATTTGTTCCCCATATCTAAGGGGATCGCAACAACCATCACTCCCAAGTTCACTACAGCGCACAACACGCCCCAAGAAAACAAAATGTAATTCACAAGCTACATAGCGCAGTACTGGCTTGTGCGTGCTGGGGACAGTGGTCCACACACTGGTATAAATGCTCCCGAATGTGACTTTGCTTCAGATCTCCAAAACATTGTGCCAACAATTAAGTCACGTTTGGGATCTACCAGTGAGGACCTTCGTTATGTAAACATAACACGTAAACATTTCCCAGGCATGTATCGGTGGTTGCTGCTTCTGCACGTGCTCACCATGTACATGGGGGATCCGCACAGCGTGGCCGCCATCATATTGCTCTGGAGGTAGCGTGCGAAGCCAAAGTCGGCTGTAGGGGCAGAGCAACAAACACACACAACAAAAGCACGTCGTCACCACGTCTGTGTTATTATTAGTAACACCGCCGTCCATTGTTTTAAGTGTCTGCCAGCCTTGGAGGAGACCTGCAGTAGACCAGACCACAGGCAGGAGGGTATGTATGGAAACTATGCAATGAAAACATACTGTAATGTAGCATGAAAACAAAGAGACATGCTCAAAAGAAAACAGCTGATCACTGATATGAGGTTCAGGTCTAGGTTGAGGTCACCTAAATGGTTTCGAGTGGGTAAACCAGGTTTGGCTGTTTATGAGGAAAGACACCCTTTTCACTATGCGGCTTTAGGTGTTATTGTGTGTTAAATGTTCAATGTGAAATGTTATTCATTATGTTATTACTCTAATCACTTACTGTTACTTTAAAATACAGGAGAACACAACAAATGAACAAATGAAGTGGGGTCTTCTTTGTAGCACGGAGGCTTGGGTTGAGAAACACAACTCCCCCTCCTCCGTGCGTGTGTGACTAATTACCGATCTTGATGCGGATGCCGCTGATGCCGGCCTTCTTGCGGCCGACGCAGGAGAGCAGGATGTTCTGGGGCTTGAGGTCGCGGTGGATGATGCCCTTGCTGTTCAGGATGCGCATGGCCGCCGAGATCTGCTGCAGGAAGATGCGCAGTGTGTCCTCACGCAGGGTCCCCTTGGCTGGAGAGAGGGATGGACAGGGGGAGGAGGGATGAGAGAGAGAGAGAGAGAGAGAGAGAGAGAGAGAGAGAGAGAGTGAGAGAGAGAGAGACAGAGAGAGAGAGAGAGAGAGAGAGAGAGAGAGAGAGAGAGAGACAGAGAGAGAGAGAGAGAGAGAGAGAGAGAGAGGGAGAGGGAGAGGGAGAGGGAGAGAGGGAGTAAGAGAGACCGAGGGAGGGGGGAAGAGAAAGACAGAAAGACGGAGGGAAGGGAGGGAGGGAGGAAGGGACAGAAAGACAGGAAGGGAGGGAGGGAAAGAAAATATTTCTTTTTGTTAGGTTTTTTTTTTAGCTTTTTTTACACTTTGTTCATACACAATACACAAACAAAATACCACACACCATCCATTACGTGTGCAACTGCTCACAACATCTCTGTCATTCAGAGCTTCTTCAGGAGATTTTCAACTTTGCGTATACAACACTGGACAAAAATATGAGGAAACGAGTGGGAGAGAGGAATGGGAAGGAGGGATGAGTCCTGAACCATCAAACCCTTCTGTCTGGCCCTACCGTGGCGCAAATGGTAGGGCACTCATTTGCTATGCGGCCGACCCGGGTTCGAGTCCCAGCCTGGGTCCTTTGACGACCCTTCCCCATCTCTCTCTCTTCCCACTCACTTCCTGTCATTATCTTCACTATCCTGTCAAATGAAGGCAAAAAAAGCCCCAAAATAAATATATATAAACCTGCTGTCTGGATTACGGAACTCGATCCTGTCTGTACTGTAGAACCCTGGTAGGAAATGCATTTACAGTGCTGCCTACTGGCTTTTGCACAACACCTTTTCCTTACTCATAATGGTTCTGGCTCTCTAAAATTCTTCGGTGCTCAGCTCACATCATTGATTTGATGGACTTGTGTTTCACTGCAGTTCTGCACTGGATGTATTTGTCATTAGATGGCCAATGTGGCAGCGCTCCTCGGCTGCTTAATGCATATCTGACATGTGACAAGCCCCTCGGGCTTGGCCCTGCGTCAGCAGCACCCAGTGTGTGTGTGTGTGTGTGTGTGTGTGTGTGTGTGTGTCCAACCCCAATGCGCGTGTGTGCGTGTGTGTGTGTGTGTGTGTGTGTGTGTGTGTGTGTGTGTGTGTGTGTGTGTGTGTGTGTGTGTGTGTGTGTGTGTGTGTGTGTGTGTGTGCGTGCGTGCGTGCGTGCGTTGAGATGGCCAGATTCAGTGGTTCCTCAGTCAGTCTTCCACAGCTCTGGCAAGAGGACTCGTATCATGTGGAACAGGCCACGACATAACACAGACACCATCTTGCTCTTAGAAGAAGGTGATTTCACACACTAACATACACGCACACAGACATTACATTACATTCAGCAAAAGGTTTCATCCAAAGCAAAGACAAAGACACAGACAGACATGCACATGTACATACACTCACAGACTCACACACACAGACTCACACAGACTCACACACAGAGAGTCACTCACTCACGCACGCAGGCAGGCACGCACGCACGCAGTCTGTGGACTGCTGTGGGGACCGTCAGCATTGCTTTTTCACTGATGCAACTGCAGCACAATCGAAGGAATTTCAGGCAGGCAGGCAGCTGGGGCTAGCCGTAGCCATCTCCCTGCTGAGCTGATATTCCTTCCCTACAGCTGTGCCTGTGTGTGTGTGTGTGTGTGTGTGTGTGTGTGTGTGTGTGTGTGTGTGTGTGTGTGTGTGTGTGTGTGTGTGTGTGTGTGTGTGTGTGTGTGTGTGTGTGTGTGCGTGCGTGCGTGTGCATGTGTGTGTGTGTGTGTGTGTGCTTTTTGGATGAGTGTGTGTTTGGTGTGTGCGTCTCCATGTCTCTGTCTCCAGCTGTGTGTTTGTGTGTGTATGACTCATCCTAGACACGCTACTTCTGGCGTACATACCCAACACACTCAAACACAAAGCCGTTATGTAACCAGCTTCTAGCTGCTATTTTGGTGAAATAATTGATATTTGTTGCTATTATTATTATTGAAATAAAACAGCAATGGATTATGTGTAAACATCCAAATCAGTGAGCTGCCTGGCAGCCTGCTCAGCGAGCTGGTGATTGAGTGATGTTGTTTGCCGGTACCCAATAGTCCATAATCTGCTGAGCTGGTAACACACAGATTATTTTGGTGAAATAATTGATATTTGTTGCTATTATAATTGAAATAAAACAGCAATGGATTATGTGTAAACATCCAAATGAGTGAGCTGCCTGGCAGCAGCTCAGCGAGCTGGTGATTGAGTGATGTCGTTTGCTGGTACGGTACCCAATAGTCCCTAATCTGCTCAGCTGGTAAGAGGATTCTCACTGTTGCTGTGCTGCGGCCAATAATGTTTACACAGCAAGTAAATTACAATCACAACACACACACACACAAACACACACACACACACACACGCACAGAGTTAGGATCTCACCAGATCATAATGGATTTGGCCTTTTTGTTTTGTTATTAGTGTTCAATTTCCTATTTTTGCATCTTACTACCGATTTCATTTTTGTTCTAGTAACTCACATAGAGTCTATGAGATATCACATGAATTGTGCATGTCACATTTGACTTGACTTCACTTGAATTGCTTGAGAAATGATTGTCCGTTTTTACGACTCCCCTTCCCCTTCACTAACTGCCACCAAACCCAAACACACACACACACACACACACACGCACACACGCACACACGCACACACGCACACACGCACACACGCACACATAACAGTCCTTCACTGGTTGGCACTGTTGTATAATTGCGTCCATGTTGTGTAATGTTGGTCAGGGACGACTGACTGAAGTGAACTGAGCTGAGCTGAAGACAGACTGTACCAATGCACCTGACGTGGGAGAGCATTCACCTGTGCAGACCAACTTGCTGATAACACCAGCGAGGCCAATAGTGCATTGCACACAGTAGAGAACACAACAGCTCACAGGTCTGACAAACAGGCTGCAATGGAAACACTGGCACTGACACATAGAACTATTAACCAGGAGTCAAGTCCATGGCCTGATCTCCCTCTCTTCCCGTCTCTTTGTCTCGGTCTCTCTGTCTCTGTCTCTGTGCCATCAATAGTCAAACCAACCAACTGGTATTATCATTCTCAAACGTCCACACTACAGTTTACCTTTCAAGTCTATTAGAGTCAAAGTCAA
>NC_085864.1:36018520-36023520 GCF_034702125.1 Engraulis encrasicolus | reverse complement strand
ACCAGGAACACAGAGTTTGGCGTCTCCTGGAAACACAGAGAGAGAGAGAAACACAGCAAACAGGACGTTAGCACTCTCACATTGCACACCACAGCAGGGCTGGCAGGCTTTCAGAGAGGGCCCCGGACATCTTTGGTCAGGGCCAAGGACAAAGTTATCTGAAAGGGCCCCCTCGCCCAATACACACACACGCACACGCACACACTACACATCATAGCAGTGCTGGCAGGCCCAGGATAAAGTCATCTGAAAGGGACCTCAACACATACAAATGTAGGAAGGGCCAGATTCTGCCCCGTGACCCACCCTGGACCCAGGACAACTGACCCCTTTGTTCGCCCCTGTTGCCTTCCCTGGCTGGGTGTCAGAGGGCACTGTTTGCAAGAGAGGCGAGGCGTGCCAAGAAAAATCAATTCATTCTTTTTCAAACGCATCAGCTGGATGAAGGAGTTGCTGTGCTGAACATGCTGGACTAAGCTAACGCAAATGGAATTACAGCAGTGAGTGGCACTTGGTTAACGCCTTGGCATACATATTAACAACACGTGCATAATCTTCACACAAACAGACCGAGCATACACACACACGCGCATGTGCACACAAGCGCAGCAAAAGTGGAATTAGGGGCATAGCATTTTTTTTTAGGGGGGGGGGGTGTATTTTTGACCTACATTACAACATATGCGCAGTGAAGAGTTGAACAGGAAGTGAGTGGGCAGCGAGAGACGGGGAAGGGTCGGCAAAGGACTCGGTCCTGAATCGAACCCGGGTCAGCCGCGTAGCAAACGAGTGCCCTACCGTTAGCGCCACAGTAGGGCCAGGGGCATTGAATTTTGACCGTAACATAAAACAATCGATTCAACATTTTTAAGCCTGAAAGCTCAGTGTCATAGGAATAAAAAATATATACAGTACGTTTGTGGCACCTGGTCCATCTACAATACAACACAATTCAAATCTATTCAGTGCCAACATGCTATGATGAAAATGTACACACAGCAAACGTGCCTTTCAAAAGTGTGAACATAAACCGCAAATGTGTCTTGCAAAGGTGTGAACATAAACCGCAAAAAATGTCTTTCAAATGTGCAAAAATGTAAACAGCAAACGTGTCTTTCGAAGGTGTGAGTAACACGAGCTATGTGAGTGACATGTTGATTTGTTTGTGTGTTTTCCACCTCCTGACCCCCGAGTCAGCTTGTCAAAGCCAGCGCGCACGTGTGCAGCCTGCAGCCCATTTCCCACGTGTACTGTACCTAGTTAGTACCGGTACTAGGGGTGTAAATAATATCGAAATGTATCGATATATCGTGATATAGTCTGATGATTGAATCGAATCGCATCGTATCATGGGGCATTCTTAAGTATCGAAAATAATCTAATCGCTGGCCCCTGTCCAATAACATAATAGCGGTGGAAAAGTAATTGGCAAAAAATCAAATCGAATCATATCGTATCATATCGTTGGGCATTCTTAAGTATCGAAAATAATCAAATCGTATCGTATCGAATAATAAGATATCGATATTGAATCGTATCGTCATGGAAGCTGTGATTTACACCCCTAGTTAGTACGTACAAACATTTAACCCATTTCGATTCTGACCCGAGGTCATTTCCCGATCCTCCCCCGTCTCTCTCTCTTCCACTCATTACCTGTCCAACTCTTCACTGCACTATCGTAATAAAGGCCAAAAATGCCCCCCAAAAATATTTTTAAAAGCCATACACAAGTGGGGGCGCTGTGGCGCAGCGCGCTAAGCCCCCCCCCACATTTGGGCTTGCATGCCCACCCACGGAGACCCTGGTTCGAGTCCGGCCGGGGTCATTTCCCAATCCTCCACTATCTCTCCGTCCCATGCGCTTCCTGACGCCCTATTCAACTGTCCTGTCAAATAAAGGCATAAAAGCCCCTAAAAGTATTAGTTTAAAAAAAAACATACACAACGTGCAGCCAGACCACACAGAGAGAGAGAGAGCGGACTCTCTCTGCATGCCCACTTTGTTTCGCAATCTCAGCTTGGGGTGTCGGGTTGCTGTATATCTCTGCACAGATTTGGGCAGGTGTAAATCATCTTTGACGAGGGGCTTTTATATGTGAATCTGTTGAGCAACAGGGCAGAGCAAGTGGCTTTTCTCATTACTGCCATACACAAATAAACAACTAGCAAATTATGTAGCAACATGGTTCTAATCTTCACTTGTCCAGGGCTAGCCATGGAAGGCTCTAGTAGTTGTAACTAACAGGGCTTTAACTTTTTTCATCACCAGCCAAACTGGATAGTAGTAGTGGCTAGTACTGACCGGTTAGCTGTTGTTAATTTAGAGGCCTGGTAACTAGTAACAACTGTTTTTAGATATCATCAGGTATCATGCACCTCTATCCATCATCAAGTAGCATTATTGTGAAGACAGGTTTTGGTTCTGATAATGCTGACAGTTGGTTGCTTTGTGTTTCCATGTGACTAAGTGACAAAGCATGTGTGGTTGGCTGTTTTCCTGTGCTGCACGTGCACACACAAGGCACAAGGCATGTTAGCTCATACACTCACAGCCTTACACACTCACAGACATTATGTACACAAATACATTTGCACATACGTACGTACGCACGCTTGCACGCACGCACATACGCAGGCACGCAGTAGTCATGGTACTCATATATTGTTCAAGTTTCTGTAAGTAAAGTGCATCAAGTCTGCTATTGCCTAAAGTATAATGTGATCCATCTTGGGGTCCACTCAGTTCACCCTCCATCCCTCTTCTTTCCATCAGTGGGTTATTATAGACCCCATGGTTCCGCTAGGTTAGGTCTTCTTTATTAGCCTCCATGGGAGGAAAATTTGTCTTGGAGATAGATAGGGAAGCATGCAGCACCATACAAAACACAGAATAAATGGCACTTGGTTTGCGGTGAGGAGCGGGGAGAGAGGCGAGAGAAGAGAGGAGAGGGAAGAGAGGAGGAAAAGGGCCTTCATCACTCCTGTGGTAATGACTTTCCCGACAGGCTCCATTATGTGGTGGTGCTGCTGACTGCCGAGCGCGGAGCACCAGCCCAGCAGGCCTCCTCTCTACTCTGCTCTGCTACACTCTGTTCTGCTACACTCTGCTCTGACTGACTGAATGCACGATCACTCCATCTCCATCTCCACCCCTTCCTGGCAGCGAGCCAGCAGCAGCCTCCCTGTCAGCTAGAAAACCGCACGCGCAAGCGCATGCACACACACACACACACACACACACGCACACGCACGCACACACACACACACACACACACACACACACACACACACACACACACACACACACACACACACACACACACACACACACACACACACACACACACACACACACACACACACACACACACACTTGTGCATGCTCACTTGCACGCATGTACACATGCGCACATGTGTGCACTGTGCACACACACACACAAGCATGGGTACATGCACATGCTACGCAGAGGTGCGAGCGTGCACAGTCTGCGCACACACACACGCACGCACACACACGCACGCGCGCGCGCACACACACAAGCACACAAATGCACACACCTCCTAGCCACCCT
Source organism: Engraulis encrasicolus (assembly GCF_034702125.1). Lineage (NCBI taxonomy): Eukaryota > Metazoa > Chordata > Actinopteri > Clupeiformes > Engraulidae > Engraulis > Engraulis encrasicolus. The sequence goes on along the minus strand of NC_085864.1, from coordinate 36,019,946 downwards.
CCGTCTATGCAATCCACCTCATTGCCCACTAAGCTTTTTTCCCCACTGACTGGATGGCTCCCCACACCAACAAACAGCCACACCAACAACTAAACTAAAATAAACCAAAGTAACGCCACCACTGATCCCAAGCCTAGACAGGCTCTCTGCTTTGTTGAGCTAGGGATGGAGTAATGGGATCTACTGGGATTCATGTGGGGCCAGGCAAGTAGCCAGTCCCTCCTCCCTTCTTTCTTTCTCTCTCCTTCTCTCTTCCCTCTTGCTCACTCTCTCTCTGCTTCTCTCTTGATCTCTCTCTCTCCTTCTCTCTTGCTCTCTCTCTCTTGCTCTCTCCCTCTCTCTCTCGGTCTCCATCTCTCTGTCTCTCACCCTCTGTCTCTCTCTGTTCCTCCATTCCCAGCGTGCCTGCCTGCAGTCCCAGCCCCCCAGCCTGCAAGCCAGCCTTGCCTGCCCTGGGAGGGAAACCAGAGGGCAGGATTACATAACCAGCTCTGCTCATGCAGCCAAAGAGCAAAGGAGAGGAGGGAGGGAATGTGTGTGTGTGTGTGTCTGTGTGCCTGTGTGTGCGTGTGTGTCTGTTTGTCTGCGTGTGCGTGCGTGCGTGCGTGTGTGTGTGTGTGTGTGTGTGTGTGTGTGTGCTCGTGGGGGATGGGTAGTCCACTGGTTGACTTGAGTTGGGCACGGTGGGAGGAGGACTGGAGACTGAAGCCGGGCGGGCGGGCGGCTGTGGCTGTGCTGGCCCGCTGCCCAGAAGGGGGTGGGGTAGTACTCGGGCAGGGCAGGGTGGATGACCGCTCTCCCAGGCGGCGGCGGTGGCGGTGCGTCAGAGGCCACAATCAGAGGCCGCCCGACCCTGATCACCCCACCAACTCCCCAAGTCCCCCGCCTGGCCTCGTCTCACCACAGCCTGGTCTAGCCTGCCGCTCTTAAAATGAAAGAGGGGGGGGGGTGGCGGCGGGGCGCTATTGAAGTCCTCCCTACATTTTGGCCATGTTCTCAGTGGCTGCCTGCTGCCTGCTGCTTCTTTAAGCTTGGGGCCCTCAGTGCTCTAGTGACAAAAGGAAAGGCACTCCTACAGAACAACACACACGTACTGTATATATGCAAACACTGAAGATATGCGCACACATGCACACACGCACGAGCAGACACACACACACAAACACACACGCAGCCAGCTTGCCTGGCAACGGTTCGCCAAAGAGAGAATGAAGTTGCCTTGATTTGTGCAGGTGCTTTTTTTGGCCGGGGTTCTCTCGGCCCTCGGCCCTCTCGTCCCTCTCGCCTCTCTCAGTGTGAAATCACTGCTCATTAGTGTTTCCTCCGTCATCGCTCATGTGTGAGCAGAATTTAGAGAAGCTCTATTTACAAAGCCATGTGTTGACATAACAGGCTTTGGGGGGGGGAAAATTGGGGGAAAAAATGA
>NC_085864.1:35991020-36013520 GCF_034702125.1 Engraulis encrasicolus | reverse complement strand
AATTAAATGCATGAGAATTTTTGTAGGAGAGAGAGAGAGAGAGAGAGAGAGAGAGAGAGAGAGAGAGAGAGAGAGAGAGAGAGAGAGAGAGAGAGAGAGAGAGAGTGAAAGAGAGAGAGAAGCAGAGAGGGAGATGTAGAAAGAGGGTCAGAGAGGGAGATGTAGAGAGAGGGACAGAGAGCACAGTGGACAGAAAGAGGCCGAGAAGATGTGTACGTGAGCATGTGTGTTTGTAAACACACGAGAAAGACATGCTCATATGCACGTCCTGTGTGTGTGCTTACTCATCCCAACCCCCCAGGGCTCGATCTCCTATATTTGGACAAACTCACAGCATGATCAGAGGGAAAACTCTCTCCACGCCACAACATACACACGACGGAAAGGCCAATCGTCCCCCATCAGCGCTCTCTAATGAGGTAACCGAGGATGTTCAAAGAGACCCAGAGGAAACGAAAATGAACCCTCCGATTGATTACCTCCCGATATCTTTCTTAATGACGCCCAACCACATACAGTACGTGCCGTGCTATACACCACATACAGTACGGGCAGCAGTGGGTTCATTAAGATCCAAGCAGGGAGCTACTGCACGTCAATACGCAGCAGCCGTCCAAGCAGGGGGTCACGCATGGGGGCAGGCAGGGAGAAAAGGTCACATTCCCAATTGGCCTGGGCAAAATATTTAATCATTATAATAATAATAATAATAATAACTGTATTTGTATAGCACAATTAATACAAACATGCAGTTTAAAAAAAAGAGACACGAATTTGGCAAAGGTTTTAAGTTATGCCAGGTAGCTCGGTTAAGAAAAAAAAATCAAAGCATGAGAGAAAACCATACAAATCTGAAGACTGGGCGTTTCACTGGCTGCAATGTGTTAAATATCGTTGTATGTATGGTCACTCCACATCAGAATGGGACAGGAAATGGTCTAAGAGATTTTGATGAAGGGAAGAGTTGCATCCGTATTACATTAACTCATTACAACGCTGAGCACGTCACCAATTTCAGAGGATGAGCAACTGGATGGAGGAGGCCCAAGCCTAATTTGCTATTCTGCCATCTTACGCAACTGGCTTTAAAGAGCAAAGAAGAAAGGAGGAAGAAAGAAGGAGGACAATACAAAAATGGAGGAAAAACATCAGCGAGACCATCAGGTCGCAATGTCACTGCCACTTCACCCGAGTAGGACATTTTTAAGCTGCCTCGGTTACACTGATTGCAAGCAGTTAGAACACTACGTCCTCCACAGGAGTGCAGAGTAGTGTAGTGGGCCTTTATCTTTTCTTTATTGCTGCATTGCTGTTCTCTCTGACTGGTTTGGGTAAAAAGGCAGCCACAACCCCATGAGTGGACCACGCCAAGGAATCGTTACTGGTCAAGAACTTCCAGTGCCATTTTATCACAAATGATTGTGGCTAAAATGTGGTGCAAGTCAGCTTTTGCACAAGAACAAGCACCACAGCATAATCTCAGAGAATTCAGTGAACACAGATACGAACTCTTGGGACACAAAATCTGTATCAGTTCACCAATTTTTAGAAAAATTCTATGTTGGCGTCACAGAAGTGTTTTCCATAATGAACTCACGGACGTGCTTTCTATACGGTATGGTCCCACGTAGAATTGGGCAGAATAGGACGCAAAAGATTAATCGATTAATCTGTCAATGCGTTAATCTATTGAAACATATTAATCGCAATTAATCGAGAATTCAACTGACAAGAGACCCAGGTGAAATGGGCATGTGGAGAGTGTGTGTGAAGAGGGGTGTGAATAGTGGGAATATTTAAATCACCTTTGGATTAAAGAATTGAAATAGAATTAATTAAATTGTGGTATTTTATCTCAACAATTAAAATGTTTAGATTTAGTAAACATTGAAACATAGAATCATTGAGATTTCGGGGGGAAAACGCAGCTTGATGAGTGGAGGTGCAAAACGCACACCAGAAACAGAGGTGCTGGCAACCAGAAAATACAATTGTAGAAGGAGAGAGGTGCCGCACACTCACAAGTTAAATAAACAGTTTTTTAATGTGACAACGTTTCGGCCTGCCGGCCTTCTTCAGGTCACGTGTGAGGGAAACGCAGCTTATCAAATAATCGTAAGTCGATCGATAAGGCTATCAACTAATGATTAATGAATTAATCGATAATTTGCATCCCTAGTATGTATTGAAGTGGGGGAGCCTTGCTGTCAGACAACTTTGTCCTGGGGCCGGCCAAAGCAGTCAGCGGCCCTGGTGCTGGTGCTTCACACTCAAAGCGCTTTACAGTTAAAAGGCTCCCTGGCTGCTACTATGCATGTGCTGGCACGAGGTGTAGTGTTACAGATATACATTCAACATCGCTCACGGGGCTGTCAGCTGCACACGTAAAGAGGTATTTATGGCCCTCCAAAACAGAGCTTGAGAATTCAACCGTGCGTGTGTGTGTGTGTGTGTGTGTGTGTGTGTGTGTGTGTGTGTGTGTGTGTGTGTGTGTGTGTCAGTCAGGAACAGTTGGCCTTCTGGTCTGCTCCACAACCTACAAAACCAGCACTGCCACCTCCGTGGAGCCAGACAACCACTTCTCCATTTCTAACGAGCAGCACAGATACGTTTTATACAAACACAGACGCACGCACGCACACACGCTTGCATTGGCAACTAGACGACAGTAAACAAACGCCACTTAGAACTCATTTCTAACAAGCCACAAACATACAACACACACACACTCACAAATAAATGCAAAACACTGGCAACCAGACGCAGTCAGTCAGTGTTTTGCCAGGCCAGGTGCAGAGCCTAAGAACTACACAACAGTGCACAAAACCACCGCTACTCATTTTTGATCACACACACACACACACACAGGCACACACAGGCACACACAGGCACACACACACACACACACACACACACACACACACACACACACACACACACACACACAGGCACACACAGGCACACACAGGCACACGCACACGCACAAATCTATACATACTGGCTGGCATTATGTATACAAATTTTAAAAAAAATCAGATAACAGACAGTGAGTATTGTAAACTAAAGTCCGCCAGGTGCAGCGAGGGACTAAGTACTAGACAGCAGAGCCCTCCAAAGTAAAACCGGTTAAGTGCTTGTGGCACCTTCTAACCCCCCCTCTCTCCTCTCTCTCGCCCCTCTTTCCAAAAGTCCTTTAGCTGCTGATTATTCCAAGCCCGATGGCCCAAAGGCAGACAATGCAAGGTGCTGGTGGTGGGGGTGATGGGGGTCGGGCAGGTGGTGCTGGGGTCCGACATAATAGACGAAACGCAACCCACTTTCTTTTGCCGATCGGTGCATTTTTAATTAGCCCACACACTTCAACACGGGGGCTGCTTTTGGGGATAACAGCCTGAGTTTTACAAGCGACAACAGATGCGATGTCATTCTGCTGTCGGAGTAAAGAGGTTTAACAAGGGAGGGACGGGTGGGGGGGTACAAAAAGCAACACAGTGTGTTGGATATTCAGGATGAATAAATCTCTGGTTTCGCTGGCAGGCAGGAATAGTTAATAGTGTGGCACACTCCTCACTGCCGGCAAGGAAATGAAGAAGAAGGTTGTATCGTAAATCATTGTGCAATGGGTATTGTCAAACTTGTATATTATGTCACTGGTACATTATGTGCCTCTATGTAGGATGCTGCCAGTGCTGTGCTGTATCGCTCCACACATTTTGATGTGTCTATTGTATCATGAATGTGCCTTGGCACATTGATGCACTACAGTTATACGGTCAGAAAAGTGACCTAATAGTGGGACTACTTCATAGGTGTGCATCTATAGACAGTTAATCAACACCCAATTTAGCGCATCACAATGGGAAATTCCAAACTGCCGTGGTATAAGTAAGGGATAATTGACTTCACAGGAAAAATAATGCACACCGAGGTGTAACGACCTAGGTGAGCATTATTTTTCCTGTTATACGCACACTGTGTCGTCAATTATCCCTTACTTATTTCATGGCTGTGTGTAGAGACCTACCATGTCCCTGTGTAAAATTATTTATTATAGTACTTGGCCAAAAGAATCGGTTCAGTCCGATTCTATGCTCTTATTCTGATCTTCAACATAAGAGGCTGTGCAGGTAGAGTATTTGTTATGCAGGTTGTACATATTTCAGTCTATTGCATTGTAATGTACAGAGTATTAAATGCATACTGCTAATATGCTGTATGTATGTTGAGTGGAGGTGAATTCCTTGTTTGTGTCAGTGCAGTAAAACCTATAACCTATTAAAATATGCTTTATTCTAATTCTGTTCATCCGAGATTCTGATTCTAGAACGTTGTGATTCTGCTCTTCCTCATAGAGAGACGGTTGCAGGGAGGAGGAAGAGGGGGTGGCAGGCAGGCAGGCAGGCAGGCAGGCAGGCTTACGTAAAGCCAGGACGCAGCATGCTGTGTGGGCACCACAGGCCACTTCAGAGCCTTCCATTCAAGAGTGCACACTGCACCGCACCCCACGGCCCATCATGCGTCTCTTCATGTCTGTTTGTTTATTTTTTGTGTTCCTGCTGCACCCACAACTAAGACACGGAGAGGAGATAAAGAGACGAGGGAAGAAACAGGGGACTGGGCGGATGTAACTGAGGAAAATGGCTGAGAAGATACAAGTCTGTGGGGGGCAAATGTACTCAGCTGTCCCTGACTAGGGAGAGACTAGGCCCAGAATTGGCCCTGTTATGTTACATTCATTGAGAGGGGGGGCCCTTTCAGAGGACTTTGCCCCAGGCCCTGCAAAAAGCTGTCAGCAGCCCTGACTGTCAGTAACAAGTAACCCAAGCAAAACACACACTGCAAAGCACACAGGATTGGAAGGCTTAACTTCCAATGTCTATCTTTCCCAAAACAGGGAAAAGCACCTTTTATCCAGCACTATACGTTAAAGAGGTCTCCTTCCCAGCTCGCTCTGTCAGGGGCTTAGGAAAGCAGCCAGCATCCCCTCTGGCTTCACCTTAAAGTCTGAAGCTGCTTTCATGCCTTTTAGAACGGGAGACAGACAAACTCTCCTGCCCCTCTACCCAATCCCTCCCCCCACACCCCAAATCCCTACACACACACACACACACACACACACACACACACACACACACACACACACACACACACACACACACACACACACACACACACACACACACACACACACACACACACACACACACACACACACACACACACCACTTCCAAAGCTGTGCACCTGTGCCTTATCCAAGCGAGCCCAGGTGGGGGGGCCACAGATGGGGAATGAGCTCTAGGTCAAACAGGACACAATAGTGGGCCTGGCGGGGCTGGCGGGGCTGGCGGGCTATAAGAGGAGCCATAAGCAGTCATGTGAGAGGGGAGGTCTTATGTAATCACAACGGGAACAGGAGGGCTGAGCAATCTGAGCCAATCACGGCTCGGGGTCAACAGTCGCACTCTCTGTTGACGTATAGATGTCGCGTCCTGTGTTTTTTTCCCCCTGTTTTCTTGCTGCACGTTGGAACAGTTGGGAATGTATGTCATGCCCTGGTCTCCATGTACTTTAGCAGTCGATAAAAAGTTCAGACACTGGTGTGTTGCAATGCTTGCTGCTGACATAACTGCTTGTACACACGGTTAACAGGGAAAAAAGGGGAAAGAAAAAAACAGACAGCTTACCTGGACATCATAGAGGCCAACAATATTCTCATGTTGAAGCTCCTGAAAAAGAAAACAAACAAACGCATCATACATTAGCAAAGGCATACTGGCGCAAGTGGGCTGCTACCCCAACTTGACTGGGTGACTATCCAGACAAAAACAAATCAATGAAATGAAGCATGCTCAAAAAAACAAACAAACAATAAGGCCTTCAGCAAACGAACCAACCTTCAAAATTTTGATCTCCTTGCCGAGCAGAATCTGAGACTTGCTGAGGTTCTTCTTGTTGATGCTCTTGATGGCCACTTCCCAGTCGGTCTTCTGCAAAGACGAGAGGAAACAGAGACGGAGAGAGAGAGAGAGAGAGAGAGAGAGAGAGAGAGAGAGAGAGAGAGAGAGAGAGAGAGAGAGAGAAAGAGAGGGAAGAAAAAGAAAGCAATTAGGGTCGAGTTAGCATTATTGTCCTTCTTCCATTCGATCTTTTAAAAGCCAAAAAATGATAAAAGGATGAGGATGAATGAATGAAGAACCACAGGCATTGACTTTGGGAATAAATTGTTTACTAGATTCATGACGACAGTTAACCCATAAATGTAGCATGTTCTATTTTACAAGACAATAAACGGGGGCTGGTTAAATAAATGAGACAGAGAGAAAGAAAAAAGAAAGAGCGGTAAAGAAAGAGAAAGAGAGAGAGAGAGAGAGAGAGAGAGAGAGAGAGAGAGAGAGAGAGAGAGAGAGAGAGAGAGAGAGAGAGAGAGAGAGAGAGAGAGAGGCAAAGTGTAGTAGAGAAAGCATTCTACCGATTCAGCAGACAGACAGTATATTTTGCCCCAATTCTCAATCCCCTCCCGGCGATATGTCCATGACACACACAGACAAAGCAGACCAAGACATTCTCTAGCTCACAGTCGTGCAAGACATTCTCTTCATCGCCCATTTCCCTTCCTCTAGCCTAGGCCTACGTTTGCCTTCTATGGACATCAGTAAAGGCAATAGCCTACTTCAAGAGGATGTGATGGATTGGCACATAGCCCCTCGGCAACAACAACACGAGGTGAACAGAAACAGATGAAGGAAAAAAGGAGGAGGAGGAGGACTAGAAAAGAGAAGGAGAAGAAAATGAGAGAAGAAGAGGAGAGAAGAAGAGCAGAGGCAAAGGAGAGAAGGATGAGGAGGAGAGGAGAGAAGGAGGAGGATGAGAATGAAGAGAAATGAAGATGACGAAGAAGAAGAAGCAGCAGCAGAAGAAGAAGAAGACGGGATAAGAAGAGCACAGGAATAACGAAGCAAAGGAAGAGCAAAGACAAGGATGAAAAGAGGAGAGGTCAGAGAGGAGAGGCCCTCTGCACGAAGCAGCAGGCCATGCACTTAATAGGACTGTATGCATGCTTTAAGCTTGAGGAGGAGAGGAGAGTAGAACCATGCAGTGCAGTGCAGTGCAGTGCAGTGTAGAAATCTATGAATAGAGGGCTGCTTTTCAGCTAAATCTAGGTTAATAGGAGATGTTCTTGCGGCACACTCACTCAGTGTGTGGTTGCCCCCGCTTCAGAGGACTGTATGCATTTCCACACTTACAGTAAGTGGCAATATCCCACACACACACCATGCATACGGTTCCCCACTAACGCACGCACACATGCACACGCGCACATTTGCACATCAAGTGTGCCTACGCTCACAACAAACAAGTAAGCAAACAAACATGGCGAGATCCCAGATGCACTCATGGTAGAAAAGAGAAGCTTGCACACACACACACACACACACAGTACACATACACACACACAAACACACGCACACACAGCACGGAAGAGTGGCCATATCCCTCCCATACCCCTCTCTGTACCAAGGCCTGCTTAGCCAAGCATGACAATGCACAGAACAGCAAAGAACAGCACAGTACAACATGCAGTTCCAGGGAGAAAAAAGAAAAAGACACGATGACCCCCTTCCAGCTGAGTTGAGAAATGGAAAACGAGGGAGGGTGAGATGGGATGGGATGAGATGGGATGGGATGGGATTGGACGGGGTGGGATGGGGGGGCTCCGTTCAGTATCTCATCATCCACTGAAATTGGAACAGGGATGGGGAGAGAGAGGAGGGAAGGGGGGTGGGGGTGCTGATGCTGGGGGGGGGGTGGGGGGGAGTTCTGGCAAGAGTACTGAAGATGAGCAGACATGCATGAGAGGCAAATGAGGAGTCTGTTTGACGTCAGGCTGAATCACAGCCATCATGACCTGCATGCATCCAGAGAGAGAGAGAGAGAGAGAGAGAGAGAGAGAGAGAGAGAGAGAGAGAGAGAGAGAGAGAGAGAGAGAGAGAGAGAGAGAGAGAGAGAGAGAGAGAGAGAAAGAAAAAGAATCAGAGAATGTATGTACGTGTGCGCGTACGTGTGCGTGTGCCATTTTAACCAGGTCAAGACAACAAACCAATCAGTGCTTTGTTGAATAAAACAACCCGTCCAATCAGAATGCTAGAAAATGGTCATGTGATGTGATACACCTGACCTGACATATTGTTGCTCATATTGTCATTATGGAAACAGAGATAATGGAGATCAATAGGCCTATTCGTTCAATGAGCCAGGTTGAGAAAGTGGCATTGCAGGAGAATGCTGCCAAACACCTGGTTTAGTTAGGTGTGCCGTGTGCGGCAATCAGTCAAGCACCACTCTCACTGACTTACTCGCCCTCTCACTCACTGCCATCTCCAATGGAAATAATCCTATAAATAAACACCTTACTGATGCAGTGTTTATAAATAATATGCCTCGTCACATGCTGGATTGAGGCTTGTGTCTGCAGCCATGAAGAGAGAGAGAGAGAGAGAGAGAGAGAGAGAGAGAGAGAGAGAGAGAGAGAGAGAGAGAGAGAGAGAGAGAGAGAGAGAGAGAGAGAGAGAGAGAGAGAGAGAGAGAGAGAGAGAGAGAGAGAGAGAGAGAGAACGCACAGCAATAATAACAAAGGTGTAACGGGGTAGCTAAAAACACATGTGGTATGGGAAGTCTTCTTGCTTTGGCTTCGAATGCTGAGCAATCATGCAGACAGACAAGATGCACATGCATTAGAACCTAATCTAATGGAATTTTGCAGGGGTGCGTCTGATGACCAGGAACAGGTATTGTATTACACACAGACTGACTGCATGGGCCTGAGGGCATAGGCATTGGCACTGCCTATCTGGGCTACTCTCTATCCAGGTCTGTGTACTAGGAGAACGGGAGCCGTGCCAACTGCAGTAGCAGCACAAATGAAACCTCATCAGTGTGTGTGTGTGTGTGTGTGTGTATGTGCCTTCAGGCTTCGGCTACCAGCACCTGAATACAGATGGACTGGCCTTATCAGATACATGTATACCTGGTTCAATTACAGCTGAGCACTTTTATCGTGCTCAGGAATCTTGTCCAAGCTCGACATGGGTTCAGGTCAACAGCAGTTTGCACAGAGATTACATAATGCATGGCAACAATGGAATTGAAAAAACCCAAACACTAAAATGTTTCATTGACATATTTGCTGAGAGCTTTTTGGGTTGTGTGTGGGTGCAGAATGCTGATGGTCTCTAGTCACAAAAGGTCTAGCTAGCTCCTACACACTGTGAATCTCCACCCAAGGCAGAGAGATAAACAACAAGGCATAAGCCACCTACGTCACCGCGCTAGACCGAATGGTGCTTGAGTCACAGCTTTATGAATGAATGGCCAGTGTGTCTCCATTTCTGCTAGATAGGCTGCATACTAGGGGATGTGTGTTGCAACCTGGATGTCTTCATGCACAGTGATTACATGCTGTGGCGTTTGAACTGAAATTGACAGGTTGCTTAAGGTTACAGATACTGTGTTCATTACTTATGTTTGCACACAATGCATAATTGGCTGCATGCATTACTGGATGGGTAAGTTTATGCACATATTTATCCAAAGAAGACGTAGGCTATTTTGCACGCCTGGTGCCATGCACGTATGCTCTACTTATGGATGACCAAAACCTCACAGCAGGGTCAAACTGGGTGGGTGGGTGACTGACTGGGTGATGTTAGGTTAATCTAACCCAGAAGACAGCAAAACAACTCACCTTTCTATGTCTTCCTTTGAAAACGACAGCGAAGGCTCCGTGTCCAACTAGGTCCTTCCTGCTATATTCGAAATCTCCCACGGTCTCCATATTTCATTTAGTGTCCGATGAAAATCGCAGGTTGTAAATGATGACAATGCTGATGTTGGGCAGCCTGATTTCCACCTAACTCGCCAATTATTTGGCCATTGAACGAGGAGACTTGATGTATCTATTCTACAGCTAGGAGTTCTGTTCTCGAGGTCATTTAAAAACAATAGTTACCCTGCAGATGAGTTGTATTGCACATAAACTATAACAGGCACTGGCAGGACATCCCAGTTACCAAAACAGGACTGGTGCACTATGCAATCTAATATAAAACGTCTGGAAAAACGTAAAGTCTATTCGACGTCTAGATAATGGGATGGCTCAAACTATGATTCAATATAGCCCTGCAAACGGTGCACTGCTTGATGCATGACTTTACTGAAAAGCATAGCATTTAGCAATGGACACTGCTATACTCCCTGCTTGTCAACTAGAGTGACATAATGTATAGCACCCAGTTGTCATGTCATGACACAATTAGCTTGATATAGAGTGAACAACCAGAAAGTGCTAGCATGTTTGTGTTTCAAAGGCTATCTCATCTGCCAATTCTGACGAGCTACATGATGTCAGTCAGTGTTCCTTCCTTGCAAACAAAACATCACTGTCCCTGGTTATTTGGCAAACTCAATTGGCATATTTTGCCATTGGGTCAGTGAAGCAACTAACGCCTGGGTGTTTGCAGCCAACAACTGTTGTTCCCATTACAAGCAAATGTATGTAATAATTCCCCGATATATCTTGCATAAAAGATACACTATCCCCTCAGCAATCGAGGTTAGAACGTAAGAGACCTTGGAATCGTCGTAGACTGGAAGTAAGGTTGTCACAATGACAAATGCTAGGTCTTCTCCTGGGTCTTCTCGTTCTTGTTGTGTATTCCCCGTTAAGATTCTGGAACAGCAGAATCATCCCTCTGTGGAACTATGACGTCCACATGACAGTCTTCTTTTTTATTCCAAAAATTGGAGCATTCTCTTCCTTGTGGTCTTTGATAATTTTCAACAGCTCCGGAGGTCCGCTTGAGAGAAAACCACCATTTGTATTCAACGGCGATTAAGATAACATTAGCTTCACTGCATGGGCATTCTAAAACGTTGCTATTTATTTTACGAAATACTGTACACAACGCTAGCGTGTATAAGCACGTTTCTGTCACGTTTGTGTCTGATTTCGCGTGGTACAGCTTCCTCGGCACTGCAATATATTGTTGTCACTGCCCTTGTGTGAACGCCTGCCTCTTTAAATGCTTCCTCCGCGAGGGTAGTGGTTCGCCTTCCGCATGGGAATATAGTTCCCATTGTGAGCAGCTTGTCCTCCATCCATCATGCCAATAAGAAAACTTTGCCATCGCCATTTAGTTATATAAATAGATTGAATACTCACTTTCAGTGTAATTTTGACAACACATGTGGGCAGCTGAACTGGAACATTAAAATGGCTAGGCATAATAAAGGCATTTTCAAACCTGTAACACAGCAGTGGAATGAAACAAGAAAGAGATTGTGTAGCGTTTGGATTAGTCTAAAAATCTTTAAAATACCACATGACGGATGAAAATAAAGGTTTATAAGGACAAGGCATTAGGCCTACTGTTATCCAGTTGCAAACTGTCTTGTGCCCTACTACCTAGATTCAGTTGAATTAAACTTTTTATCATGAAATAGCAAGTTTGTGACCTGGTACAGTTTAATTGCTGCATTATTGATACCCAATATTGCCAATGGGTCAGGCTGCACATCTCACAGGATATGATTCAGAGTCTAGGCCTACTGAGATCATGCACTGTCTTTGGGACATGCTCTATCTGCAAATCAGTTGGCGCCATCTAGTGGTACTGAATCACTCTTTTTCGTTTTCTTTTTTATGAGCTTCGAATTCAAGCATTACTCATCCAACCCAACAGATGGCGGTAAAATACCCAATTTTACCCTTTGTGTGTGTGTGTGTGTGTGTGTGTGTGTGTGTGTGTGTGTGTGTGTGTGTGTGTGTGTGTGTGTGTGTGTGTGTGTGTGTGTGTGTGTGTGTGTGTGTGTGTGTGCGTGCGTGCGTGCGTGCGCGCGCATGTGTGTGTGTGTGGGTGATGTCTGGGACCCAAGTGGCATGCAAAATTAGTTTTCTCAGTCACACTATTTTAAAGTCATGCATGCATAACTACATCTAGATTTAAATATGAGTTATAAACTAGCACTGTGAAACAGCATAATGTTGAATCACCAGCAGTAATGACCCTTTGTGATAATAATAACAACGATAACAATAATAATCATAATCATAATCATAATAATAATGCTGACCCAAGTTTCAGAGACAACAACTGTGTGCATGTTATTTTCTTTCTGTCATTATTTATAGGGCCACATCTTGTTTGGGGGAGGTCAGGTGGGGTTGAATAATGGAGTCAAATAGTCCCTTTCCCTTCTTGTTTTTCCTGGACTCTGTAGCCCCTTAATGCGCGCCGTACCTCCAGTGGCACGCTGTAATAGTCATTGAAATGTAACTACCATAGCACTACAATACTATGACACAATACAGGCCCTTTAGTAATGCACCACGACTTGGTCATTACCATACTGGTAACAACAAACGTATAAAGCCGCGTCTTAAGGGGTTAACTGTCCCTTTTTTTATTATCTTCATATAACCCCATTGAAATAAACACATATCATTAATGTTTCACGCTCGGCACTCGCGCATCAATGTGTCCCGGTTGAAATGTGGCAACCCTAGTTGGGACACTTGGTAAACTGTGAACAACATCAAAATAGGCTACTATTCAAAACATTCAGCCCAGTCCTTAGAATAAGGACTGTTAAAACTGTTAAAATATTGTTTTGGGGGACATATGTGCCCACTTCAAATCTGATAACTGCAACAGTACCAGTGACAACTGGGACAGTACCAGGGACATGCAGAATCGGCTAAAATAACACAAGGAAAAACATTTTAAAATTAATTATATTGACTGACAATATGGATATGCAGGTATAAATCCATCACAGGCTGAGTGACTCAGAATTAAAGATAAAGGGAATAATTACCATAGGTCTAATTATAAAGTTATGAATTCCCTTTGAATTATTGAATTGCTGTGTATATAAGGCCTGTTTCTGTCATCATTACATAGGTTAATGAGATCATGAAACATTTTTTCTCTGTAGTCTTGGCACTCCAACAATTAGGCTAAATATAAGTGCCACAGCGCCTTGTACTGCTGTTAGGGAAACACAATTACACAGTAGTAGGACCACATCATTTTAATAAAAAAATACACTGTCGCCCCTCCACTCGCCTTCCATTAGAATGACTTTGTGAAATGATTAGCATTAATCTCAGGAGACGCCCTTACAGAAAAAAGAACAACCTGGATGCACTGGTACTAAACAACTATAGGCCCATATCCAATCTACCATTCATGGGTAAAATAATAGAGAAAATTGTTTTTAACCAATTAACTGCCTTTCTAATGTCTAGCTACCTTGATAAGTTTCAATCAGGTTTCCGTGCCTACCACAGCACTGAAACAGCTCTTATCTATGTCCCCCGATGACTACACCCCCCTTGAATCACTGTATCATTGCATGGACCAAATTAAAAAATGGATGTCTCACAATTTCCTAGAGCTAAACACAGATAAAACTGAAGTAATTATATTTAGGAAAAGAGAGGAGAGACAAAAGATTGCTACTATCATTGAAACGAAGAGACTGAAAGCAAGGGATACAGTTAAAAATCTTGAGGTCCTCATTGACAGTGACCTAAACTTCAACAGTCACATGAAAGCTATTACTAAGTCTGCATTTTATCACATAAAAAACGTCTCTAAATTTAGGGGCCTTATGTCTAAACATGATCTGGAGAAGCTAATACATGTCTTCATTTCCAGTAAGGTTGATTACTGTAAAGTCTTTTTACTGGCCTCCCCAAAAAGACCATCAAACAGCTTCAACGTGTATAAAATGCAGCCGCAAGGGTTCTTACAAAAACAAGGAAGTTCGACCACATTACTCCAATTTTAAGATCGCTGCATTGGCTCCCAGTAAGCTACTGAATTGATTTTAAGGCAATGCTACCTGTGTTTAAATCATTAAATAGAATGGGACCCACATATCTACTGGATATGTTTCAGCTGTATGCACCAACCAGGTCACTAAGGTCAACGGAGAAGAATTTGCTGGTGATTCCAAAAGTCAAAACAAAGTGTGGAGAGGCAGCCTTTAGCTTCTATGCTTCAAAGCTTTGGAACCAGCTTCCAGATGACGTAAAAAAATGCACCCACTATTGATAGCTTTAAATCTAGACTTAAGACAAAGCTGTTCTCAGATGCTTTCCCCTAGCTTAAATTACATATCATTCTTATTTTTTTATTTTTATGTTTATTTTATTTTTTATTATTATTATTTTTACCTTTTAAAATATTTTACCTTTACCTTTACCCCTATGTCGTATCTTAATGTTTTTAATATTTTTTGACTCTAATTTATTTCCTTCTTTCTTCCCTGTTTCCTTTCTTTTACATTTGTTAACTTTGTGAAGCACGTTGAGTTGCACCTGTGTATGAAATGCGCTATATAAATAAACTTGCCTTGCATTGGGTCTATTTCAAATGAGCTGGGGTGAATAGAAGAATGTTAAACCTCTGCATCATTTGTTCTCATGAAGCATTCGTAGTATCAGGGAAGCTAACGGGGGGGTATTTGTCCCAGGCCCAGCGAGACAGGGGGCCCAGAAATGTGGGGTCCTCATTTCATGATTAGGATTTGGGGCCCTTTCAGATGACTTTGGCAAACTCAAGTCAGTGCTCCACAGGTCTAACGGGTTCTGTATTTAAAAGAGGAACACTTACAGGACACTTACAGAAGCAGTTAAACAATAACACACAGGGCAGGAATACCACTTACTGTAGGTCTACAGGCAATATGAAGATGGAACGAAAAAAGAAAAAGAAGAAAAACTGGTACACCATCAGACCATTGGAAATGCTCAAAACTGAGTCCTCATAATGCTGTAGATGATTTGCTTGGCCAGACTAAGCCAGTCTGAGATAGACTAAGTCAGGTTACATGACTTGCAGAGTTTTCACACTTGGTCCCTTTCAGCCGCCTAAGCGAACTGAGAGTAGTGACTCTGCATTTTTGCCTCCTAAGTGAACGCTCCAAAGCGTACCCAGACCCCTCGGAAGTGAACCGTATGAGACCTTGGTTGACTTGGTCTCAGTTTGGTTCGCTTATGAGTTCTGACAAGTCACACTTGTGGGTATGTGTAATCATTTAAGGAGGGCTCTAGAGGGCCGGGTGTGGTAAAAAAAACAAGATTGACATACAATAAAACCCTCCCAGGACCAGAAAGATCAGCCAGTTCTTTATGTAATGCACTCACAATATGAACAAAAACAGAACTGAGTCCTTTTGCTGTCGGTTCGCTTTTTGGTCTTCTTGGGAACTGAGTTTGGTTCACTTAAAGGGGACCAGGTGTTAAAACCCTATTAGGTAACACTTTATGGATGCATAAATAGCATTAGGTCTATAAATACTTAGTAAAGAATTAACTAATGATAAAAAACATTAACAATTTTGCAAAACAAAGTTGTATTGATGCTTTATGAAATGTCTAAATACTATGTTCAAGATTGTACAACCTTTTAACAAAGTATTCTTTATTCATTTACAAAAAATGTAAAGTTTGATGAATAAAAACATAACATTTTCCACTCATTTACAAACATTTGTTTAAGTGTGTGTGTGTGTGTGTGTGTGTGTGTGCGTGCGTGCTTGCGTGAGTGTGCGTGCGTGCGTGCGTGCGTGCGTGCGTGCGTGCGTGCGTGCGTGCGTGCGTGTGTGTGTGTGTGTAAGAGAGAGAGAGAGAGATGTGTGTGTGTGTATTAATTTCCCTCGAGAATAATAAAAGTATTCTACTCTACTCTACTCTACTCTACTCTACTCTATGTTTTGTTCAACATTAGGGGTGTTCACCTGACGTCGCATGGATCCAGGAAAAGTACAGGCTTGAATCATCTCCTATGCATCATCTGTGGTGTGTCTCCACTTGACATAGTGTAATGTATGCCAACCCTTCACTGCCGGTCTGCATTAGTTGGCAAGGGTTGTTGTGAAGTCAATGGTTAGAGCCCTGGGTGATGGACTAATAATAGGCCTAATGGTAGCACTTTATATTAATGTCTGATCATAAAGACTAAGTAATCAATTAACTAATGATGAACAAAACATTAACAACATTTTTTATTATTAGCTACATTTTGATCATACTTTATAAAATATCCACAAATAATGTGTTCACGATTTCACAAATTTTACAATTTGTAAATGTTCGATAAATATAAAATACTAACATAACATTTACAAACATTTGTTAGTGCTTTCTTCATCATTTGTTCATTATTTTCTAATTGGTATCAATGCTCTATAAGCAAGCAGACATTAATATAAAGTGTTACCATAATAATAGTTTTCGGATGCTAATATCAAAGCTGCTTTTCAATAATTACATAATATATATGGTCAGCCCCTGGCGCCACCTAGCCACTCCTGAAGTGAAATGATACCGGCTGATGCTTCTGTGTGCAGGGCTGCTGACAGCTTTGGCCAGGCCCAGGACAAAGTCATCTGAAAGCCCTCCCCCCCCCCCCCCCCACCATACAATGTAATGAGGAACCAATTATGGGGCACCTCTCTCCCTGGGGCCGGGACAACAGTCCCCTTTGCACCCCCTGTCTGCACCCCTGTCTGTGTGCATCAATGTGTCTACAGGGCATTCCAGAACTCTCTGCTTGTTGCCAGTCATGTACTTCTCATAAGAGCCACGTGGTGGCAGCAGTTTGGAGCAGGGACAGCAGTACAGCACTACAAAATGGCTAGTGCAGAGGAAATGTGAGAGATGTCACGTGAAATAGCAAAATGGCTTCATATTTTAAATTGAATGACTAGGCCTATCTGGTGCCGACAACTTGTTGCTGTAAGCATGTCTCTATGCTTTGCTCTTGTATCTCCTGCAAATATTTTCACACCGGAACCATTCCAGAGGCACCATTCCCCTCAGTGTTTGGAAATAACTTTTCTGACTAATATATATATATAATAAAAATACAATTGAGAATTAAATGTTGTTTATGATTATGCATGTAATATTAAGTCAATATTGCTTTCAAAACCAATCATATCTACTCTGAAGTCACTTTAAATACTGAAACAATCAGTCAGGCTTTTTCCTTCATGAAAATGTTCACTTCATACTGTTTCACTCCTCCTAACACCCCCAAATAGCCCTGGTATTGGCCTCTGACTAATTCAATTACTGACTAATTCACCCCTTGTTTGTCTAATACCCACCGATATCACGTCCGCCCTGCGGTGTTGGGTAAACTATCTATATCATCCTTAAGCGCTTATTTATAGAGCAAATCCCATGTGCACCAGGAATAGACGGGTGATGCAAGTCTGGCCGTAACCCTAAGCACTGACTGACTAGAGGACTGGCCTGTTCCCTGCCCCTACCCCTGCCCCTACCCCTGCCCCTGCCCCTGTTTCTACCCCTGCCCCTGCTTCTACCCCTACCCCTACCCCTGTCCCTGTTCCCTACCCCTGCCCCTACCCCTGTCCCTGTTCCCTACCCCTGCCCCTGCCCCTGTCCCTGTTCCCTGCTTCTACCCCTGCCCCTACCCCTGTCCCTGTTCCCTACCCCTACCCCTACCCCTGTCCCTGTCCCTGTCCCTGCCTCCTGCCCCTGTCCCTGCCCCTACCCCTACCCCTGCCCCTGCCCCTGCCCCTGCCCCTGTCCCTGTCCCTGTCCCTGTCCCCTGTCCCTGTCCCCTGTCCCTGTCCCCTGTCCCTGCCTCGTCATGTTCTGCTAGATTGCAGGGAAATGGCTAATGCATTTTATAGAAGAAAAGGGAAACTGAACATTTCCACTCCACCTCTCTCTCTCTCTCTCTCTTGCTCCATCTCTTTCTCTCTCTCTCTCTCTCTCGCTCTCTCTCTCTCTAACTCACACATGCAGACACATATGCGCGTACACGCCAGGGCTTGACATCAACTTTTTTTCTTGCCGGCCACTGTTGCTTGTGGTTTTCTCGAGTTATTAGCCATCCACCTATTCTACTAGCCACATTTGTTTTTTATCATGACTTGATGACACTGTACATTTAACTTCAAAAGATGAGGTGGTTAAAGCAAGAAGATGAGTGCATGGGTTTCTATATGGAAATAAAACACATAGAAACTGAGTAACTGAGCTTTTTCTTGAACTTAACTAGGCTACAAACAATTAACAAGGGGCAAAGTGGAGAATATAAGCTATGCTATTCTGATATGTCATACCGTAGAATAAGCTACCTGCTAAATTGGCTAGTGACACTGAAATTGTTACCAGCCACAGCCGAATTTTACCAGCATTTGGCAGGTTGGCAGGTGCCAGTGTCAAGCCCTGGTACACGCACACACACACGCACGCACGCACACACACACACACACACACACACACACACACACACACAAACACACACACACACACTATCCTATCTGTACATATCTCACACTCTGAATGCCACTGTTTGACACTGTTAAAACTCACAGGAAATGCTGCAAAGCTCTACTTTGGCCCCTCCCAATATGGGCCCAATATAAATCCATAACCTGGTCATCATGAATTACTTGTAGAATTAAAGTTATTTTTTTAACATTACACTAAACGTGTCAGGCTTCACTGGTCTCAGTACAGCGTTCATTTATAGAAAGTTGCACTTCACTTTTTACTTTTTGTTTCAGCACCCCTCCCATCCCCCACTTCCTTTCTGAAAGCACGTATATTCGTCTCTGAGGTTTGGGTTGTCTAGACAACGCAGAGCACATCGCGCTCCAGATCCAGCAGTGACACTCACGCTGTCGTGTCAGTGTGTCGCACCTTTTTTGTGCATTACATTTTTACCAGCGCCAAACGAAAAAAAAAGACCACAAACTGTGGGTTGAAACATTTTTTCGCGCTTTTGTTCTTGTCAGCAAAAACTTCAGACTATCTGTTCACAATGATCCAAATTTAAAGGTATTCGAGTAGGCCTATGCCTTATTGGTCATTTGTTTCCTAAATGTATGCTGCCCTCTCACAAATATCATCTTTTCATGAATATGGTCTGACCAAAGTGCAGTAGGCCTACGTTTTGCTGCCAAAGCTGTGATCCACCGTAGGCCTATGTACCTAGGTATGAAAAATGTACATTTCAAAGTTATAAGTAGGCCTATGAGTACTTAGCAATTGATGGTAGTGGCAAATATACATGAAAAAGATAGCATTTGTGAATGGGCAGCATGAAGACTGAAAATAATAGTAAAAAATGACATAGCGCTAATATTATGAAGAAAAAGCTTCAGAACCCCAGTTGCATACAACTTCTGCATCCAACTTATTTGGAAATTGGGACCTGGTGGGTGAATGAAAATATTCACAGGCAATCTACTAAATGTTTTTCATTTGTTAACCTTTTCTTCTCTGTAAATAATCTCTGTATGCCCCACTATCTGCCCTGAGAGTCCTAATCTCTCCAACATCCTCACATAACAATGGATTCTCGACTCAAGTGGAGCCCCAAGCAAAAAAAACCCTCATAATTTCTGTTGAAAACTGCATTACTACAGCTGCATTTGCAGGGCCGGTTCTTGGTAATTTGGTGTCCTAGGCGAGTACCGATGTTGATTTTTGTGGAATTTGACATTGGCATCTGTAAACATGGTGTCATACATCTGATGGAGCACAGCTGATCTAGTACCATGTATCTGTACTCAGTGCCCATTTAAAATCATTGTAAATGTAATTTTTAATGCAGCTTAGTATTGTAATTCTGTGGGCCTTGGTGCACCCCAGAACATTTGGCGCCCTAGGCGACTGCCAAATCTGCCTAGTGCCGACCCAGTGCATTTGGACCTCTATCAGGCCCTTTAGTGACTTATCTGGGGCCCATATGATGCAGTTATGGTGTCACCTAATTGAAAGGGGCACTGCTAGCTTAACTGTAGACCCACTTGTTAAGGAGGCACTGCGAAACGAAACTGTTACAACTTACAATAGTTTTATTGTCATATAATTTATTAATCAGCATGTATGAGTAATGAAAAAAAATGTGGTGAATTCCGGTAAATTGGGCCACCTTTTTTGCATTTAAGTGCATGGCCCAAAGTGGCCCATTTTACCTGAATTTGCCATATATATTTCCAAAAAAATCTAAGAAAAAGGTAGCCCAGAGGTTGAAAAAAAGGAAAGAGGAAAAATCCTAGCATGGCTCTAGCATTTCAAGGTAATTGAGCATACTCATGGCTCGTCGGTAGAAGCTGTCTGTTAGCCTGCTCCAGCCAGATGGTAGAAGGGTGAAGAGTGCATGGCTGTGGTCGTGGGCATCAGGGATAGCTGTAGGGCCCCACTCTGTATCTGTCTGTATCACTGGCCCCCATAAAGCTCTGGGCCGTAACAATTACAAGGATCCTTGCAGGACCTTCAGTTTAGGGAACCTCTTAGTTATTGGATGACCCTTGATGAACGTCTAAGTTATTGGATGAACCCTTGTAAGGTTTTCCAAAATAGGCCCTGCCACGGCCTAATGGTAGGGCACCGGGTTACTGCGCCTGCGACCCGGGTTCGATTCCGGCCTAGGTCATTTGTCGATCCTCCCCCCGTCTCTCTCCCACTCACTCCTGTCACCTCTCATACTGTCCTGTCAAAATAGAGGCAAAAATGCCCCTAAGAAATATTTTTTCTCAGGGAAAAAAAAGGTTTTTCAAAAGTTTCCTCAGGGTATCTTTAGCAGCAGTAGCAGCAAACTCAGAGCTCCAAAAGGCTTTAGCCCCAAAAGGTTCTTTGGACGACCTATTAGTTAGGGAAAGATATGGATATTTTGGGAAATCTGTGAACTAATTTCTTACCAATAGATTTTTTTAACATGTGTTCTTACAGGTGTCTGGACACACCTTACAATTTATCCACGGCCAAATCCAATGGGAATTTCCGTGACACCCCGTCAAAGTTGGGTGCACAGAAGGCCTATGTAAAAATTGGAACACGGAGGATTGGGGGGAAAGGATGTATAATGTGGGGGGAACCTCTAAAAGTGGGGAACCTTTGATGTTTACACTGTCGAGGGCTCCCTAAATTGTCATTGTCCTCGTCTTTCCCCGACTACGTACGGTAGCACGTGTTGGCTAGTCATGACTCTGCCAATAGCACAAGGCCACTTCATGGGAACCCCTTTGACTTGTCGGTCAGTGGTTGGTCAACACCGATGAAAGTGGAACTGATTCCTGGAAGTGCACTGGCTCCATAGCTCTGGCCTGCCATTGCCTAACGTAACGGGAGTTATTCAACTCTCAGGCCATCATCCTTCCTCAAACACGAGGCTCCTCTTTCCTATGTAGTACATCTTGCTCCTCTCCCCCCCCCATGAGCCTTGTTACTTCACTCGTCATGTGAAGCAGACTTTCTAAGCACTTCCTCTCCTTCGCTGAAAAAACAGCAGCAAAATTCAATTGATAGAGCTGTCCATTGACTATTAGTTGTGGTATACTACAAACATGACAATTTTTGGTATAATGCACGGTGATGCAATCTATTTACCACGTGGGCTTTGTCTTACAGTATGCAGTCAGCAGGTTGCATAAAGCTTTCACAACTAAGCATCGTTTTTTTTCCCTTTGACAATTTTTCATAGGCCTACTTACTAAAAAAATGGGTAGTTCTGCATGAGAGTGTTATTTAAGTGAGTATGTTCACTTGCCTGGCTGTGAATTGAAATGGCATAAGAGAGGGAGGGGGGGGGTATGCATTGTGACGGTGCAACTACACAAACAGGTCGACTGAAACATTTTGTAAAGGTCAAAACATGCAACTTCTTGGTTTCACGATTTCTAAAACACCTTTTTATCGGTTCCTGCTATGCCCTTAAAAGGTGACGGAGAGCTCTCTTTTTTTCTGCAGTTTCTATTCAAATCGCGTGCAGGCAGGCGGGGGCCCAATGGGTGTCTCTCTTGCACCTCTGTCAGCCTGATCAAGACTGGTGAGCCGTTTCCTGTGGTTAGCTGCTAGTGTGTTAAAAGCGAGGCAAGCTCTCGCCTTAGCCCTCAGTTTCTTCCGGGACTCAGACGGGGACGATGATGGTAAGAAGAGCAGTTGTTTTAGATTTTTTTCTTTTTTCTTTTTTTTTTTGGTTTTAATGGTTTTGTTTAACTTAAGTGTTTAAAGTTGCAATATTTGGACGGTACCGCCATGCTATGTGTGCATTGTATGTGACCTCTGTGCTCCTGCGGGTTAAATTTAGATTTTTGTTTTTTTTACAATTTTTGTTAATATTGGGTAAACTGTTTAAAATGTGATAACCACTCCTGTGTAATAACTACTTTTCTTAATTTGAGTATTGCAACTGAGAAGGAAATCGCAGATTTAGCAGATTCTAACTGTTGACCAAAAAAAAAGTCTTCCGCATTAATGCTACTGCTTGAACCACAAAGGAAATCGCAAAAAAGAAATTCCCTAAAAAGTTGTTGTCCATAGTGCTTCCTAGCAGCCATCTTGATGTTTTCATATTACCCTGCTTTGAGCAGATAATGACATTTTAGTTCAGAATGTGATCAGATATCGACATGCATATAGTCAACTACCACATCCAAGACTTGGA
>NC_085864.1:35961020-35986020 GCF_034702125.1 Engraulis encrasicolus | reverse complement strand
AATGCACATGTGTACAGTGTCAGTAGAGATATTCTCTTCGGCTCTGTTCGGTTTTATTCTTTTCCATTTAGGGTAAAGTGAGGCATTGTAACAATAACATGTATTTTGTTTTGTGAAACTTTTCTATTGTATTGTATTCTATTGTATTCTATTCTATTCTATTCTATGAATGCTAACGTCAATGTTAGCCTCTTACAGTAATGTGTTTTTAGTGTCTGAAAACTGATCTTAGTCCTGTCTATCAATCCTATAGAGATCCTGTAAACCACCAGAATTCAACATTAAAAATCAACCCATCGATCCCGAACCCCTTCCGTGTCACTTGAACCCTTTTCCAATCGGCTGTGCCTCCTGTCAGCCACCACCATGGCCGTAACTACCATTGAGGACACAGAGGTCATGTCCTCTGTATTTTTTCTCAGAAATGTAAAATGTATGATGAAGAGCGATATATGATCAACAATGATAAGTATACACCACCCCCATTTATCTTCAAGACAGTGATTAATGAAAACAATCTTAAGACTCTCACTGAAGAATTTGAAGAATTCTAAATGTTCAATATGCAGTACAGCATACAATATTTGACCTCGGTATTTGAAAATGTGTCGTTACGGCCCTGGCCACCACTATATCATAACACAACGCAGAGGGCGAGGAGAGCTGCCAGAGCCGGCAGGCAGGCGAACGCGGGAGCGAGCTTCAAGGGTTTACTTACATATGGGTTTACATATTACATATTCTATTCTATTCCATTTTTCTTACTTAGAGTAGAATATAATATAATAGAAATTCTATTCTATTCTATTCTATTCTATTCTATTCTATTCTATTCTATTCTAAATAAGAACAACACATTAACACAATGATACCCAGCACTGCTCACCTTAATGATCTGTCCTTTCTGAAAGGGCAGCTCCTCTGCCTTGTTGGGGTTGGGGGACATGAGCGAGGGGTTGTAGGGGAAGAGGGCTACGAACAGGCGCACATGCGGGTCGTACAGCTCCCTCTCCTTCTCCCAGCGGATGATGTCATCAGGCTCGGCCACCCGAATACCGTCCGGGTAGAGATACACATCCAGCCCGATCATGCCCCAGAAATGGAGTCCTGCTGTCTTCTTTCCGTGCGTGTGTATGTAGGCTATGCCGCTGTTTGTTTGTTTGTTTGGTTGAGTGTGTGTGTTTGTAGTGCTGTTGTCTGTGTGTATGTGTGTGTTAAATTGTGCTCCCTTGAAAATGTTTCCGTATATGCAAAAGTTAGATTGTGTTGATGTGAAGTTGCGCTCCCTTGGAAATGTCCTCAGCAGGTCGGTGGCGGTTTGTGGCGTGTGGGAACAACACCAGACGATATCTTTGTCGCCTGTTGCGCTTCCGACGGAGTTAACGAAGGTAATCCTCTCCCAAGCCCTCCAGTGGTAATCCTCTTCTGACAGAATGGCTGAATGTTCTATCCAAGTTTGCCAGTCAGACGTGACACAGACACTTTTAGTGGGAGGGAGTGTCTAGCCTTGAGGTGAGTGAGTGAGTGAGCGATGATGATGATGATGATGATGATGATGATGATGATGATGATGATGCATAATATCCTATGCTCAGGGAAGCAAACATGGGAAGACACAAGGGTGAGTTGTGCCGGCCCAGGGAGAGAGGGGTTCAGTATTGGGTCCTCATTACTATTGTATCGATTGGGTCTGGGGGGGGAGGGTGGGGGTCCTTTCAGATGACATTGTCGTGGATGAAGGAGAGACAACAAGCAAGAATCAAGTGGTAAGACAGAGAAACATGCGGTTCCAGCAACAACACTTTGATATGATGTTTTCGAACGATATGGTGCTATTCAATGACTCAATGATCTGGTGCTTTTTACAGTAATACACTCAAGAGCAATGTCACTAACCACAAACATACAGTAGTAGTACAGTAGCACTCGTACAGGGCTCATGCATGGCATCCATTATCTCTTGGTGTGCTTACAGTAGCCTATCACAACAACAGCTTAAGTGTGAGGGAATGAATGAGTGAATGAACAAACGAATGAATGGCCGAACGAGCTAACCAAACAAACAAACAAAGGAATGAATGACGCTGATTACGACTGACTGTTATGGAGCATTGGAGGGGGCGGGACCAGGAGGGTCAGACTGAATACTGAATTGAACCAACTGGGGACAGTTGTAGAGGTCAGGAAGAGAGCACAGAGATGAAAGGAAAACAAGAGAGGTCAAGGGTCAGAGGGAGAAAGGAAGAAAGAAAGACAGACAGACAGACAGACAGACAGACAGACAGACAGACAGACAGACAGACAGAAAGAAAGAAAGAAAGAAAGAAAGAAAGAAAGAAAGAAAGAAAGAAAGAAAGAAAGAAAGAAAGAAAGAAAGAAAGAAAGAAAGAAAAAGAGAGAAGGGGGGCACTCCCAGGCATGTTATGACCCTCTGGAATTTATTTTCCGTAACTCATTCAACATGCCAGAGTCTCCTCCTAAGGTAACTTGTTGTCAATGGATAAACTATCAGGCAAGCAGGTATACAGTAGGCAGGCAGGGTGAGGCTAAGGAGGAGGAGACACGGCATCAGCCAGCCAACGGCACTGCAGGTGTCCTGTCCCATATGGAAGCTGACCGAGACAGAAATAATGGCATGACGTCCAAGTTGTCCTAATCCGGCCCTTAGCGTTACGCGGCTAATTGGCTGTAAAGGCGCTGCCAAAACTGTGCCAAGTGGACCTGCGGCTCACCTTAGGTTAACCTACACTGGTGACCGCGACCTTTAAAGAACCTCCTGGACCTGGGAACACGTAACACCTCCTCCATTCCACTGCCTGGCCAAGACTGCTGGGATATGTGTGTGTGTGTGTGTTTATACTGTGGTGTATTAGTGGGATGGCCATGGGTGTTGTTGTTGTGATGAATATGGACCTCCTTCTTCAAGCTCCACGTGGTTGTCAAGAATGGAGGATTGGCATGCGCTGTAGGTCAGTGAGGTAAGTCCATCTCTTTGACCTCAACTGGACACCTTGCATATGGCACGCAGCTGGATGGAGGGTTACATGCCGCTATTCAGACATTGATGTTTATTGTCTGACTACTGGCACGTTTCCCACCAAAATCTGCCATTTCTATGGTTTGTGCTACGTTGCTCAGGTTTTTTTTTAAGTTTAGGGAGAGTGGATGCCTTAGCCTAAGCCTAAGCCTAAGCCTGACCCTGACCCTAACCCTAACCCTACGGCATGCTGGGTGTCGGAATAGCAGTATGTCTGAATATTGCTTTCCCCCTCGGATGTTGGATGTATTGAAAGTCGTGACAAGTCGTTAATGCCATTCGGCTGTTTTGGTTTAATTATTGTCTACTTTATTTTAGCTCCTGGCAATATTCACAGTTTTGGCTCGACATAAAACTACATGGAATACCAATAATGTCTCAATAAGATGGGCCTTTCAGCACTAAGCACCAGGTGCTCAATAAGTGAAAGCAGTGAAAGCCCCATTGGAAAACTCCTACTACCATTGTCATTACGACACAGCACTCCACAGCACACAACAAAATACCACCCATATCACCCATATGGGGCAGCCCTCAATGGCACCCCAAGGGTCCATGGTCCATGCTCAGCGTACCCCAATCATGGAGGAGGATGGAGGCGAGCATTGGTTAATTACTCCCCCTACCAACCTGACGGATCAGGAGTCGAACCGGCATCCTTTGGGCTACAAGTCTGACACCCTAACCGCTTACCTATGACTGCACCAATAATAGGCTACCACAAATTTTCCCAATAATACACTGATTAAAGGACGTTATGTTGACCAAATTGTATGCCAGATCTTATATTTTATTTTCCTTAAACAACAGATATGCACTCTCCCCTTTCTTCAATGTCAAAGCCATGCATGAAGCTGAACCCCTTCTTCACAGCACACTGGGGGAGCGGGGTCCCACTCCCGAAACCAGACACCCGCCATGTCTCCCCCATGCGAGAGACCTCTGGGCCCCCATACATGGGTTGTTACATCACGAGCCAGGCACCCACCTTTTTAGAGTGATGACGTCGCCTCGTAGAGGCGTGAGGAGGGGGGCTAGGGTGTCCCGTCGGCACGAGCGCAGATAGCAGGCAACAGCTGCACCGAGATCCTCGTTCAATTTCACCGCGTTGCATTAGCGCATATTTCTCTCCACGATTTCATCTCAGAACAGAGGCGAGCTAAATCCCCATAACCGGTCAAAATGGTTGATCGCGAGCAGCTGGTTCAAAAAGCCAGGCTTGCCGAACAAGCTGAAAGATACGATGATATGGCAGCTGCCATGAAATCGGTGAGTCATATCTTTGATAATTACCATTAATTTCACTTTCATTGACATTGAGTAGTGCCATTCATTCACAAGACTCATCATATTTTGTTATGTCATAAATTTGAACCGTGTCATTCATTGCATTGGTGCCAATTTGATGGTTGGTACCGAGAGGGCTTTGGAGGCAAGTGAATGACATTTCATCACGAGGAATCGTTCAGGAATTACTATTTACCCCAGAATGATATGTAAGTAGTCCGATGGGCAATTTTGCTGAAACGGTAGTGTGAAAGAAGCGCATGAGAGGAGAGGAACCACGAGTAGGCTAGACGGACTGGACCTTGGGCGGTGCCTCCCGTGTCTTACATTACAATGTAATGAATGAGACGACGGGAAAATGTCAGACACATTCTAGCGACACACTGTGATTTGTATCATTTATATGTTGGTTTGTCATCGAGTTCACAAACACATACGCTTTGCCATGTCCAAAGTTGCTTAGTCATTCGTAATTGCAGCCAAACGGGCAATTTCATCTGAACGCGCAGAAGCGGCAGTGGAGATGTGAAGCCATGGCATCGAGATTCCACGATATTGTCCATGTTTTAACATCTGAGTCATCCATTACCATAACCCTGAATTGCATCATGCAATTCAAATACTTCCAACCCAATGAACCATATTTTTTCCTTATTGTGTAATATGAATTTGGCTCACAATGTTCTCATTCTTTTTATCTAATCATGTCCTGGGCCATCCCTGCATTGAAATGGAAGCTATTTGAGGATTTTCTCCTAACAGACGTAGGAGGCAGCAGAAATCCTTCCCGAATGTTCCATCGTTGTCATATTGCAGCAAAGACATACACATTCGATATTGGTATTTGAAACCCTCGTGCGCAGCTCGATCTTGGCTGGATAATTGTCAAAGAATACCATCTATCTGTGTTTTTTAGAGACAGCTGCAGACATTTTGTGTCGCATTGTGTGCGAGTGTTTTCAAGTATGAATGTGTGTGCGTACTTCTGTGTGTGTGAGAGAGATAGAGATACATTAGAGAGAATACTCAGTGAGCTATGACATGTTAACTAATGTTGAATCATCTTCAGCTGTTTTTGACGAAATCAGAAAAATACGAGCTATTAGACCATACCATCACCACCATCATCCAAACCATTTGGTAGTGATTAACAGGGCCTAAAAGGGCCCTACTAGTCAGCCTGAACATTTGGACTCGGGGCAGGCCAGTCTTTATAACTTAACCTTTTAGTCCCTTTCAGAAAAAGTGATTGGCTGGTAGTGCTATCGGTAAAATGGTGCAGCAGCCTTTTTTCTGCTCTGGTGGAGGCTTTTCTGCTCTGGCCAGCAAAAAAAAATCTTCCTTAGGAAAGAGAGGTTCCTCCTTGATGAGGAACTGGATGGGTGGGTGGGTGGTGTAGTAGGCTATTGCCCCATCGGGGGAGTTTGTGTCAGAGCAGGTAGTCAAAGAGGATGGCACCCCCAGAAAATATGCTCGCGGGATTCCTCCTCGCTTCTCACCACCCGCCACGGCCCCCCCTTCCTTTCCCTTCCTTTCTCATTTCTGCTTTGTCAGTGCAGTCACCTCATCTTCCAGGGAGGAGGCGAGGCAGGGGCTGGCTGAGGGTAGTGATTGAGGGTGGGGTGGTGTAGGGTGGGGTGGGGTGAGTGGTTTGCTGGAGAGGTGCACTCTGACACACGTTTTTTTTTTTTTTTGCAATCCCATTAAATATTCAACAAACGTCTCCCCAAATGACGTTGCAACTACTCATGAGCTGTGCATTTCAAAAGCCAGTCATACCAGCCGGGTCCTACAACTAGACGTTATTCTTTTAAAAAAAAATATGAGCGTTTTTAATTTGCGTTTTTGTCCGTAGTGTTTTAGAGAGGATAGCCAAGCTTCAGCTGGGGATGAGGAAGAAATACTGTGATCTTGGCCCTTTTGCCTCTGTCTGCAACTAACCCCAGGTTCAGGTGTTTTAAAACCATACGTCTCGCTTCATGCCTTCCTTTACAACTAATCACTTGTTAGTTACATAGATGTTCTTCAAAAAATCAGTCGGGTAAGAAATAAAGAGCGTTTTGGCCCTTGGCCCAGTCTTACTGTAAGTACAGCTCTCTCAGGAGACATCCTCCTGTGTGCTCTCACTCCATGAGCATGTAATGGCAGACAACTTCCGGTGTGCTCGCCTAGTGTTGCAATTCATCAAGGTTAGAATGGCCCCGGATAAACAGCAGAGAGGAGAGAAGAGAGGGGAGACAAGACCCACCCCCTCTTCACTTCAGGAAGGGGCCTGTTAACCCCACGAGAGTTTTTTGGACACATACGTATCATCATCTCATAGCATCAGCTGCCGTCATGTTGACACCCATAATGGTTGAGTTACCTACTGTGATGGTGGAGTTGTAACCCAGCACGATGGTTAAGTTACCTCCTTTAAAGACAGGTCTGCCTGCCCGTCCGTTACCCGCCGTCTGTATGGGCCATGAGTCATGACGATGACAAATCCCTGCCTCGCCTCCCATCCCCTCCCATCACCTCCCCTCCCCTCCCTTTCCTTCTGGATTTTTTTGGGGGAAATTAGTTTGTGGCAATTTAGAGGTTTTATGGCCCGTCACTTGCCATGCCAAAGACAGTGACGTCATCGTCCCAGGCTGAGTTTAAGCTGGAAATAGATAAGGGTACAAAAAGGCAGTGTTATTTTACAGTACCACTTAGAGAGAACTCTGGGACCAAATACACTCTAAAAGATGTTAAATTGACTCTCTAAATGTTGAATTACTGTAACATTGCAAAAGTTGCATGTGTACGTCATGTGGCTGGCGTTAAAGGTATGCACTGCTTTCTAGAAAATCGCTGGTGATGGCTTTGGCCGAAACGCGTCTGCGGTGGACATGGATTAATAAATAATGAGGCAGCCATGGCGTTACGGTTACGGAGATGGACTATAAATCAGAGGGTTGCAGGTTTGAATCCCACCCTTCCACTCCCTATTGCACTCCATGGCTGAAGTACCCTTGAGCAAGGCACTTCACCCCACATTGCTCTACTAGGGACTGTAACCAATACCCTAACAATAACTGTGAGTCGCTTTGGATAAAAAAGTGCCAGCTAAGTGAAATATAATGTAATGTAATGTAATGAGAACAAGCTTGAGAGTGTGGTTTCTGCTTGCTTTAATTTGATCATTTTTTCCCCCTGCACCCAAAGTCGCTTTTCTATCCTGAAAGTTGAGGGTTTCTGCATTTTAAACAGTGACATTTGTCTGACTTTCAGTGAACCACATGGGTGGTACTGGGTATGGTGTGGTAAGATGTCAATTAGAAAGTAAAATCCCTGCTGCCACAGATTTGATCCAACCAGCTGATTGTAATGAGTACGGTAGTACTCAAGCGAGGTAGACCAGTTACTCAGTGAGGTCATATGTGTCGGGAGGAAATTATACGATACGATTAGACTTTATTGTCAGTTTTCACTGAAATTCATTCATGATGTCGGGTAGGGTTTGTTGTCCTGGGCCCAGGGAGAAGGGGGGCCCAGAATTGGAGTCAAAACTCCAAAATAAGCAAAGATAAACTGGCCAAAGCTGCCCGAGGCCCTGAACATAGACGTTATTGCAGTGCAACAACTCGTGAGCGCTCAGATTGCTGATAGGCTATAATGGATCAGACCTCTTTGCTTTTTGCTTTTTTGATGTAGTTGCGGATCCATCCAGCTTTTGTATACAGTATACCAGTGGTTGTCATCATCATACATTATAAACAGGCGCATGGAAATCACCAATCATCATCACTGTGTGGCACACATGATGACGTCTGATATTTACATATGCAAGGCCAGAGACATTGAAGTAAGAGTTAGACTAATCCCATTGACCCCAGTGTTCCATTTTGCACAACAATGGCGGTTCATGGAGACTTTGACACATAGATCGCCAATGACATAGTTCCACTATAGTTCCAGGAAGTGCAGTAAAGATAAGATGTAATTAATTTCTAGTTTATCTTTGCTTATTTTGGAGGTCTTTCGTGTTAGTCTCTAGGGAACAGAAAGCCGCTGCCTAGAAGTATTTGAATCTATGTGAATCATGTCACCAACCGACTAACTCTGAACTCCATGGTTCTGTGGAAGGCGAATGTTCCAGTCAGCATCTTGTTCATTCAAATATTCATTTTTAACCAATGAATAGGAAGTTTTTCTATCTTTTCTTCCAATGTGGATGGTGGGGGTTCCTAGGCTGAAGCCATATCAAGCCTGTGCATTAATCTAGGGGTGCATATCAGGCCTATAATGCATTGGCTTAAAAGTAGAGTAAAAGAGTATGTGAATTTGTTTTAGTCATTTACAAATGTTATCATTTTTATGAGTATTTTCTACCACCATCAATTTCAAAATTTCAAAATCAAGTATTCATCATGACAGGGAAAATTACACAAATCATACATAAACAGGTGGCTCCTCTACGTGTCCGCCATTTTGAATTTCCAGTAATAGACATCTTTGGCTGCAAAACTTACTGTCATTAGGTCAGTAAATGCTGTATTAGCTTATTATTACTTAAATATTCATGAGAGGGTCAACATTGAAAGCATAGCAGCATAGTTGAATACCTACAGTACTCTAACCACAATCCTTCACATTCTTAAGCATTCTTAAGCCAGTTTGATTTCGAAGGAATCAACCCCATTGACACAATCGCTCAAGAGAGAGACTGCACTTGCCTCTGACTCAACACCAGAGAAACAGCATAGACTCACTCCAGCTGTTACCGGTACTACGAGGCACAGCAGCCGCAGGCTTATTCAATTACCGCCTTGTGCCAGAATTTCAACTAATAGTTTTCCCTTGGTATGTTGGTCTGTGTTCCCCCTTGATGTGTTTGGTTTTCCCCCTTGATGTGCTTCCACGACTCTCCTTTTGTGAGCATTACTATGAAAAAGTGGAAAGGCTGCCTGTTGCCGTGGTTTCAAACCCCGGTCTTCACTGTACACACATAACAAGAGTCGATGTGGAAATCAATTGTAATTTGAAAACAGAAAAAAAACATGGCAGCAATATTCATCGCAGCAAGTGAAGGGTTCCTCTAGTAGTCTAAACGATCATTTCCCTGTACCAGTACATATTTATGCAGAGGAATTGATTGTTGGGAACAATCTTGTTTGCAGTGTTATGTCATGATGGTACAAAAATGGCAATAGAAATAGCAGTGTGAGAGCAAGGCACATACTGCACTTACTCTCACCTGGTGAAATGAAAGGAAAATTGTTGCCGAACCTGATGGTAGCTGAAAGGTTTTGTGGTTTTTCAGCAGACGTGGGGCATGTTGAATTCAATTCAAAACATATATTTGATGGCCATAGCAAAATCACATTGGACAGACCAGCACAAGTGCCAATATGTAACACACTACTACACAGGAGGCCCGCAAAAAATGATCGATACACAAATGGGGGGAAAATAAATAATGTGCCACATGTCTGTCTAATATCCATATCATGTATACTCTAGGAAAATCCAGAAGAGCTGCAACCTAATCATTGCCCTCCTTAACCCTACCCTATCCCCGCCCCATGCTTGGGGTGAGCAGGCGCGGTCATTGACACCAGTTGGCATGTCCAAGGGAGTGTAGAATGTCATTCATACTTGTAGCTCGTCCATGGGCTCCCCTATGCTCTTTCTCAGTTTGGAGACCTATCTTTGATCCAAGCAGTCATGCTTTTGGCTAGGGGGTTTTAGAGGGGGCGACGCATGGGTGTTCTTTGGGGTGAAAGCTCCATCCCACAGCCCACCAACGTTGGGCTCGCCTCTCAGACAGAGCAGTGAAGTCCTGTGTCTTATTTTGGAGATCATTTTGGCGAGAGGGTTATTTTGTGAGAGGTGGACTATAGGGTTATGTGTGTGTGGGGGGTGTGGCTCCAGCACACCCACCAATGTTAGGGTCACCTCTCAGACAGACCACTGAAGTTCTCTGTCTCAATTTGGGGACTACCCTGTTGTTTTAGAGGGTTTTGTGGCGAACTGGACTTGGAGATTATGCCTGTTTTTGGGGGGCTCCAGTAGCCTCGCGAGCCATCCTACGTACTTCCGCCAAAGGATTGGCTCCACTACTGTAGTCTGGCCGTGCTTCTCTGTGGAGTGCCTGGAGCAGTAGAATTTTGATCGCAATGCCCCCCCAGAAAACAGCCAATAATCGAATACGCCCCCCACGTGGGGGCGAAAGGGGGAGGACGCTCGTGACAATGACGTACACATCTGCGCCAGAGCCATTGGTCTGCGCTATGTTGTTGTTGAGTAACTGCCAGCGATTGGGTGAGAGGTGTCCAATAATTTCAAACCATAACTGAATGCAAGCTTCCTGCTTCCTACAATTGCTTCAGAGCAAACAAATGCCAGACCATAAATACGAAATGAAATGGTAGTATTATGGGATGGTCAGGACCAGGCTAGGGCTCCAGTGCGAGCGAGGGTGATTTTTGTACAGACTAGATAGGTGAAAAGGTTGTTGTGTGCTCGACAGAAGGTCACCTCAACACGTGATCGCTGCTCGTGATCACTGGCCGCCATCGTCTTAGCTTTCACCGCAGCTGCCCTGGAGTGCTCGTGGGAACATTTAACCCCCCCAACTCCTACCGCCCCCCCCTGGCCTCGCCTCGCCGTCTCGCCTCACTCCCCCTCCCCTCGGCTCCACCAAACTGCTCACACACACACACACACACACACACACACACACACACACACACACACACACACACACACACACACACTCACACATACACATATACACACACACACACACACACACACACACACACACACACACACACACACACACACACACACACACACACACACATTCACACTGAGCCTACCCTAAGCATTTCCACCCACCCTCCAAGTTCCATTCGCCCCAACACATGCACATACTCAGTACTCAGAGACCACTGAACACCCAGCAATCCCTTACTCACTCTCTCTCTCTCACACACACACACACTCTCACACACACACACACACACACACACACACACACACACACACACACACACACACTCACTCACTTGGTCACCCCCAACCCTAGCCGTCTCCCCATGTCTATCCTACCCTTTCCCTTGCAGCTCCCTGAGAGGAGAGCTGAGCAGCATATCTGATATGATATCGATGCCGTCTCCTCTCCTCTCCTCTCCTCTGTTCTCCTCTTCTCTGCTCTGCTCCCCTCTCCTCTCCTCTCCTCTGTTCTCCTCTTCTCTGCTCTGCTCCCCTCTCCTCTCCACTC
Organism: Engraulis encrasicolus; assembly: GCF_034702125.1. Classification (NCBI taxonomy): domain Eukaryota; kingdom Metazoa; phylum Chordata; class Actinopteri; order Clupeiformes; family Engraulidae; genus Engraulis; species Engraulis encrasicolus. The sequence continues at coordinate 35,974,444 of NC_085864.1, read as the reverse complement.
TTCTCCTCTGCTCTTCTCGCATCTTGTCTTGTCTCATCTCTTCTCCTCTCCTCTCCTCTCCTCTGCTCTCCTCTGCTTTCCTTCCCCTTTCCTCTCCTCTCCTCTCTTCTTTTCTGCTCTCCTATCCTCTCCACTCCACTCCACTCCATTCCATTCCACTCCTCTCCTCTCCTCTCTCTCTCTCCTCGCCTCTCCTCTCATCTCCTCTCCTCTCTCTCTGCTTGCATCTCCTCTCCTGTCCTTTCCTCTCCTCTCCTCTCTCTGCTCCTCCTCTCCTCTCTACTCCTCTCCTCTTCTCTCCTCTCTCTCTCTGCTTGCATCTCCTCTCCTCTCCTCTCCTCTCTCTCTCTGCTTGCATCTCCTCTCCTCTCCTCTCCTCTCCCCTCTGCTTTACAGTAGAAGCTGTGGTGCCGGCGTAGCAAACTACAGTTTTTGGAACTAGTAGAATCTCACTGCTGCTGTGGCGCTCTCGCATCGCCATGGAAACTAGGAGTTGCGTATCGCCAGCAACACACAGTGCGTTACATTAGCTGTTTCTCGCTCTCTCTCTCTCTCTTTCTCTCTCTCTCTCTCTCTCTCTCTCTCTCTCTCTCTCTCTCTCTCTCTCTCTCTCTCTCTCTCTCTTCGTACCCTCTCTCTCCTTACCCTATCTCTTTGTGTGTCTTTGTTGCTCCTCTCCCTGCTCTGCTGCTGCTGCCACCGAAATGCAACTGAGCAGAATTTCTGCATTGGGGCGGAAGGGAAGTGAAGAGAAGGGAAGAGGAGAAGGAGGAAGGCAGAGTGGGGGGGGGGGAGAGGATGGTCTACTTCCCACTGGAGAGAGCTTGGTTGGAGAGGTGCTCTCCGGTCGCGGGGAATCGTGCAGAAGGAAAAGCAGCACCATTTTTGCTGCTTTGCCTCCTTTTAAATCTCAAAAATGCATCTTGATTTAGTTTGCTTAATCGGGAAATGTGACTTTTTATTATTCAACTTCTGCGTCAAAGTCTTACATTACAATTTTGTGTACACCGTACATTTTGCTTGTTAATTGACGTTGAATGTAACATTCATATTCAAACCACAAAAATTGATCTGGCTTTTCAAGAAAGAGGGAAATGAGAGTGCTGTGTTGGGTCGAAAATCAGGGACTCTTCAGATAAGAACACCAGAATATCTACTATTACTGTAAAACTTCTGTCCCCCCAAAATGTACCATGACCTAAACAATAGATTCCTTGTTGTGTGTCTTGACACTCTGAGTCACTCTAAGGTGATAAAGGTTATAAGGGGATACTTTTCGACTGTGTTATGTATCCTTTAACCCGTTAAGACACGACGTTATCAATTTGCTGTTACGTAACAGAAATCAATGACCAAGTCGTAGTGCATTATTAAAGGCCCTGTGTTGTGTCGTAGTATTGTAGTACTATGGTAGCCTACTTAACTTTTCAATGGCTATTACAGCGTGCCACTGGAGGTACGGTTTGCGTTATAGGGCTATGTTACTCTACGTTCTTTTGTGTTCCTTATGTCTTCTGCGCCCTTTTGAGGTGGTAGAGTTTTGGAAGCCAGCAGATGGGATTGCTGGCAAGTTGACTCACTATTTGCTGAAAAGCTTCACCATAGCTACCTTGTTATGGAATTACTGAGAGTCATGACCATTTCAGTAGCAACAACCTGACTGTACATTGGAGGCTCTGCATTGAAGTCTTAGTTCACCCATATTCCGAGTAATCGTGTCGTGTTTCTGTTTGTTCATCCGTGTTGGCACAAAGAGTTGAGGTCATATGTTCATAATGCGATGACCCTTGACACATGAAAAGGCCCGCCGGCCCGCGTGTTTTTGCAGTTGTCCCTTTTGGCAGAAGCAGGGCCGGAGCTAATAGGGAGGGCGTGCAGGGCATTTGCCCATGGGCCCATTGCACTCTTGCATTGGTGGTGGGAGCCCAACTGTGATCTTGTCAGGCCATATAGGGGGCCCGATAAGTGTTTTGCCCTGGGGCCCTATGTGCAGTTGTCCCTTTTGGCAGAAGTAAAGCACAGGGGACTTAGAGGATGCCTCTACTGAGCTCTCCTGTGCTCTCCTGTGCTCTCCTGTGTACATGGCTGAAGACTGAGATCACAGAGAGCTGATAGCGAATGTGCTCATCGCTATTTCAGAGATCTCGAATAACAAGCGTGTCCCCATTCACCACGGGACAGAACCGGTTGGCTAATGATGATGACGATGTGCTGGGGAAAATTATGTGTGATTTGTTTTAGATAACGTTGCAGATGGATGTTGCTGTGGTCAGATAAGGATGGGAGGTGTTCTTTAATGGGGAATGATATGCTAAGCTATTGAGTAGCTTTTTTTCTAGATAACTCTTGATTTCAGCTGTAGGCTATGACGGTTGCAGATGATCGCTTCCTTATATCTCTTAAAAGTTCACAGTCTTATAGGTGTATGAGCTTATTTATCATGTACCATATCTTATGGTTGACAGTGGTATAAGTTACTTCGGAAGAAAGAATATGAGAGCATTCGGCACCTTTTGGTGCAACAAAAGGTTTTAATTTGGTCTGTGAGAGCTAGGTCAGTACACCTTCACCAAGCACAATAAACCAAAAAAAAAGATGTGGCGAATATTCCTGTTGTTTGTTAGTTTTGTAGTGTTAGGTGTTTATAATTATGTATTTAGATTAGAACTCAAAAGGTTTTCTTTGGATAGACTTTAGTATGTCATCCAAATAAAGCGACCTTGGGTTCCTTGAAAGGTGCTATATAAAACCAAGTTATTATTATTATTATTATTATTATTATTATTATTATTATTATTATTATTATTATAAATAAGCCAACCGTAAGTGTAACTGGCGTGTGTGTATTCCGTGTGTGTTTTATATTATAATGTCATCCAAATAAGCCAACCATAAGTGTAACTGGCATGTGTGTATTCCGTGTGTGTGTGTTCCTTTTGCGTGTGTCTCGTCTCCCAGGTGACGGAGCTGAACGAGGCGCTGTCGAACGAGGAGCGCAACCTGCTGTCGGTGGCCTACAAGAACGTGGTGGGCGCCCGGCGCTCCTCCTGGCGCGTCATCTCCAGCATCGAGCAGAAGACCTCGGCCGACGGCAACGAGAAGAAGATCGAGATGGTGCGCGCCTACCGCGAGAAGATCGAGAAGGAGCTGGAGGCCGTGTGCCAGGACGTGCTCAACCTGCTGGACAACTTCCTGATCAAGAACTGCAGCGAGGCGCAGCACGAGAGCAAGGTCTTCTACCTGAAGATGAAGGGCGACTACTACCGCTACCTGGCGGAGGTGGCGACCGGCGAGAAGCGCGCCACCGTGGTGGAGTCCTCGGAGAAGGCCTACAACGAGGCGCACGAGATCAGCAAGGAGCACATGCAGCCCACGCACCCCATCCGCCTGGGCCTGGCGCTCAACTACTCGGTGTTCTACTACGAGATCCAGAACGCGCCCGAGCAGGCCTGCCACCTGGCCAAGACGGCCTTCGACGACGCCATCGCCGAGCTGGACACCCTCAACGAGGACTCCTACAAAGACTCCACCCTTATCATGCAGCTGCTGCGAGACAACCTGACACTGTGGACCAGTGACCAGCAAGATGACGAGGGTGGGGAGGGCAACAACTAAACGCAACAAAACAAACAGCAGAAAAAAAGAAAAGAAAATTTCAAAAGGCGTGTCACTCTCTTTTCTTGGGGAAGAGAAGAAAATTGAGGAGAGAAAAAAAATGTTTTGTTGACACCGACGACATTTAAAAAGATAAATAATATGGCTGGTGGAACTCTTGGTTGGCAAGCAGCTTTTGAGCCAATGGTTTCCACGGCAGCGGCAGTTGTTTATTTTTCCACAAGTTAAAAGAAAAAAAACAAATCGAGGCGAAGGGGGAGGGGGGTGGTGGTCAGTGGGTTGAAGTCTTAGTTTGAATATATATATAGAAATATATCTATATGAATATATAGTTGAGTGGGTCTCCCTCTTCTTGATTATCTTTTGACGTTTGCCAAAACCACTGATAATGGCACTGACGTTGCCACAGGTGGTGCTTGGTGGAGGGGAGTGGCAGCCTTAGACTTGGCTATATTGGGCTGACATAGTTCAACCGGAAGCTGCTTAGTCATTTTTTTGGGGTAGTAGACATGCATTTGAAAGAGGTTCTGATGTTTAAAAAAATATATATCACAAAAAAATAAACACTTGAATGCGACAGTTAAAAAAAAGTTGTTGTCAGTGGTCCCAGTAAGACATTGTGGCAATTCACGACTATAAGGAAGAATAAGACGGATTACAAAATGTATTAAGTCCATCTGTTTAGTATTCCGGTATCCTCTAACATGATAGATTTACGATAGTTATTTGGCACGCAGATAGTCAGCCTAGGAGGCCTACACCCTCATTGGTGGAGGAGCCATGACTCAACCAAATTTATTTACATTTTTTTTAACGTTTTGTTTGGTTTAAAGAAAATAAAGTTGATATACCCGAGAACAAGTATGACTGGGGTGTTTGGAGGGAGATGGGGGAAACACCTTGTGAGAATCCCCTGTTGATCAATCTCCGAGTGTCCTTACTGGATCCACTGACTGCTTTAAAGATCGAGGTGCGATTACTGTTGGAGACTTAACTGTTAACAATAGAAAAATAGGAAAAAATATAGCAGCTTCAAGAGTTTGTGGTTTACTTCTGTGTTTAATTTATTTTTGCACTTGCCTACTAAACTGTTTTGTCCGTGTAAGATAATTACGACAATATTATCAATGATTCAATATTGTGCATGCTGGTGATGTATTTATAAAAATAGCTTGACTTTATTAACTTATACCTTGGGTGTTACGTATTCATATGGTTAAGAAGTAAATGGGCTTCGATTTGATTATTTATAATTTATGACTTTTTAATGATTTAATTTTGTTTTTAATTTGCTATACCAAAATTGTGATTGTTAACAATAAATCAATCTGTTACGAGCATTGCTGTTGTGACATGAACATGTTTTTATTTTTTTTCCTTTGGTTTAACTAAAAATTTAAGGGGGGAAACGGCAAACAAACCAGGGATTTAACCTCATTCACTGGTGTTTGTGGTGGTAACAAAAAAATACATTAAAATGATGACGTTGTTTAAACAATCTTTGGTTCTAAGAAAAGTATACGAGTGTTTTTCCTGTCATGTTATGCAATGAAACATGTACGGTATAAAACGATCGTGAAGTGTGTCTGTAAGCAACTAACACCATGGACCATAGTTTTATTTCCTGGCAGTATACACTTATCTTTATTTTTTTTCTTTGTAATTTTTGTTTGTTTGTTTGTTTTTTAACCTTATAGCTGTCTCCTGAGTGACAAATATCTTGAATGTGAGTCATAATGTAGCAGTTGCACACAAGCCTAAGTAATGATAAATATGATAAATAAAAAAGAATTTGACAAGGTTACAAATGCAATCCCTGGTTCCCACTGCTCCTGTCTATTGGTCTGCTGTTATTCTACAAATTAGCTCAAGAAACTTAACGGAATAAAAACCTACTAAATTACTAAAACCATTCAGGTGAGGTACCAACAATCAGAATGCTGTTACTTTGATTCGTATTATGTTATGTTCCTCTGTTTTGTTATTGTAACATTTATTTTGTAAAACTCTTGTGTTTTTTCTTCATTTGTGTGCCTGACATTCGATTATTTTATTTCAGCCTTAATGAAGTGTATGCACCATGTCATGGAACACATTCTCTTGTGTTTGTTTTTATTTTTTTAATTATTTTTTTCATGTTTCTCTTTTGCTTTGACAGTTTGATCATTGATTTTATGATGGCGGGGTAGACGAAAAGATTACTGAATTTACAGTGAGCAGTATGCAAACGCTGACAACAAGATACTTCCTGTTTACTTCTGTTGCGTTTTTAATATCTCATTCACTCATAGACCCAGTCGGCAACTCTGGGACCGCCCATGAAATTGCTTGTTTTTCCCCATGGTTGCCCCACCCGCTGTATGTAGTGTCTAATTAATATGCCTAATGACTGGCAGTGATTGGCACCACACGACCGTGGGTGGAGCATTCGGAGGGGAAAACAATGCAGTTTCATGGGCGGCCCAGAGGAGCTAACTGGGTCAATGACACCACCCTTTCCCATTATGGGGCTTTTGCCACGACGTCAGCCATGTCTGACAAGTTTGTTCTCTGTGTCAATATATTATTTTTCCGTTTATGTTCTGTTTTTTTTTTCTTTTTGTCAAGCACACTAGCAACACTGAGAACAGTCAAGAGATATTGAACAACCATTAAACAAACGAACGTACACATAGCCACTAAGTACTGACGACGACTAGAACATCATCAATAGCATGGCTGGGATAGCAATAGGCACACAGTTTGAATTGTAGTGTTCCGCACATAATCAATAAATACCTCAGGTCTTGTCTGTCAAATGTTGTTTTGTCAATCGTAGTGCTTGTGTTTGGTTACCAGTCTTCGCAGTGAACCTTGGCCTGAGCCTTCACAGTAAACCAGCCTACACAATGGGCCTGTACACATTAATGTGTTTAAAGCTTTGTTCCATGCATACATTTGGACTAACCGGGTGGTGTAATACAGTACTTTATCAAAGGACAAAAGTGCATCATTTATTAATAGAGGTAATAGTTGTAGTATCTGGTAGTAGGAAAATAAGCTGAAAAGGAAATGGTGAAATGGACAGTAAGCAACACGTTGCAAGAAATATTTTGATCATTTCAGTCATATTTTGCACTGTGCTCCCTGCCAGGACCAGACTATTCTGACTAACCATCTGATTCAGAGATTTCTTCTAAATGACTCTCAAACTAACATAGCTACTAAGGGCATGTTTATTATGTCTAACTGTTTAAGTGTTGTTAAGGGCACATTTTAAAGGCTTCACTGAAAAAAACTAACGCCATAACAGAATAACCACATCACAGTCAATCTTTTTGTTATACAGACATTACAACTTGGTTCTTGTCAGTAGGGGGTTTGTCTCAATGGGTTCCACTCCACTGATATAACATACAGCATCTATGGCCACTGATCAATGGTCTGTCTGTAGACAGTGATGGGTGAAAATGGATTCATCATCAGTTGCGATCTAGTGCCTCTTATTCCAAACTACCCTTGTTTTACCTGTCCAATTCAACCAGATGGTCATTCAACCAGCCAATCATTTGGAATATGTGGCACTGCATTGTAAACAAATGAATCCATTTTGCCCATCACTATCTGTGGAGCAGGCCTATCCAAGGAGTGAAAGTGTAAGTGACAGCATGGGGCCTCAATGTCAGAAGGGGACCTGTCAGGTTGGTGGAGATATGTGAGAAATGCAGAATGGAGATTAGTAGAGACAGCTTTAGTGTTGGGTCCAGAGTCAAGTCAACTTTATTTTTTAAAAGTGCAGTGTTAGGTCACTTGAAGAGTTGATTTAACATCTAGATCTAGAAGTTACCCAAGGAAGGTCTGAATGACCGAAATGTTGTGAGCTAGAAAACCTTAGCAAGCTTGCTTATGTAGGTTCAAGTAAAGTAAAAGCAGAGACGGTCTATTTTGAACTAAGATAATCTTTGGTAAAAGTACATATAGTCAATCTTAATTTAAGTAAAAATAGATAGCAAAGCATAGTGAAGGTTTTTTTCCCCTCCCATGGCAAACGTTTCTTATAATTACAGCTGCAGTATGGCGCTCCTCCCCGAGGTGTATCCTATGGGAGGGTGTCTGTCTGTCTGTCAGTCTGTCTGTGCAGCCCAATAGTGTGATATCAGAGCTCTGCCTCAAGAAGCTGTCAGAAGCCATACATATCTATGGCTATAGTCCAGTGGTTCTCAACCTTTTTTGAATAAACGCCCCCTTGACCTCATCATAAGCCTACCACCGCCTTACCATAAGCCTGCCAATGCCCCTCTTAGTATTAAAAAAATAAAATAAACTAATGCCCCCCAATGACAATGAAGCATTGTCGCATGGGAGTCTTTCTCAATGCCCCCCCCCCCCCCCCTAGAGCCCCCGTTGAGATTTTTTTATATAGTCCTTAATGATGGCAAGGATCTAGTCATTACTATTGGTTGTGTCTGGGGTGCCTACAGGGGGTTTTGAGGTGGCCAGTGTAACCCCCCTAGTTAAAAAGAGAAAAAACATGCACATCCATCTCAAAAAGACTGGGTGCAAGACCAGCAAAAACACCATGAAAAACTGAAAGAAAAGTCCGCGACACCAAGCTCGATGAGGGGCATGCTGCCCGAAGAGAGGAGCAGCGGGAGCTTGGTGTCGCAGACTTTTCTTTCAGTTTTTCACAGTGTAACCCCCCCCCCAACTTCCCTCAATGTACAAGCCCTGCCCACTATTTGAAATTGGTATCATTACTTGGGTACCCCAGCTTGGCCAAAATGCTCTCGTGGATGATACATTCCAGTCACATCTCTGTTCCTCTTGCGTTTGCAGTGCAGTGAGGGGAGGATACAGTGAGTAGATGTCATTGAGTTCACTGTCTCCTCCATGGTGCTTAGAAGGAGGAGAGGAAGGGTGACCTGTCTGACTGCAAGGGTATACTAGCCTGTCTGGGACAAGTTTCTTTTAGGGCAGGAGGCAGAAGGCTTTTAAGGACATGATAAGTATTACACTATTTGTTATTTGTCATAACATAGCAAAAGCCAAGACTGGTCTTTCATAGGACCTTTTAATTTCCCCCTGCACCCCTGCCAGAAGCCCTCTGCACTTATGGGTGTCTTACAAGCCAGGAAGGGATATCATCTATCGTCAAAGATGTCACAATATTTTGTTCTTTCGTAGGACGCAGTATTTCTTCCTGCACCCCTCTCAGAGGACATGGGTGTCTGACATGCCAGGAATGTACTCTATGCCGTGTGTTATTCTCACACTTATTGTCTACTTTGTTAAATTGACAAACGATAACAACAGCCACAAAATTATACTCTTGCCTGGGAACGACAATTTTCGCCCTGTCTGAAGTTGTGAGAGGTCATGGACATCTGAGATGATAGGAATGTACTTGGCGCCATAGCTGTGCCATACAGTAGCTGTGTGCGTTATTCTAATGTAGCCACCAATACCTTAAACAACATATAATTTATCATCAAACGAAACCAGCATCCTCAAAATAATGTTCTTGCCAGGGAGCCAGGGAGGCTTTCTTAAGTTCCTACAGCCCTGAGGGAAGGTCATGGGTGTCTGACATGCCAGGAATGTACTCGGTGCCATAGCGGTGTACTTATCTAGAGCAGCAAAGGGGTAGCCGAAGGAAAAGACATGTCACAGAGGTCATTATCTTATCACCCCCTACGCTAACTAGCAGCTAATGACTTAAGGAAGGAGCGTGGCAGCAACTACGTAAGACCCTTCTCTCTTATGCATGCACATGGTACTCATGCTATACTTCATAGCGCTGCGCTACAGCTCTGGTGGGTTTGAAGAGGGAAGCCAAGGAACAGGTGTGGAGTTGGGATAGAAATAGAACCCTCTCTCTGGAGCTGTCTGTACGTCCGCTCTATAATTCATTTTAGTTGCATCAGGCCGGGAAGAAGAAGAAGAAGAAGAAGAAGAAGAAGAAGAAGAAGAAGAAGAAGAAGAAGAAGAAGAAGAAGAAGAAGAAGAAGAAGAAGAAAGCCGAAGAAGAAGAAGAAGAAGAAAGCCGAAGAAGAAGAAAGAAAGAAGAAGAAGAAGAAGAAGAAGGGGAAGAAGAAGGGGAAGAAGAAGGGGAAGAAGAAGGGGAAGAAGAAGAAGAAGAAGAAGAAGAAGAAGAAGAAGAAGATGATGATGAAGAAGAAGAAGATGAAGAAGAAGAAGAAGAAGAAGAAGAAGAAGAAGAAGAAGAAGAAGAAGAAGAAGAAGAAGAAGAAGAAGAAGAAGAAGAAGGAAAAGGAGAAGAGAAGGAGAAGAAGAAGATAAAAAAGAAGAAGAAGAAGAAGGAGAAGTTTACAATGCATGTGGAATCATCATTTTGACAGGTGCCTTTGAGAAATTGGTTTTAAAAATAAATCTGCTTTAGGTAGCTAGAACTCAGACAAAGGCCCAGACAGATGCATTTACAAAAGTATCCATAAAGGATCTTAACATAACACTACTACGGGGTCATAAATGACCCATTCTGATAAACAGATCATTTTGACATGGGAATTTTTTAGCCCGCTAATGTACAGATAATGGTATGTAATGGCTGTTATTTCAATAGAGGAAAATAGGTTTTCATATAATTACGGAAACATAAAGGGGAACAAAACACAAAGGGAAGCTGTAATGAAACTTAATGTCTCAAAACTACCAGCAGCACTGCATTGATTATGAAAATCCTTATTCGACCTTCAATAAACCCAAGCCAGGGGGTACTCACAGGTAGAGTTCTGATGTAAAAACTATATTAATTTTAATGATGACTGTTTTCAGTGTTTGAATTCCGGTAATAGAAATCAAGGACTTGCCTTGGGCCTGTTATGATTTTAATTCAGGTTGCCCTGAGGAAGATCTTGGACAAAAAGCTCTGCCTTTTAAAAATCTAAAGTGATTTAAGATATGTTGTTTTTCAATTTTCACAGTTGTCTGGCACCTTGTAGTCACGAGTGCAGTGTAACCCGATTAAATGTAGGCCTATATTAGATTTTAATTCAAAATTCACCCATCTACTGTTTGACGAACACAGCCTGAAATGCATACCACAGAAACGCGGTAAATGTGAATATCTTAAGAGATGGTACTTCACTGGGTTTAACTTGAACAGATATCAGGCTTCTCCATGCGCACTCACAGTAACAGTCTCACTAGAAAACATGGCATCGTCTTTAAAGTAATCCCATCAGCGGGCTTGTTATGTAGCATGGTTTGGACGGAAAGCGCTGGCTTTCATAAATTACCCACGATGCCGTGCTAACATCTCAGAGGAGCAGGAGGAGGAGGAGACAGGGAAGCCGACGTCGGGGAGGACGACGACAAAAGGGTCCGTTGTCCCAGGCCCAGGGAAACCGGGGCCCATAATTGGCACCCCATTACATTGTATGCATGGAGTAAGGGAATTGCTTTCAGATCTTTTTGTCCTGGGCCCAGGCAAAGCTGTGAGTGGCCCTGGGAGGATGAAGAGGAAGGATGCTGTTGCCTGCCTGCCTGCCTGCCTGGCTGCCTGGTCATGCATTCCCACACACTGGAGCTCTCCCATCCCCTCCGTCCCGCCAAGTCGCCTTGTGATTGGCTGATGCTGTCTGAGACCACCACGCTATAGCTTCAGCTCGCATCCCAGATGACTACCACACTACTTTTCTGGCACTGGGGCCATAAAGATGTATGAACGTAAAATAGGACGATATGTTATAGGCTTTTTATGTGCTAATCAGTCAAGCTTTTGTAGAGCAGGACCAATGCCTTTGTTGACGTTTTGTTGAGATTTCGTTTGAAGTAGCCAATCCAGCAGATCCCCACAGATGTTGGGTAACAATAATCAAATAGTGTAGGAAAAAAATAGATACAGATAGATTCAAAAACAAAAGTTTGGAAATTAAAATATACTTCAAATAAGAATTGTCCTGTTCTTGTCGTTTACAGTAGCCTACATTTACAGTGTTGTTCCAGTGTAGAACCAACTGCATCAAATGTGCTGCCAAATGTACCATACAAATTGGCTTACGGTAGGGACACATAGGAGGCGAAGCAAGGCGAAGCGAAGAGAGGCGAAATTCAACCGTCATCAGGTCGTCGCGGCGAATCAAATGGAATGGAACAGTTATGTTGTTGATTTGATTGGGCCGTGGCAGGCGAATTCGCTCCTCATTTGCATAACATTAAACTTTCTTTAATAATTTCGCTTCGCTTCGCTCCTGTTCGCTTGCTGTCGCTTGCCATCGCTTGCCTTCGCCTCTCTCATAGGAATGAATGGCAAAGTTCGCAAATTCGCGTGTATGTGTCCCTACCGTTAGTTTTACCCCTCTCTGGTTGAACTATCATGTCTTCCATCTTGAGGCGACGGTGTGGCCACAGTTACCCTGTGTTAAATTGGACTCTGGACTAGCAGAATTCACTGCAAGTGTGCAAATTGGTTTAGTTTTGTCTCGCTCTGCTTCTCCTGTCCCCCACCATCAATATCATATTGCTAAAAGTTTACCCATACAATGATTTTATAGGCCTAGTACATACAATATGCAAAGTGCATGTCCAAGGTAAAATAGTGTATTAACTTTTAGTGATGATGTGAGACCTTTTTTCTGATATTGCCAAAGGGGTACCAAGTTTACTACTTGCGTAGGAAGAGTTGGGTGGGACACGGTGGGACACTGGGTTACTTTGCCGCCAACACGGGCTCAATTCCGGCCCTCCTCATTTGCCGATCCTCCTCCATCTCTCTCTCCCACTCGCTTCTAGAGGTGCTTAACTCGAATCTTTGAGGCGTCCGAGTTGATTGGATCATTCCAAGGAGAGTATCCGGATTAGACGGATCACTCGGATCACACGGATCACTTATTTAAAATAGGCCTAAATAAAAATAAATAATAATAATGTATTTTTTAAAACGTTTCTGCCGTTAAATAGCTATGCCTTTGTTGTTCCATTTATCAATTCATGTTGATAAATCAAAGAGTAAGACAGTTTGATCAACAAAACTCACTTTAGGCTATGAATGTCACAGTTCAACTCATGCTGCGATCCGACCCACCTCTCCTCACTAAACATGCAACCACAACTCGAACAGCCTTTGGCAGCAGTGAAACGGCATGTTCCTGATTTTGCAATAAATAATGTGTGTTGTTTGTATTTAAGAAGACTAAAAGTCAAATAGCCTATTTGGGAGCAGAAGTCTAGTTGAGCAGGGATAGTCAGGAGGCGGGCAGCAGATGACCACTCGCTTCCGCTGCCGAGTTGCCTTGCGACTCGCACACTCCTGGCAAAAACGAAACTTAAGCGATTGATCCGATCCGTAGGGGATTCGCTGCTACCAACAACTCAGTCAGGATTCGTCTAACCGAGTCGCCGAGGGCGCCGCTGCTGAGTGACTCGGACGAGGGGAGTGACAGCTGAAGTGGCTTTAAAGACTGTAGCCTCGCTGTAACGCAGTGAGTGATAGAGTCACGTCTGTAGACTATAATTTCCCTAAGAGTAGCCTACAGAGTGAGATGTTAAAGCGTTGGCAGAGCACTGTTAACATTTAGAAATGTAGAGCTCAACAGAGTCAGAAGCACAAACATAGGGAGCGGGGATCCGCGACTCAATTGGCCACAACAGGCTGGACGGATCAAACAGGCTCGATGAATGACGAGGCGGGAGTTGGTTCAGTTTTACTCAGTGACTGAACAGCATACTAGGGAGATTAGAGAATGGCTGTTGTAGTCAACTAAAGAGGATATATTCCGGTTTCACAATTTCTCGCGCTGTAACTGCCATTTTGTTGACATATTAATGAAATGCCGTCTGACCCGCCTTTGGCGGATCAATGCACGACA
>NC_085864.1:35941020-35956020 GCF_034702125.1 Engraulis encrasicolus | reverse complement strand
GGGTCCTCATTACATTGCAGGGAAATCGACAGGGGGGGTGGAGGGGGGGGGTGGGATAACAGGGGTCAGTTGTCCTAGGACCAGGGGAGAGAGGGGGCGCACAGAATTGGGTCCTCATTACATTGCAGGGAAGCCGACAGGGGGGGGGACGGCACACACAGGGTCAGTTGTCCCGGCCCAAGTGAAAGAGGGGGAGGGGGGAGAGGGGGAGGTTGGTTCCTCAAGGTATGTGTTGTGTAGGGGCCGGTCCCTTTCAGACGACTTTGTCTCGGGCCTGGCCAAAGCTGTCAGCCACCCTGTGTGTATGCATCACCAGAGGGAAGGGCAACGAGAGAGAGGGAATAAGAACAACAACAACATGGTTAATCCACTGCCCCCAACCCCCTGGTTTTCCATTAAGCGAACAGGAGACCTTGGTCAGATAAGGTTAAATGAAAAAGACAAATAGGTGTGTGTCAGCTTCTTCTGTGGAGGATTAACAAGAAGGACAATCCTTCCTTCTCTCCCATCTGATTTTGTTTTCTGCCAATCAATTTCTTTCCTCTGTCTGTGTTTGGGTGTGCTGCTCAGCCTGTGGCTTGTGGCACTGAAGTGTCTACATTGGTTACGCTTTTATGTGATACACACATCCTACATCAGGGGTGGGGAACCTACGTATGTCTCGAGGGGCCATTGAGGCCGTTTTATCCGTCCCACAATGCCATTTTAATGTTATGCAGCTTCACATGAAATGTACCATATTTTGTGAAGAAATCCTAGAAATTATATTATACTAAGGGGACCTAGAGAAGGTGGGGTCTGTTTTCAATGTGGCTGCCTTTTCTTTTTAATGTGTACATGAATGATTTGTCTATGTCCCTAAATAGGTGTGGAACTGGCGGTAGGGCTGGTGACCTAATAATTAACCACATAATGTATGCAGATGACTTGGTTATACTTAGTCCATGTACTGCTGGTCTGCAACAGTTACTAAAAATATGTTCACAATATGGAGAAGAGTGTGACATAAAATACAATGCTACTAAGAGTAAGATCATGATCATAAGGAGCAGAGAGGACAAACAATCACCCTTCCCTGCTTTTTATCTGGCTGGCACCAAACTCTCTCAATGCAGTGAGATCAAATATCTGGGCCACATAATTGCAAATGACTTGACAGATGATGGCGATATCTACAGGCAACGTCAGAAACTGTATGTGCAAGCAAACATGTTGTGCCGCAAATTTAGTATGTGCTCTGAGTTGGTCAAGATCTCACTCTTTAAAGCATACTGTACACCCTTGTATACAGCACACCTGTGGTGCCACTACAAACAGGGCAGCATGAGGAAACTCATGGTGGCATACAATGACAGCATGAGGCTGCTGCTCAGAATTCCTAGGAGGTCAAGTGCAAGCCAAATGTTTGTCAATGCTAGGGTACCTACCTGTGCAGCTGTGCTGCGTAATCTTATGTATAAATTCATGTGCAGGGCATCTGAGTCACAAAACACCCTAGTTGCTGTCCTGACCAGCCCTAAATGTAGCTCTGTGAGACTCTTCTCAAGCATGTGGAATCACTGGCGAGCATGCTTGTATGTGGGACAATGACTTGATAATTATGATATATCTGTGTGTTTTTTTTCCCCCTTCTTTTTCTTTGTCAGTTGTTCCAGGTTTTTGTTTGTTTGGTTTATTGTTTTGTTTGTTTTTTTGTTTTCTTTTTGTTTTTAAGATATGTACTGTGTTGTGATGCTCTGTCTTTTTAATGTGATATGGATCCCCCTGGGTCTGGAATAAAGAATGAATTGAATTGAATTGAATATAGGCCAAAAGCGCAGGGGTAAATTCCTGATTTGTGATCATAATACGGCCCCCGGAGGACTTTTACGCCCCTTGGTTGAATTTGAAGTGACCCTTCGAATGGAAAAGGTTCCCCACCCCTGTGCTATATGATGGCAGGGAAGACTTGTCATGGGAGCCATTAGTGCAGTGATGTCAAGCGTAAAGCCCTGGGGCTGGATGTGGCCCGCCAGTTCATTTAAAGGGACACTGTGCAGGAAATGGTCAAAAAAAGATACTGCAATTATGCTGTTCATTGAAAATGGGCTGCCTATTGCCAAATTTGATCTTCACTTGAAAGTTTAGTTAGTAATAAACAAATGTTTTCTAGTATGGTCCAATTACAGTCATTTTTGCAGCTAAAAATGGCTATTCTTGGAAATTCAAAATGGCGGAAAAGGATCCCCCTTTTCATGTCTGAAAAGTGTATTTTTTCCAGTCATAATGAATACTTGGAATTTGATGGTGGTGGTAAGTATTCATGAAAAAGGTAACATTAGTGAATGGGCAGCAAGAATTCTGGAAATAAACAACTTAAAATCTCACACAGTGTCCCTTTAATTCGGCCCCAGACTTGTAGAGAAAAAAAGCCCAGAAGAAGAAGTAAAAGATGAAAAGTAAATCTCTAGTTCATTACAAAGGTGTAGTGGGGTCTGATATTTCAGGTTTTCAATGATTGACAAACAAAAAAAATTGCCCACCATTTACAGTCAATGCTAATGATATACCCACTGTTATCCACCACGAGATGTTCGACTATTACAAGTTATTACAAGTTATTACAAGTCAAGTTTATTGTCAATTTCATTACGTGCACTGGTCATACAAAGAATTTGAAATTGCGTTTCTTGCTCTCCCATGCAGACATAGACTAATCTAGGTAAGGACATAGACAGTATAGACATAGACAGTACTCATACATGGACATAGACAGTATGGACGTAGACATTGCTCATACAGACATTTAAAGTGCAAGACTGGACAACAGAAGACTTGTAGAGAACATACATTAAGAGGAGGTATTTTGTTGTGCTTTTTCTAAAAGTCCTTTATAGCGTTCTGACATAGTAATAGTAGCATTTGAAGAAATAAATAATTAAAAAAGGTTTTTATTAAATACACCAGCAGCAGTATGTGTGTGTGTGTGTGTGTGTGTGTGTTTGTATGTGTTTTGTGTGCGTGTGTGTGTGTGTGTGTGTGTGTGTGTGTGTGTGTGTGTGTGTGTGTGTGTGTGTGTGTGTGTGTGTGTGTGTGTGTGTGTGTGTGTGTGTTTAGTGCAGGTAGAAAGTGCGGTGTGCGTCTGTGTGTGTGTACCTGTGTATGTGTGTGTGTGTGTGTGTGTATGTGTGTGAGTATGAGTTGTGTGTCAGTGTGTGTATGTTTGGGTTTAGTGCAGAAAGTGCAGTGTGCTTGTGTGTGTGTGTGTGTGTGTGTGTGTGTGTGTGTGTGTGTGTGTGTGTGTGTTGTGTGTGTGTGTGTGTGTGTGTGTGTGTGTGTGTGTGTGTGTGTGTGTGTGTGTGTGTGGTGTGTGTGTGTGTGTGTGTGTGTGTGTGTGCATGTGTATGTTTTGAGTTAGTGCAGGTTGAAAGTTCAGTCACAGATGTAGTAGTGCAGGTGGAATGTTCAGTCGCAGATATGGTGGTGGGGATGAGGGGGGGGAGCGTTGTCAGTGGCCTGGCTGGCTAGAGGCTGACAGTGAAGGGAGAGTGGGTTGAGTGTTCAGTATCTTGATTGCTTGATGCATCGTGCTGCTTGCAAGCCTGGTGGTACGGGAACGGAGGCGCCTGTACCTCTTTCCAGAGGGCAGGAGGCTGAACAGTTTGTGTGCAGGGTGGCTTGTGTCTTTGATGATCATCAGTGCTTTTCGGGTGAGGCGTGCGGTGTAAATGTCCTGCAGGGAGGGGAGTGGTACTCCAATGATCTTCTTCGCTGTGTTCACAACACGCTGGAGTGTCTTCCTGTTTTTCTCCGTGCAGCTTCCTCCCCACACTGTGATGCAGCTGGACACGACGCTCTCTATGGTTCCTCTGTAGAATGTTGTCATGATGGAGGGTGTAGCACTTGCCTTTTTTAGTTTGCGCAAGAAGTAGAGACGCTGATGGGCCTTCTTCGCCAGTGATGTAGTGTTGGTGGTCCAAGAGAGGTCGTCGCTGATGTGCACTCCAAGGAACTTGGTGCTGCTCACTCTCTCCACAGCATCACCGTCGATGGTCAGTGGTGGCAGTTGTTTTTGGACCCTCTGAAAGTTGACAACAATCTCCTTGGTCTTGTTGACATTCAGCAGGAGGTTGTTGTCTTTGCACCATCTGGCCAGCAGGTCTACTTCTTCTCTGTAGTGGGTCTCATCGCCCTTAGTGATGAGGCCCACCAGTGTTGTATCATCCGCAAACTTCACTAGATGGTTAGTGCTGTGGGTCGTTGTGCAGTCATGTGTCAGCAGCGTGAACAGCAGGGGGCTGAGAACACAACCTTGCGGAGCCCCCGTGCTCAGGGTCAGGGTGCTTGAGGTGTTATTCCCTACCCGTACTGCTTGTGGTCTCTGCATCAGGAAGTCCAGCAGCCAGTTGCAGAGGGAGGTGCTGAAACCTAGTTTGTCCAGATTTCTGATGAGTTGTTGTGGTATTATGGTATTGAATGCTGAACTGAAGTCAATGAAAAGCATTCTCACATATGAGTCTTTATTGTCCAAGTGGGTGAGGGCTGGATGGAGGGCAGAGCAGATTGCATCCTCCGTGGATCGCTTGGCTCGGTATGCGAACTGGTAGGGGTCCAGGGTGGGGGGTAGGGTGGCTTTGATGTGTGACAGGACTAGCCGTTCGAAGCACTTCATGATTATGGGCGTCAGTGCTACAGGACGGTAGTCATTGAAGCATGATGGTGATGATTTCTTCGGCACGGGTATGATGGTAGCAGCTTTGAAAAGTGATGGGATGACTGCTTGCTCCAGAGAGATGTTAAAGATGTCTGTGAAGACATCCTTCAGCTCTTCTGCACAATCCTTCAACACTCGGCCAGGTATGTTGTCTGGGCCAGCTGCTTTGCGTGGGTTGATGGTGGCCAGTGTCCTCTTCACACTGGCAGAGGACAGGTACAGGGGTTGATCATGGGGGGGAGGGGGAGTTTTCTGTGGATGAGTGTCATTTTGTGCTTCAAAACGGGCAAAGAAACTGTTCAGGTCGTTTAGCAGAGAGGTGTTGTTGTCACAGCTTCGTGGTGCGGGCTTATAGTCCGTGATGGCCTGTATGCCCTGCCACAGGCTCTGTGCATCTCTGCTGTCTTTGAAGTGTGTTGTTATTTTGTCCGAGTATTCCTTTTTTGCTTTCCTGATGCCCTGGGACAGGTTTGCCCTTGCTGCTTTTAGGCCAGCTACGTCTCCTGCTCTGAAGGCTTTGTCTCTGGCCCTCAGCAGTCTGTGAACGTCTCCTGTGAACCATGGCTTCTGGTTGGCCCTGGTGGTGATGCGTTTTATTTCTGTAACATCATCAATGCATTTTGTGATGTAGGAGGTCACGGTGTCTGTGTACTCCTCAATGTCAATGTGGTTGCTGTGGGTGGCAGCTGTTTTGAACATGTCCCAATCTGTGGTTTCAAAGCAGTCTTGTAGTCGTGACACGGCTCCCTCTGGCCATTTTCTCACCTCCTTCAGAGCTGGTTTGGTGAGTTTTACCTTTTGTCTGTAGGCTGGCAGTAGCAGAATCGTTAGGTGGTCTGATAGGCCGATGTGGGGGATGGGCTTTGCCTTGTATGCTCCTTGTTTTGGGGTATAAACAAAGTCCAGGGTGTTTTGTCCTCTTGTTGGAAAGTTAACATGTTGGTGAAATTTTGGAAGTACTGTTTTGAGATTTCCGTGGTTGAAATCTCCCATGACCACTGTGAAGGCATCTGGGTGTGCATCTTGTTGTTCACTGATTCCCCGATGCAGCTCGTTCAGTGCCTCGCTTCTGACGCTGTTGGTGTTGCTAGGAGCGAGGTAAACTGCGACCAGTAGAATGGCGGATATTTCTCTTGGTAAATAGAAGGGTCGGCACTTGATGATCATGAACTCCACTAGTGGTGGACTAGCACATTCGACTCAATATTTTGTGAGTACTGGTTACTGGTCCGGCCCACGTGAGATCAAACTGACCTTTCAGATTACTTTTGTCCGGGGCCCAGCAACAGCTGTCTGACCCCCCTGCCACAGTGTGACAAGAGTTGAGCTGTTCCACTTACTACCACCGGGGGGCAAAGTACAGCAGTAGCCATCTTACAACAGAGGCCCAGTCAGAGACTTAGGACTGGCACTATGACAGAGCGATTTTCATTTGCCCCTGGTCAGTTGATGTGATTGATGACTCTCGCTCCACCCTCCCTCACCGCTGAATATTATGTTCTGATGCATAAACAAAACATGAAACATGGGTTTTTTTTAATAGCCTATCTTTGTTTGAAGGTGTTTAATATCTTTGTTTGTTTGTAGGCCTATTATTTTATCTCACTGTACAGCACATTGAATTGCTTTTATGAATGAAACGCGCAATAGAAATAAAATGGCCTTGCCTTGGAGTGTGGATTTCAGTGTAGGCTACCAGTGTGCCTATGTGTTTTATATGTGCCGCAGCACAGCCAAAATTGCAGTACAGTATACCACACAGTATTCCGCCAGGCCCTTTTCCATCATTACCTCTGAGTACTCTCATCCGCAGCGGCTACACCCTTCAAGTTGTCCAAAAACTCCCCAAAGCCTCACATGCATAATGGACGCAAAGTTATGTAATCCTCTCCAACATAAAAAACACACATGAGGAGAATTAAATAGTAAATAAATAAATAAATACTGAAAAGAACTGTCAAAACGGGCTCCTAAGAATACAGCAGACCTGCTATAAATAGCCAGAGCCAGACAGACTCACAGTGGCTTCTGCAGTGTTCCCTTGGCGTCATTTTGACAAGAGCTCCCAATCCACCTCTTACTTGTCCAGGGGATCAACACTCGTACATTGCGTAACGCTGACCCAGCCATATATAGAGGGACCCCTGAACACTGGGGCCCCCCATTTAATGAAGACTTAACACAATGCCAGCTCTCTCTCTCTCTCTCTCTCTCTCTCTCTCTCTCTCTCTCTCTCTCTCTCTCTCTCTCTCTCTCTCTCTCTGTAAGCAGCTGTGTGTCTGTCTCTTTGTAAGAGATTATTGTGAGTGTAAAGGTGCTTGTAAACAGCTCCAAGAATGGCCAGCAGGTGCCTTCCTGGACCAGCAGATCTGCCCTCTACAGCAGTGTTTCCCAACCAGAGGTACATGCACCACTAGGGGTACGCGAGCACACCTCAGGGGGTACGCAGAAAAATGTGATAATGACAATTGAATAGAGTATAGTCATACTGGGATAAAGGAATATATAGAGAGCATGAGATAGGGGGTACTCATGGTACAACAAAAAGGCTTAGGGGGTACGCGAGTCAAAAAAGGTTGGGAAACACTGCTCTACAGTCAAGCTGGTACCAATCCACATACTTTGTCAAATTGAGTTAAAACTGGAAATTGACTTTCTGACACCTTGTTTGTCTTGCTGTGACTAAATGTCTTTCTTATTGCTTCAAGAAAGGAGATACAGTGACACCTTCTTGCACATACTTCATACTACAAAGGCCTCGATAGTATAGCAACACTGTAAACATTTTGAGGCAGTTTTTCGATGTTTGTGTGCTAAAACACTTTGGCTCTGTGCAGTTCATCTGTGTACTTGTTTGATAGTAGCTTCATCTGCTTTTGTCTGTGCACTGTATGACTGGCAGTTGGTTCGCTCATCTGTTGCACCGCTAACCATGGTGAAGAATTTTGAAAGGTCAGGAAGGGGCTAAATGTTAATCCCATGGGTCAGGCCACCCGCCATAACCATACACACCTAGATGGCTATTTAGCCACTAGCTACACTGATGACAGGCTTTGCTCTGTTTGTGTAAGCAATCCATTTTGGAATTGCCACAAATTAATTAGAAGGCTGGGCACCATTTGCTTTGTTTCCCTACAGCTTTGGCTGGGCCCGGGACAAAGACATCTGAAAGGGCCCCAAACCCAATACATACAATGTAATGAGAATCCAATTTTGGGCCCCTCTCTCCCTGGGCACGGAACAAGTGACCCCTTTGTCCGCCCGTGTCGGCTTCCCTACTTACGTCATGCTAGAGACAGTCTATACATGAATGGATAAACAGACAGTACAGTCAGAGTGAGTAGAGAGAGAGAGGTTCCATTGGCCCATTGTTTCCGGGTTCTATTATTGCAAGGGGGAGGGGGGCGAAATCCCCCTTTAGGCAGACCTAGGCAGACCTAAGGACTGTTCTATTCAATGCTAGGAGCATTATGACACGCCCTTTTAGGCAGGCCGGAACCTGGTCACATTATGTGCCCATAGAAACCTATTATGTTGGCATATCTATATACTTAAAGAATCTCTGGTACAGTGCTGTGTATCTGAAGTCATTGCATGGTGCATTCTCAACTGAGAGAGGGCAGCAACCCACAGGGATAGACTACAGGGCAGCCAAATCATCAGGACTTACTTATTGCACATCTGACTTGGAATTCTGTGAGTAAAATTGGCTCAACTTCCCAACCATTATAATAATTTTTGATTTTATTTCATTTAGCTCATGCTTCTCACTCAGGAGCTGCAGGGTTTTGTGTTGTATTTAAATTCAGGACTCAACGGCAGATTCATTATTCTTGTGTCTCACTAGCCTTCCATCTTTGCACTCACCGACAATGAAAAAAGAAAAAAAAAGACACCAAGAATTTCCAAAAGATGTTTTTTATTTCTTTCCCATATTAACTTTCAGTACAGACACTCATTTCACTTCCAACGTGGCAGACAAACTTCTTACATACGCTTCATTTGCATGTGAGTCTCACTGTGTTTTGCCTACTCGCCACATCGCTGGTCATAAGGGTCGTCGAGTCAGGGCAGTCAGGACAGTAAGAACCACAGCAAATGTCATGGTAGGTTAAGAAACGCCTTACTCTGAAAAGAAGAGAAAAAAAAGAAAACTGACGTCACATAACGGTAGAGTAGAAAAAAAAACGAGGACCCAGACGATGGAAATGTGGGTTGGACATTCTTAGGACAGGTGTCTGCAGCAGTGGTGACTATAGAACTGAAGGGGGGTGTCTCGTCTAGTCGTCTCAGGTGTGCTTGCTGCTTGTTTGCTTGCTTGCTTGCTTGCTAGGGGTCCTGTTGGGTGGACTAGTTTATTTCTTCATCTTGGAGACGGGGATGGGCACCTCACCTGCTGCCAGGGCGGGCTTGGGGAGGGGGCACTCCACGGTCAACACACCCTCAGCCGACAGGGAGGAGGTCACCTTGTCAGAGTCCACCTGGGGGGGCAGGCTGCGGAGAGAGGGAGAGAGGGGGAGAGAGGGAGAGAGAGAGAGAGAGAGAGAGAGAGAGAGAGAGAGAGAGAGAGAGAGAGAGAGAGAGAGAGAGAGAGAGAGAGAGAGAGAGAGAGAGAGCAGGGAAGAAAGAGAGACAGAGAGGTGAGGAGCAGTTGGGAGGAGGGGGCAGGGAGAGAGAAGAGAAAGGGAGAGAGAGGATGGAGAGATAGAAGGAGAGAGAGAGAGAGAGAGAGAGAGAGAGAGAGAGAGAGAGAGAGAGAGAGAGAGAGAGAGAGAGAGAGAGAGAGAGAGAGAGAGAGAGAGAGAGAGAGAGAGAGCATGAGAACAGTGGAGAGATAGGCAGTGCAGAGAGGGACAGAGAGAATGAGATGGAGAGATAGAAATACAGACAGATATAGTGAGGGAGAAAAGGAGAGAGACATTCATGAACTGCTCAGACAAATGATTCAGAGCGTACAATCTGAACTGCTCATTCACCCTTTACTGCTGTGCACTGTGGAATAGTGAATCAACTCGCACAACTGACTCATAGTGGACTATTATAGTGCATGAGTGCACATTCTAAACAGAGCTCCAGTGAGTGCTAAGAAGTGGGCTTGCAGTAAATTATGCAGTGTCCATTCAACACTTACAGTATAAGGACAACTGTATGAGAGTTAACTTCAATCTTCTAAGTGTTAAATTATTTTTACTGTGCAAATTTTACTGTGCAGTTGTAAACAAAGAGAGAGAAAGAGTGTGTGTGTGTGTGTGTGTGTGTGTGTGTGTGTGTGTGTGTGTGTGTGTGTGTGTGTGTGTGTGTGTGTGTGTGTGTGTGTGTGTGTGTGTGTGTGTGTGTGTGTGTGTGTGTGTGTGTGTTTACTCACGTGTATTTCCTAGTGAAGCTCCTGGTGACGAATCCGTGCTCATCCCTTCTCTCCTCATGCTGGCCTGAAGACATCAAATATTATGAATATTATTATTTTATTTAACTAAAAAAGGCAGAGTTGAGGGCAAGGTTATCTGCAAGAGAATCGTTTTGCATGCTGAAATAGTAGACCATTCGACCATTCGAGCCGCGTTTCATCTAAAGCAAACCCAATTGAGCAGAAGGATGTGATAAATAACTGTTCAACTCCTGCACATGTTTGCATTTAACTTTCATTATTAACTTGATTATTAACCTTCACTCCTAACCTTAACCCCGATGAATGAAATACCAATATTCCCAGTGTAACTTTACTTTATTTGCATGCACTTCTTAGACTTGAAATATGTTTTGCAGATTGTCTAGAGATCATCTCCTATTTTCAGACATTATTAACTAGCCAGCAGAACATTATAACATTCTATTCTATTCTATTGCATTCTACTGTATTCTGTTATATTCTATTGCATTCTATTCTGTTCTATTCTGTTCTATTCTGATCCGATTCTGCAATGTTCTAATCTTTTCTCCTCTCTTTTCTTCAATTCTATTCTGAAATGTTCTCTTCTCTTTTCTATGGCTTCTTCTGTGTATCTGTTAACTGTTCCAAACTAATTTTCAGTGCTGCTGTGGTAATAAAGACTTCTAGTTCTACTTCTACCCCTTCACTCCCCATAAGTCAACCATCCACCCCTCCACTCATCCCTCCACTCATCCCTCCCTCCATCCACCCATCCAAGTGTTCCAAACAAATTCTCAGTGCTGTGGTAATAAAGACTTCTAGTTCTACTTCTACTTCTTCACTCCCATAATCCAAACATTCATCCCCTTCACCTTTCCATCCTCCCTTCCACTCTTCCATCCATCCACCCATTCATCCATCCCTCCACCCATCCCTTCACCCCTATGGCCACTATTCTATTCTGCAATGTTCTAATCTCTTCTCCCCGCTTTTCTTCAATTCTACTTTGAAATGTTCTCTTCTCTTTTCTATGGCTTCTTGTGTGTATCTGTTTACTATTCCAATCCACCCATTCCTCCACCCCTATTGGCCACTCACCGATGATCTCCACCATGCCGTCCTTGGTCCGCACCACGATCTCCTCGGGGGAGAACTGGTTGACGTCCAGGCAGACCCTCCAGTGGTCGCGCGTCTGCCTCATGTCGGACATGCCGCTGCTCATCTGGCGGGAGAGGGCGCGGGCCATGGGGCCGCGGGAGAAGAAGCCGTTGTCGTACATGGAGCCGGGGGGCCTCATGTAGCCCGGCCAGCCCGAGTTCACCATCTCCTCGGGGAAGAAGGGCATGCCGAAGGACTGGTCGAAGAGGCGGCTGCCCTGCTGCCAGTCGCGGAAGGGGTCCCAGGTGGGGTTCTGCATCATGTTGACCTGCAGGCGTCTCTCAGACATCGGAGAGGAGAGGTGAGGTGAGCTGGGAGGAGAGCTGGGAAGATGCCGGCCGGTGCTGGGTACCTCGGAGGTGGAGAGCAGAGTGTTCGGCGAGGTCTTTATAAACCCCCTGGATATACACACCCCCTTACCCTCTACCCCCCCCTGTCCCTTCCATTCACACCCCTCTCTACCCTGCCCCCTTCACACCCCTACCACCAACCCCTCATCCTGTGCCCCCTTAGCCACCGCCTCTATCCTACACCACCCACCACTGCCCATCTCGCCTCTCCATCCCACCCCCATCACACCCCTCTTCTTCTGTCCCCTTTGCTCCCCCCAACCCACTCCTATTCTGCACCCCCCACACACACACACACACACACACACACCCACACAACTTCGATCCACCCACCCCTCATCCTCCGCTCCCTTCTTCAACCTCCCACAACTATCCTGCCCCCTACACATCCACCACCAACCCCTCATCCTCTGGTGCTTAGCCCCCCATTCCATCCCCTCTATCCCACATCCACCCCTCTGCCCCTCTACTGTCCTATTCTGTTCCATGCAACCATCATCATCATCATCATCACACCCACCCACTCACCCACCGCCTGCCCCATCCCCAAATTCAGACACCCTCCGGTCTCCCCCTATAGAGATATTTATAGGAGGAGTTTAGAGTGTCTAAACCCACCGGGTCCATTAGTGAAGAATTTGTACAAAACGTCCTCACATACATACTCCATGGCACGCACACACATAAACACACACACATGCACGCACACACGTATGTACGCGCACACACACACACACACACACACACACACACACACACACACACACACACACACACACACACACACACACACACACACACACACACAGAAAGACAACACACACACAGAGATAGATAGGCTGACACACACACATGCACGCACACATAAACACACACACACACACGCACAGCTGCTTGACAATGGTAATCTTCCTCCTGCACCCTATACTGTACAGCTTATGGAGGAATGGCACAGTGCCTGCCCGCCTGCCTGTAACCCCCCCCTTAGCATGCCATCCATATGCCCACATGCCCACACTCAATGCCAACGGCTGTGCACATATACACATATATACACACAGAGATACAACATGCCACCCACCCACACATGCACACACACAGTCACACATGCACACTCCACATATATGCACACAAGTACAAACCTTTCCACACACACCTACACCCTTCCACAAACGCACGGATGCACACGCACACACACACACACACACACACGCACACGCACACACACATGCACCCACACACAGTCACACACACACGCACACACACACACATGCACACACACATGCACACACACACACACGCACGCACACACACACGCACACACACACACACAAACACACACATACACACACACACACACACACACACACACACACACACACACACACACACACACAGCAGCATATCCGCCTCCACACCCCCTACCCCCAATGCATACACACACACCCACCAACCTAAACACTCCACACCCATCCAATGCCATCACTAGTCCCTGATGTCTCCAGTTGCCACAGTCCCCCAGACATGCCCTGATCAGCAGGAACGGGACAGCGGGAGGTTCCCCCACCACAAGCACGACCACGCAGTAGAATTTGCAGTGTGCATTTAATTTGCGGTGTAATTTAATACAGTTAGCAAGACTGTTGAATCAGACTCTTGTTAAACTTTTAAGATAGTCAAATTTACAGTAACACTCTTGCGCTGGGTGTATCTGTTGTCCTACACTCTCTCAAAGTGTTGAAAATAACATCTCAAATTGTACTGTGAGTGTGCACATGGGGCATATTGCTTTAGGGCATCCTTAATTCCTCATGCCCATCGCCAGCTCTCCTCCCCAGTAGGGCGTCCACCCCTGGCTGCCCCGGGTCCGTGGGGGTGCATTTGGCCAGATTTGCACCATTTTTACAAGGATACTGCCGCTGAGAGATGAGGTCTACATTAAGTGCATAAGTGTAGGGTGTTAATGGAGTGTGGAGAGTATAAAAGGATCCAGAGGGCTTTTACTGGATTGGAGAGATGGTGATGGTGATGGAGATGTTATGTATGTCAAGGAACAGTGGGGTGGAAGTTGGATATAGTATGTTAATGGATTGGTGCAGTTCTACAAAATAGCCTATAAAAGCACATTTTAGTCATAGATATGTAAGGCAAGGCAAGGCAAGTTTATTTATATAGCGCATTTCATACACAGGTGCAACTCAATGTGCTTCACAAAGTTAACAAATGTAAATGAAAGGAAACAGGGAAGAAAGAAGGAAATGAATTAGAGTCAAAAAGCATTTAAAAACATTAAGATAAAACATAAGGTAAAAATAATAATAAAATAAAATAAAACAAATTAAATAAAAAATAAAAATAATAAGACTAAGTAATTTAAGCTAGGGGAAAGCATCTGAGAACAGCTTTGTCTTGAGTCTAGATTTAAAGCTATCAATAGTGGGTGCATTTTTTATGTCATCTGGAAGCTGGTTCCAAAGCTTTGAAGCATAGAAGCTAAAGGCTGCCTCTCCACACTTTGTTTTGACTTTTGGAATCACCAGCAAATTCTTCTCCGTTGACCTTAGTGACCTAGTTGGTGCATACAGCTGAAACATATCCAGTAGATATGTGGGTCCCATTCCATTTAGTGATTTAAACACAAGTAGCATAGCCTTAAAATCAATTCTGTAGCTTACTGGGAGCCAATGCAGCGATCTTAAAATTGTGGTCGAATGTGTAGTAATGTGGTCGAACTTCCTTGTCTTTGTAAGAACCCTTGCAGCTGCGTTTTGTACAAGTTGAAGCTGTTTAATGGTTTTATTGGGGAGGCCAGTAAAAAGACTGTTACAGTAATCAACTTTACTAGAAATAAAGGCATGTATTAGCTTCTCCAGATCATGTTTAGACATCAGGCCCCTAAATTTAGAGACGTTTTTTATGTGATAAAATGCAGACTTAGTAATAGCTTTCATGTGACTGTTGAAGTTTAGGTCACTGTCAATGAGGACCCCAAGATTTTTAACTGTTTCCCTTGCTTTCAGTCCCTTCGTTTCAAGGATAGTAGCAATCTTTTGTCTCTCCTCTCTTTTCCCAAATATAATTACTTCAGTTTTATCTGTGTTCAGCTGGAGGAAATTGTGAGACATCCATTTGTTAATTTGGTCCATGCAATGATAGAGTGATTCAAGGGGGTATAGTCATTTGGGGACATAGATAAGTAGAGCTGGGTATCATCCGCATAGCTATGGTAATTTATGGAGTTATTCTCGATAATGTGTCCCAGTGGCAACATATACAGATTGAACAGTAGTGGTCCCAGAATGGAGCCCTGGGGGACCCCACAATCCAGAGACATTGGTGATGAAGTATGTCTTCCAATGGCGACAAAAAAACTTCTTTGTTGTAAGTACGATTTTAACCAGTCGATCACTATGCCCGTAAAGCCAACCCAG
>NC_085864.1:35933520-35936020 GCF_034702125.1 Engraulis encrasicolus | reverse complement strand
ACTACATACATTCATGCATATGCAGGACACAAAATCTTTAAGAAGATGATCAAAAACTTTGAAATGACTGAAAAGATTGAAAACATTAATTCCATAATTAGATTTTTAGTTTTTAGCAGCCCAAGTCAAGTATGTACACCAAACTCTAAAATGCACAGAAACAATGGTTTACACAAAAGATTTGAGTTGAAAACTAAAACGTTTGCGTAAGTCTTACATAAAATCAGACATGTTATGTGAAAACAAATGTTATGAGAAAAAATAAAATCTTGAATGTTTTAGTAGCTGCTACTCAAAGACCTAACATGCTCCATTGACATAAATATTTCGAGAATGGTGCAAAAATCAATGCAATTAGTACTTAGCAGAGAGTTACAATTTTAAAGTAAACAAGCACAGCATTGTTTAGCTATATTGGCTCTAAGTTTTTGATTTCAAAATTGAAAGTTTTATGTTTTCCCATTTTAAAGCCCCAAAAAAAATCTTGGTTGGTTTATTGATTGGTTGGTTTATACTAATGCACTAGGCTACCACCCCTCTGTTTAAACCAAATATAACATGAGCTTTAATTCCACAAACGTGAACAATGCTTTATATCAAGTTTTTTTATTTTGTTCCATGTGGTTGACAAACAAAAACAGTAGACACTAACACAACAATCATACAATACACAACAATCTGTTCTAAAATTTAGACCCAGTCTATACAGTCAACAGTCAATATATTACAAAGAATCAACCTCAACACATTAGGCAATTTAGTCATTTATTTGTTGTCCATTTCTGAATCTTTTATTAGGAGTTGGTGGCTGAAGGAGATCCATATAACTTGCAATAACATGTTCCCCAAAATAGTGTCAGACATCACAACGTAGTCAGTTGTTTATCCTTCGGAATGTTGAGCAGAGCTGATGGATCATAGAGTTCTGGTGGTCCCATATCGGCTGCCTGTGGAGCATAAATAGGCCTAATAAGTTTAAGGCTTTCATGAGGACTTGTTGGATTAGGCCCCTCAGCATGATCACTGGGTTTGCTACACTGGTTTATACAGAAGTTCAATGTGCAATATGTCATCATGAAAATGCAACGCATCACTTGCAAATACACTGCAGATGTATGATACAAGAAAAAGATTTGTATGAAAGGCCTACACAGTGCTAGCCTAACTAGCAGTAGCTAACATTCTAAGCTAAGTTGCTAACATAACATCAGAGATTTTCTAAGCTATGAGAAAGCCGTCTCTCATTGGCTCCCATTATAGCCCCGTTGGCGCACGCAGCCAAGTGAAAGATGAATGGGAGTCTATTGGGCTAAATGGCTCAGCAGGGATTTGTGACGGTTCTGTTCTCTGGTTTGTAAAGATGTGTGCACATTCTGTACCTTATCATGGAAGTTGTATTAGAAGTGAAGTTAAAGGTTCCTGACATGGCTTTGTTCTCCCAAAGACGTGTTAGTTTTGTCCTGCAACACGCTAGCATTCGGCTAATACCTGCTGGCTGAGGAATCTCTGCGACTATTCACGACCAGAGCTGACGAGAGACGTACTCTGACAGATCCTAGCAGAGACATCTACGGTCACACACCTCAAAACCCCCCACCGCCGTCCAACATGTTAATTGAAGGTGCCCAAATTCTTAAGGATGAGCGCAGTCATTTTCTTTACCCCATGTACACATGCCGCTTTTCCACCACCTTAAATGCAATAAATAACAGGTGTCCGCAACAATCCTAACATAACTTTAAACACATGGACATCTGAAGTCAGACTTAAAACTACAAAACAAATGGCGTAGTGCCGTAAAGTCGATTGTCACGTGTTATGTCATTGCTATAGTTGAAATAAGGGTCATTTTCACGAATCTAACACTTGACAAGATGCAGACGTGTCGGCAAATGCTTTCACTTACTCATATCTATCGAACGCGACTTCATTGTTTCCAGGGAAAAAATCACACGGGCAGATAGTTCTATGAGAAGCGTACAGCCCCATTGGCACCCATTCATTATTTACTTGGCTGCGATAACATAGCTGCAGTGCCACTCCTGGCCACACCAGCTAGTCGTCGTTCTTGTACAATATTCCATTTTCTTTGATAACATACACACAGTGTAGCATCAAGAGCACCTAAGGTCACATACAGCAGCAACATAGTAAACTACTGCACATACACATCAACACACTTTTATGAGTCTTTTCTTACCTTGAAGTGAGGTTGATAGACACATTTTTCCATGCCAAGTTGTCAGTTGTGGTTTGATGGTCACATGGTGTTGAGTAAATCTATCCCCCATTGACAGATTCACCATTTTTAGAGAAGTTACATTTTAATATAATAGGGTTTCTATGGTTCTGACATGAATGGGTTCTTCTTTACACAAAGCAGAAGCTGGTAAACAACCAAAAAAGTGAGTGACCCAGCCTTAGGATTCGAACTCTCAACCTCAAGATAAGGACATGCCAATATGGCTACATGCAGAGGACTATCCCCTACACTACTCAA
>NC_085864.1:35841020-35928520 GCF_034702125.1 Engraulis encrasicolus | reverse complement strand
GCACGCCGTACAGCCAGTGGCATGCTGTAATAGTCATTGAAAGGTTCATTAGCATAATAATACACTACAATGACATAACAGAGGGCCTTTAGTAATGCACTATGACGCGGTCATTGCCATTCTGGTAGCAGCAAATCGCCTTGTGTGTATATTAATGATCTAACACATGGGAAAAACAAAAACAAAAATCACCAATAGCAACAATTCTAAATTGCAAAGTAAAGGATTCTAAAGTCATACCCCAAAAGAAGAAAAACTACCTGTCAAAGGTGTATAAAATAAAGCAGTTGAAAAGGGTAGGTCTGCACACAGCCGATCAGCTCCAAAAATAAACTTCGGCTAACACTGCCGAAGATCCAGCGTGATCGAAACGTTGCTTTTTAAATAATAAAGTTTATTTTTGGAGCTTATCGGCAGTGTGCAGACCTACCTTTTTCAACTGTCTGACTTTTTTGTCTGGCACCTGCAACAAGTGGTTTTGGATGTGCGCACCCTACTCAAAACTACCCATATAAAATAAAGCACTCAAACTGTTTTTACAAACGAGTGAAAGAATTGGCCACTCTCAGGAGCTCAGTGAACTCAGTGAGCAGTGTGACCTCACAAATGCGCTTTTGAAAGAATGGTTAAAAACAAAATCCTGTAAACTGTGACGACCCCATGTGCCATCTCCAGGCTGTGGCATGTTAGTGCACAGCAGAGCCATGGCCTGATTAGGCTAATTGTGATTACCTCCACCTGCGGGCAGGTGTAGGCTTTAAAAGCCATCCGCTCCCTCTCTCTCATTAGGCACTCTGACCTCAACCTCACCACTGGCTCTTTCTTGCTCTCCTCACTTCTATACCCTCACTCTTTTGATTCTTTCTTTACAGCTCACATATTGATACTGACGCACACATTGCATACATCATTCACTCTCACACACCCGTTCATTGATTCCCCTAGACACATGTTTCATTGATTATTGTGGTTCAATAAAAATATCATTGAACTTTGAATCTTTGTGTGGTCTCCTCTTCATGTTGCGCCCTCAAAACGAGCTGGGGTCGTAACAAAACACACTCCTCAATCTTGTGGATAGCCTTCCCAGATAAGTGGAAGTTGCAATAGCTGCAATGGGGGGATAGATATCATATTGAGCCCTATGGGATGGCAGTTAAGTTCATATGTGAGTCAAGGTTGGTGGACGAATACTTTTGGTAATATAGTGTATCTATAAGATGTTTGCTACACAAAACACATCAGGAAAAGAAAAACAACAAACAATCAGCAGTTGTATTCGAAATTGCAGTAGAAATAGATTGATCTCAATTGCACAATAAGCATTATATACCAATACAAGAAACAACTATCCATTACAGGCAGGTGTATAGGCCTATATCTGTAGCCTATGGATATAATACATATGCTACCCACAGCACATGGGTGAGTAAGTGAGTGAGTGAGTGCATGTCATACTGATCCTTCCCATGAGGGCGGTCATGACAACCCCCGTATCCCCATCATCTGTCATGCCTCATGCCCAGCGCAGGTGCTGACAGCAGCCAGGCGAGCTGTGGGAGGGAGGGAGGGAGCACAACTCCCACATACAGTACATCCCTTTAGCCTGCTACTCCATGACCATGTGACGGGCAGGTATTGTTGGATTTAGGTTGGCTACAGTGTATATATACAGGGAAGCCAACAAGGGGTCAGAGAGGGGGCCCAAAATCGGTTCCTCATTACATTGTATATATCGGGTGGAGGGCCCTTCTAGGTGACTTTGTCCTGGGCCCAGCCAAAGCTGTCAGCGGCCCTGTAAATATACTATGCTGGTGGACCATATATCTGAGCTAAAGGGGGGGAAACAGGGACTTTCCCAGTTTGGACAGTGTTTAGCCTTCTATCCCACATACAGTACATCCCTTCAGCCTGCCTTTAAGCAGCTCCATGACCACGTGACTGGTAGGTATTGTTGGGTTTAGGTTGGCTACAGTGTATATATACCACGCTGGTTGACCATATATCAGAGTTGGAGGGGGGCAACACAGAGGATTTCGCAGTTTGGACAGTGTTTTAGTCTTCTATCCCCTTCAAGCTTTTTCCAGGTGACTGGTAGGTATTGTTGGGCTTAGGTTGGCTACAGTATATATATGACTGACCTTATATCTGAGATTGGTGGGGGGGGGGGGGGGGGCACAGGGACTTTCCCAGTTTGGACAGTGTTTAGCCTTCTATCCCTTCCCAGCTTTTTCATGTGACTGATATGTAGCCTCTTACCGCAGATGGGATCGTCGGCGGGCCAATTCACTATTTGCTGAAAGTACTCAACTACATCATAACAGCATAGCCAAGACATTACCAAGAGCCTTAAGTAACAGCTTAAGACATAGCCATTACAATTTTGATGGCAGAAGGTTATAACATAGGCTCTGCGCTAAGGGGTTAAGGTAAAAGCAAATACTGTATGTGCTGGTGTGAACACAGATGTGGGATTTAGCATCTGTCAGTCACAGACAATCAAATATGAGATGTTTTGACCATCCTACTAGCCTATAGAGCACAGATAGTGACAGTTTTTTTACACATGCCTTTCACTCTGAAAACATGATGATGTAGCCTACTTAATAGGCCTACAGCGCAGGAGTTTAAGTATTATAGTGCATAGTATTACTATTATAGTGCATAGTATTACTATTATAGTGCATAGTATTATTACACAAGGAAGGAGTAGATGACCCTGGAGGAGTGTCTATAATTCAGTGCAACATAATGCAGTTATTATATTGTTATGATAATATCAAGTCTGCTTCTTTCACCACGGTGGTTGCAAAAGTACAGCCGATGCCAGGGCTATATGTTACAGTCAGTAGGCTACATTAAGACATTAAGTGAATGGGGGCTAACTGGGGCAGAGGAAAGGGAGAAGAAGGATCCTTCAACAGTCAACAGCTGTTCAAATTGTGTGCCTGTGATTCCTTTTTGTAATATGTGAGCAGGAAATGTGAAAAGTGAGCCGCAATATTAGTGACTATCATCAGCCAGCTCTGTTCCTATTCCATTTCAAATGAGATATAACTTGTTGAGTTATCCCAGTGATATAGGCAGGGTTTGAGTTGGTAATAATAATCAATATTTATTCTATGACAATTTTTGTCTTTCACCACCAAACCAATTGTAGGCTTATATTAGTGTTAATTCAATGTTAAAAATGAAATCAATTTGCAAACAATTACAAGAGCTCCTGAAGAGAAGGCCGTTGGATCACAATATCAGGAAATGGCAATACAATGTGCACCCCAACAGGTAATCCATCCATCCATCCATATACCGTCCACAGAACAGACAGCACAGGACAGGACAGGAACAAACCAGATCTGCTGTGGTACATACTGTACTACAAGGCACAGTCCTCCTAGATAAAGTCCATACAACACACTTTCCATAGAGAATCATCACAGCACTCCTGTGGGCCACGACAAGCGCTTATAGATAAATGTCCCCAACTGTACTCAATCAGGATCAACACATCTATTATTATCCCGCCTCTCGGCTGCATGGCATGTATGATGCTGGTGTGTCCAGACACATGCACTCAACATATGTACCCAACACATGTGCCAACCACAACCAGCCAGCCAACCAGGGGCCTGGACTGGGACAACATAAACAGTCTGGACATTTCTTTTGGCATAGACCAAGCCCCTCAAACAGCTCCTGATTTTCTACACTATTATGATTAGCTGCTCAGTAAATTGTCTATATTGGAGTTAAGTTAGACCGTGGGCACTCCATAAATTGACGGCTGGCCTCTAATGCAAAACTAACAGAAAAAAACAAAGAAAAAAAGGACAGCATTGGCCCCTGAGTGTTGTTGGTCCACCAGGAAAGTGCCCTGTATGCCAGATCAGCAGTCCAGCCCTGCAGCCGGCTAAAGCAGCCAGGCAGCCTGCCCGCAAGCTCACACAAGCCCTGTGGGCACAGGTCCACCGTGCCTTTTAGCCCCTGGGTGAAATCTAGGGGTTTAATTCCTCTCATGTTTCATTTATTTATGGCCATACCATGGTCATATAGCTTCACCCATGTCAGTCTGTGGACCTATGGAGGTGTGTGCGTGTGTGCGTGTGTGCGTGTGTTTGTGTGTAGTGTCGTGTGTGTGTGTGTGTCTGTCTGTCTGTCTGTCTGTCTGTCTGTCTGTCTGTCTGTCTGTCTGTCTTGTCTGTGTGTGTGTGTGTGTGTGTGTGTGTGTGTGTGTGTGTGTGTGTGTGTGTGTGTGTGTGTGTGTGTGTGTGTGTGTGTGTGTGTGTGTGTAGGGGGGGATTTGAAATGAGGGGCAACATTTCGAAGAGAAGAAATACCCTTATGTGTCTTTTTTTCTTTGCATCTGTTTCAATGTGACTCCACACTGCTGTCAGTCTGTGTGTGTATTGTGGCATTCCTGTCATACATGTATGGTATCATATTTGTTGGCACCATCCATAGATCTGAAAAAAAGACATATGGGCTGTGGACTGCAATAACTTAAGAACTAACCTCACTCATCAAAATATTCCTGTAGGCTACAACTAACGCATTTTGGCTACAACTGTGAAAAAACTTTCTCAAAAATACCCGATTGACATGATTTTGATGTGAACCCATCCTTTCATAACCATCCAAAATGTGACTTGTAATCATTTTAATCCAGATAATTAATGTAACCGTTGTGTTCCTCCAGTCCACTCATTTACAGCTGTTTATGCCCTCGTCTTGTAGGTTGCTTTGGATGAAAGTGTCTGGTAAATGTTATGTAATGTCAGGGAAGAAATATCTTTGTACATGTCTAACTGTTTGATTGTCTCTTTCACTGTTCAAATCGCCCATTCTACAGGTTGGAATCAGAATTGGCACTCAATGAACTACAGAGATGCTATCCACTTCAGTTCCTCATGTACTGTAGTGGTTTGTCCATGGAGGGTGGGAAAGGAGGTACCGCTCACTGTATTACTAGTTGAAGAAGTAATAAATCAATACATCCTCATATTTTTGTGACTGCTACTACTGCTGAGAGTACTACTGCCTGTTCCTTTTTAATTATTGCACTAATTTGAAGACATTTTCAAATAGACAATTGACACATCAGCTGAAAGTTGAGTGCGCAACAACATAATGAACCAAAACAACATATTCGCCGTTCTTGGTGCAAATGGTCTCAGAGCACCTCTGTTATGGGGAAGGAGGGATGAGAATGGGGGGTTACCCACTCGCCTCACATCCGTCTCGGGGACTGGACCAGCAACTTTTGGGAACATTGAGAGTTCTCGATGTTTAGGAGGACCTATTTGAGGGCTGACGACAGACGATGGTTCGTGTACAGCTAGTTCAACAGCCATGCAGGATACAGCACACGCACAGTGGTGCTCAGAGTAGTCCACTAGAAGTAGCACTACACTATCACAAGTACACACAAGATAAAATAGACTTTGAAAATAATTTACAACAGGGATAGGAAACCTTTTTCATTAGAGGGGCCACTTCAAAATCCTCCAAGGGCCGTTAAAATCCTCCAAGGGCCGTACTGTGAACACAAACCAGGATTTCCCCCTGCACTTTAGGCCTATTTTGAAGGCAGCCACCTTTAAAACAGACCCCACCTTCTCTGGGCCCCCTGAATATAGCCTAAATGTAATGAAAATGTAATTTCTAAGATGCCTTTACAAAATATTTAATATTTTATGTAAAGCTGCATATCATTAAAATTATATCGGGGGCCGGATAAAACAGCCTCAAGGGCCGTAAACGGCCATCGAGACATGGGTTCCCCACCCCTGATTTACAATGACTACAAATACTTGAAACATGAATGTTGAATCCTTAAAGCTAATAACACCATGTTCTTTACTGGTCCCAGTTGCACAGTTTTACCGCCCTTGAACCGCAGTTGCTGACTAATTTAGACCGCAGTGAACTCATCATGAACACACAGTCGTAAAATTGAACTCACCACAAAGGGGGCTGCTCGTTAGAGGCTTCCACCTGCAATAATTCTTTGTGTCAGCGGACAGGTTGGGTCGTTGGCCTTTGACCCCCTTGTGCAGGAGAACCTTGAAGCCTGTCGTCGAAGATCCATTGCTTCTGCTGTTCAGGAGCAGTCACAAGCAAACATGTCAGAGTCAGACATTGGGTGCAGATCATTTGTGCCTACTACTGTAGTACAGCCCTGTTCATCAAAGACCTGATTGTAAAACCGTAGTAGGCACTCTGCACTTTGTTTCTAAACAACTCTAATGCACTTTTCATTCTCACTGCATTTCTAAGATATCTGGAGGGTTTTGTCATCCTATCTTTTTGTCCATTGGGAGGGTGGAGCTACTGGGCCTGTCTATTGGGGCTCTTTATGTTCATTGTACTGTAATACTGAAACAATACACCAAACAATTTTCCACAAGGACAATCAATATTCTTTCTTTCTTTCTGTCTTTTTTTCTTTCTTTCTTTCTTTCTTTCTTTCTTTCTGTCTTTTTTTCTTTCTTTCTTTCTATCTCGAGAAAGAGAAATCACCTGCTTATCGTGTTCATCATCAACTTCCACTCGAATTGTGTCCAGTTTACATTTAAATGTTGAAATCACACATCTTAGTTATATTGTAGTGTGTAGTGGTGAGATGTGCCACATGATCATTACAGCAGTATTACACATGCATGACCTCATGGGATGATGTACAATGAAATGAAATATGTCCGATGGGGAGCAATAAGTGAGCAACTGAATTACCACAATTGTTATGTCATGTATTGTCTGTTGGCTATATATCTATTTCTCTGCACATTGATAGTGTTTATTTCAGATGTTGTACTGTGAGACGAGCAAAAACTATGAATTGATATTATGATGTGTGTGTGTGTGTGTGTGTGTGTGTGTGTGTGTCTCTGTGTCTGTGTACTTTCTCACGTAAACCTCGGACAATTGGCACTGTAAAACATCCTCCAGAGCTGGTGTGGGAATGTGGGAATGTGTATGTGTGTGTGTATGTATTTGAAAGTGCTTAGAGTCAACTTCATATTAAATAGTAAATAGTAAATACATGTTGTTGTTGTTGTTGTTATTGTTGCTGTTGTTGATGTTGTTGTTGTTGCTGCTGCTGTTGTTGTTGTTGTTGTTGTTATTGTTGTATGAGCACTGCTGTTGAATGACAATAAAGTTTAAGTGTAAGTCGAAGTTACCTCAGCCGGGGTTCGTACCCAGGCCTCAATAGTACCACAAGGGTGACATGATTGGTTTGCCTGTAGGCCTGGGTTCGAATCCTGGTGGGGCAACTGTATTTTCCTCCCCTTAGCTAAAAATGGTGTAAGAAGTGGGATGGCTTGCTGTGAGGTGAGGCCTTCGGAAAAATACTCACTTTTGTGATCATTACATTATATGACATTATCATTACACTACTTTGCATTTGGCAGACGCTTTATAACCAAATCAAATTTCAAACGAGGACATAATCATAGCCAACATCACTAGCAGATACGAAGTGCACAGGCAATACACAGAACAACAAGTGCAGATGCAAAGAGGGGTTAGTTTTGTGTAAAGTAGAGTACACACACACACACACACACACACACACACACACACACACACACACACACACACACACACACACACACACACACACACACACACACACACACACACACACACGTTGGGGTACTAATGGCAAGGCTAGCCTAAACTATGCTCGGAGGTCACCTTCTCTAGGGTAAAATCACATCACTGGAGTGCTAACTTATATGAATGATCATCATCATCATCATGAAGGATTGCCTGGTTAGCACCAGACTATCTCACAAGTCCGGCGTTATATACAGCATCATTAAGCATATACAGTGCGTAGCCCATAGCCAATCGTGTCAGTTGTATATCAAACAATCTGGAAGCTTCCCTTTCTCAAGACTTTCCATCCCTCCCCGCTCTCTGATTGGCTCCCTCGCTTAGGGCCGGTCCCATGCTTATCTTTCAGATCTGAATGATTGTGCAAAGCAGCATGGGATCTCCAAGGCAAACCATGATAGATTGGCTCTGATGCTTGGGACTCCAGTGATGCATGAAGCATAGATTGTGGGGGATACAGAAGTGTGATGGGAGAGACGATGAGAAAACTCTGAGCGTGTGAAGTGTAAGGGTCCGCTTCCCAAAGGGGGAACCAGGGTGATGGTGTGATGGGACATGCACTGCAGACAGAGCCACAAAGTAGGAAAGGACCAATTTTACCCTGTCAAATGACTAAGTTTGACTCTTTTTTTTGGATATTGAATGGTTTTTGGATCTTGATTTTTTAAAATTATGGTACACAGGATATCCAGTGGGACTATTGACATTGTGATTTTCAGATATAGTCCATGCATGCAGAAAAGAAAAATCACTCAATCGGTCAATTCAGATGCTTTATGAACAGTGGGGCTGAGTCCTACCGGTAATGCAGTTCAAGATTTTTTAAAAATATTGTTAAGTGTTGACCCCCTCTGGAGGAAAGATGCAACCACACCAGAAAAGTATAATGCAAAACGTAATATAATATTAATTACAATGTAAAAATAATTCAATAATTAAGATAGAAAAAAATCTTCAGCTTTGCTGGAATAGTATTTTGTAGTCTTCGGAGTAGGCTACTACTGGCAAGCTGCTGTAATGAATGCAGGACTTCATAACCTCATTGACCACCAGACAGGCCCCATGAGTTACGTTTGACTCTACCGCCACCTGGTGGTGAATATGTGGAAAGGAGGGAGAAAGGACATGGCTTATTCTAGCGAATAACAAGCGACACTATACTTGTATCCTCCTGAAGTTGCGCGGAATATTTTGTTCTTATCTAAATTATTTATTCCATTCTGAAAATACAGCATTCATAGAGAATATTTTTCAGACCCAGATGCTCCCGCCGCACGCTGCAGTTGGAAGCTTCAAGCTACGTTGCAATGTTGCACGCATACCACTATGTAGCCAGCAGATGGCGCATTGAGGCTATGGTCTCAGAGCCGTATATGCCTAGAGATTTACGAGACTATGTTGTATTGCACTGATGATCTCGCACAAAGATGTTCACTTGTTAACGTTTTCGGAAACAAATGCTTGCTGGATAATTTATACAAGGTTAGCGATTATGTAGGTACCAGTCAGATAGCCGACCAGACAGCACACAGAGAAGATTGACAACAAATGCAATTCGGGAAAGCTGGACACTCTTCGTGGTCCAAATTGCAACGTTGCAACATTAGTTACCGCGAGCGTTGGTGGTATAGTGGTTAGCATAGCTGCCTTCCAAGCAGTTGACCCGGGTTCGATTCCCGGCCAACGCAGTACCTTTTTTCCCCTGTCGGATTGACGTTGACAGACGCGATAACTATGTTAGTGCACTTTCTATATGCCGGACTCATACTGCATTGCACTTTTAAAACAAATATAGCACTTCTACTGCAGTACAGTGCATTGCTGCAACATGGCTTAGGGCTTGTGATCTTGTCACAATTTAAATTAGGCATGCATGCAAGTGCAACATGTTCCGTCATATTGTGCAATGCATAGGCCTAATTCGTCCCCATATGATATCACCACCCAAATTTCTAGAATGTCATACGAGCTAGATAACACAACCACGTGTCGCGTTTACAAGCCCAGGCATAACATTTCAAGAACAATTACGCCTGTCTTCCCATTTAATTTTGACCAATAGGCTCTCAATGATCGAAAGAATTAAACTAAAAAACCTTTACCACAATCTATTTCTGGGAGAAGTAACAGTTAATGTCAACCGTGATGTTAGTTTTCTAAGTCAGGGACAGTAAAAGTGTGTCAAAGCTATTCCTGCATTTACATAAAGCTGAGACCAACTATTTAATTACATAAACAATACCAGCATTGAACCGCAGTATTAGTAAGAATTTCTTACCAACACATTCTGGCCGCAGCCAAAGGCTTCTCAATTGCTGTTGTGATGGGCATCCTCCACTACCATGGGGGCGCTAGTCAGAAATTAAACCAGGCTTTGGTGAACGTGCTTTGTCTTGCTACGCAAACGTGTTGTTCTGTGGAAGTGGCTGTGGACAGAAGAACGCGGGCATTGTGAGGTTTCGTGGAAATTGATTATATCCGAGCAAAAAAACATATTTCTTCGTCCTTGGGGCTAAACTATTGTGTTTACCTTCCTTGGGAACCGTTCAGTGGGTTTTGGTAGCAGCTATGGCTACTGGCGGAAACACAGGACCGGTGGTTGGTGATGTCGAGGAGGATGCTTCCCAGCTAATCTTCCCTAAAGGTAAGTCAGCCCCCTCCAGCTTTCTAAATCTTGTGCTATAATGTCATAAACTAGCATGCATTGTCCTCTTACTTGTACGGTTTATAATGTGCACCTTCGTTCCTTCCACAGAATTTGAGAATGCAGAGACACTGCTAAATTCAGAAGTCCACATGCTGTTAGAACATCGCAAGCAACAGAATGAAAGTGCAGAGGACGAGCAAGAACTCTCCGAGGTTTTCATGAAGACCCTCAACTACACTGCACGATTCAGCAGATATAAAAACAGAGAAACCATAGCCAGCGTCCGGAGGTTAGTGGTTGCACTCAAACGTGTTTTTCATTACCATACTGAAAGTGCTTCAATGTAACAATTTGTTACAATGATAACATCATTGGCAACATTATTAAAATATGAATGCTGTGGCGATACAATGTTTCTTTTCTTCTGACTGTGAAGCCGTTGTGCGAGAATTCATATGGTACATACCCCGTAAACAGTGCAATGTCTGTATTATGTGATTTGTTGTGTTATTTGCTGACAGCTCTGTGTCGTTTTTTTTTTCTGACAGCTTGTTACTACAAAAGAAGCTGCACAAATTTGAGCTGGCGTGCCTGGCTAACCTGTGCCCCGAACCAGCAGAGGAGGCTAAAGCCTTGATTCCCAGGTTGGTTACATTCTTCTGAATAACACATTGAAAATGCAACAATATCTAATGATATGCATGAACACCCTGAGCAATAATTCTAAGGTGATCAGTCACCA
Organism: Engraulis encrasicolus; assembly: GCF_034702125.1. Lineage (NCBI taxonomy): Eukaryota > Metazoa > Chordata > Actinopteri > Clupeiformes > Engraulidae > Engraulis > Engraulis encrasicolus. The sequence continues at coordinate 35,917,511 of NC_085864.1, read as the reverse complement.
CCACAAAAACTGAAGCAACGGCATTGGCAAAACAAACAATTCTCATAAATATAAACCTTCAATCTAGATTGCATAGCTGCATGCATGAATAGAATCGCATGCTGTTGCTCCCATATCTTGTGAATAGGGCCTCGCACCATGTTTTTTGTTGTTTGTTTCAGCATAGTGTTTGGTGTGTTGGTGTGTTGCATCAGACTTGCTATTTGGGTTCAGATTTGAGATTGGCGAGGTTGGTTCGGAAGATAGGAAGTTTTTACGGCCCGGTCTTCGTCATTGGACAACATTGTTCGGCATTGTGGTGCAACGGTCAAGAATTGTCCTATCCTCAAATTTAACCACCAGTTCATTTATAGAACTCCAGTAATGGGATTTTACCCAAGGGAAGGTGACCTCCGAGCATAGGCTAGCCTTGCCATTAGTACCCCTGTGTGTGTGTGTGTGTGTGTGTGTGTGTGTGTGTGTGTGTGTGTGTGTGTGTGTGTGTGTGTGTGTGTGTGTGTGTGTGTGTGTGTGTGTGTGTGTGTGTGTGTGTGTGTGTGTTACTTTTTGCATCCCTTTGCTACAAATTTTCACATAGAGGAACGGCCACATTGTTTAAGAGGAGGGCCAGACTATTTAACTCAAGAGAATCTGGAACAACTTTAGGAGGGCTGAAAAGTGATGACCTGGATCTGAAACCCTGCTGAGGCCAATCATTTTAAAGTTCACAGTATCTGCCCACCAGGAAGTGCAATATGTCATGCCACTGACTGACGTCACAGGCATATATTACATATGTGTGCGTCTATGACAGCTTATTTAGGAAGGCAGCCTGTGGAGGTCAAATAAAGTTCATATGAGATACACTGTTGACTTGGCACTATGATGTAGGTAGAAGGAATTTAGAAGTCCACACACTGAAACTCTGACTGTAAATGTATTTAAAGGCATACAGTGTTTCTACTGAGACAGTAATGTACTGTGTTCTTTTTCTGCACCTGGCCTCAGTGAAGTGGGACGTGCCTAAATTTTGGAAGTTTAAAGGGGGAAAAACAATAGTTCTCTGTTGAGAACTGTTAGTATAATGACATGCTTACACAGAGAATGCGAAGAGGTAAAGCATGCTTAACGCTTAAGATAGTGGAGACGGAAACAGACCGATTTAGCAACAATGGCCACAAGCAATGCAATTGTTGTAGTGGGGTATATCTAGTGGTTGTGGTTGTCTGGGCGAAACAAAAAAGTTTTGGCCAGGAATAGTAAAGCAAGACGCCATGGTTGAGTATAATCCTGAAAATGTAGTTGCGCCACTCAGACGTTGGCCCCACAAACTAAGAATGTCTTCACTACTACAGTGGATTGATTACATACCGGTATCTCTATCTGTGATTTTGTTCTGTTGGCACTGCTTCAGAATTATTGCACTGTGCAAGTCACAATTCAAGGAGCTGACGATTGCCTGAGAAACCACAAGCATTCCAAGAATGTCTGCCTGCCTCACTTATCTCGACAGTTGGAGGTTTTATATGAAAGTGTGGTTTTCAGCGGTTTGGGCCAAGGGATTTTTTTAGACTTGCTTAATCTTAACTCCCAGTCCATGTATTTTTTCATTTTGAAAAGTTCATGTTAGCCTTAGGGAGGCTCCCCTTAGACATGTTTGTTTATATTTTACAGAGCAACGGCAGTGCCCTATGAGCACTATGTTCAAGGTTGCATCAATTTTGCTTTTTGTTTTTTTTAGAGTAATTCAAAAGTGTGGCCCTCTGGGTAGACGACAGCTTTGACCAGGCCCGGTGCAAAATCATCTTTTAGGGCTCCCCATCCATTACATTCAATGTAATGAGGACCCAATTCTGGGCCCGTCCTCTCCCTGGGCCCGGGACAGCTGACTCGTTTGGTCCTGTCAGCGGGCCTGGAGGTGGCACTAGGGGTTCATCAGTGGTAGCTTTTGAGAAGGATTCAGAAGCATGGCCCTCTGGTCTTGGGCATGTTGGCCAAGAGGCTGGACTGTGTGGGATGATCAATGTTGTAGGAGCCTAATAGTAGCATCAGGGGAATACTTTACTTTCCTTCTTTCTCCTTGAGGTAAACAAAGGTGATTATTAGGGCTGCACGATTATGGAAAAAATCATAATCACGATTATTTTGATCAAAATTGCGATTTCGATTATAATCACGATTACCACCCACCCCCCCCCCCCCCCCCCCCCCCCCCCATTCCAGAGTAGCCCATCAAAAAAATAAAGCCAAATAATAAAAAAAAATCTGTTTCTTAAAATTTCAGTAAAGTTATACGTGAATATGATAAAATATGCCATAGGCCTTCAGTGGCAAGATCTTATTGGCGCCTCAACAGGCCAACTGAGTGGCATCACACTGTATTTTCCCAAATCACTTGCAAAAACACAAGTAGGGCCTATTTCAGGAAGTGGGGGTAATCACTGTGTTTGATTTGTAATACGACATTGGCAGGGCAGGGTGAGTGAAGACCAGAACATGTGTGTACCTAGGCCACCAAGAAGCTGTGGTCTGCAAGATGGCATGTCTACACTCACAAAGCAAGGCAGCATAACCAACTTGATAAGCTTAACGTTTGTGCTGTCTATTGTATAACTCCCAGCTAATTTCAATTCTGGACTGGAGGTAGTGCACCTGTGAGTAGGAGAGTTAGGAGGTTATCTCTGTGTTTTAACTAGGGAGAGAGTGAGTTGAGAAATCAAAGGGCTGTGCTGAAGAGCTGTCACTTTTGAATTTAATAATATGCATATGCTCTGGTCTGTAAAGTAATACTTCATGACTTGGCATGAAAACATAACCATTTAAATAAAACATAGCTTCATGATGTCTGTTATTACATAGGGTTCTGTTAGGTTCTGCCAATTTGGACTGCAGTGCATTTGTCAAGCTAGCAAGCTAACACATTTGAGAATGTAGGAAGCAGAAGCAACTATGGCAGCTATAAATTGTGTTGAACTTCACTCATAATAATTTAACTCACTGCACCAGTTTACATTACTTGTCCACCAAAACAGCTATGATATCTACACGCAGGTTGGTGTTAATGAGTAGTGAGTAACAGCCAGTCTAATTGTTGTAGACAACATTACTTAGCTTATTTCGTTTGTGTTAGCATGCTAACTAGCGATTTTTTTAGACCAGAATTAAAGCTATTTCTCTTGGTTTTCAATAATCACAAACAGTTGCTGGTCAAAGCACATAGTTTCAAAACACCTTCAGAGACTCCAGCATCATGCAATGGCTGGTTTAATGCTTGAATTCCTCATATATATCCACCATTAGGATGAAACAACTCCCCTCCACTGCCCAGCAGTGAGTGCACTCACTGACACGGAGATTTCTGTCTCAAATGCTGCCGCCCGCCCCCCCTCAGTACTGTCTGCTTATTGGTTCACAGACTTATCCTCCACCCAGAGACAGTTGTCAACAATATTACTATTGGCTGAAATGTCTTTGTGCTGAGAACGTGCGAGCAGTGCACAAGTCTGCAGGTGCGCGCAGCTTAGATGGAACACTGAATTTCCTCCCATAAAATCGCGATTTTCATGTTTTATGATCGTGGCGGCCAAAATCGCGATTTTGATTAAAATTCGATTAATTGTGCAGCCCTAGAGGTTACTATGCAAGATTTCACTACCCAGTAAGGAAGGGTATGCTGATATGCCCTTAGACAAAGTTAAGTGATGAATGAATGGATAGACTACTTTTTAATATATATATATATTTGTATGTATTTTTAAAGTCCTTCTGGGTACGGGCTTTGGAAATTTGACTTGGCTCTAAATGCTATGATACTTTCTGTTGGACAGTTCTACAGTACAGTATTATGTTTATCTGTTTCTAGCAAATACAACATGACTAAATTAATACTGTAGTTTTTATTTTAATGCAAAAGCTCACTGACACTGCAATTTAATTGGGAAAAGTTATGGAATAGTCTGCGGACTGTATTTGTAATGTGTGGCCGGAATCCCTTCGTGAAATGCACAGATCTGTTGTCATGGTGCTGTGTAAACATTGTGACGTATGGGAAGCACTTTCCCTCTCACTTTCACTTTTGACTCACGTTTCTTTCCCTCCCATTTTTTTTCTTTTTCTAGTCTGGAAGGCCGCTTTGAAGACGAGGAGCTGCAGCAGATTCTGGATGACATTCATGTCAAGATGAGTTTCCAGTATTAGGAAGCCCAGGGGCCGTATGTATTCCATAAAGGTGGTTTAGTGGCCAACCCAGGGGTGCATTTCTCCACACCGTAGTTGCCAACTTCGTTAGCTACTTTGTTGTTTGCAATGCAATTTCCCATTGGCATCTACACAAGTTGCTAACTGGATAGCAACTAAGCTTTTGAGAAATGCACCCCAGGTTAGTTAACTCAGAGGTTGCAAACCTTCTAATAGAAGAGACTGAAGAGGTTCATTCTTCATTCAAAACGAGGACTCAGAGCTCTTGTATTGCAAGATTTACAGCTTGTGCTTGGTTAATATAACCAGGTGAGTCACTGAACCTGCTTTCTGGAAATTCCCACCGGTATTTCTTGTTCCATGGTATTTGTATTTTATAACATTAAGAGGCTGCTTGCCATCACAACCACCAACAAAAAACTCTGAGACTCATCAGCGGACATCATCAGGAGAATGGACTGGTTTTGGACACAAAATATACTCCTGCTGGGTCTAGACAGACCTGTGTGTAAATAGATCCTTTTCAGATTTCAGTCTTTCAGCCAATCTAAGTTTGTATTTTTTGTCCTCTTTTTGTGTGTGATTTTGTTTTTGTAGGTTTGGGTTAATAAAAAAAGCTACAGACAGCACTTCAAAAGTGTGTTTTTTTTGCCATTCAAGTATTATACATGTAAGTCCTACAGTTCAGTTCATGTGTTTTTTTAAAGATATTTTTGTTAGAAGGTTGCCAAAGGACCCGGGCCAGAATCGAACCCAGGTTGGGCCACATAGCAGATGAGTGCCCTACGCCCGGTTAAGCCACAGTAGGGCCATTCAATTCATGTGTTAAGACAATCCCCAGTCCCTGCTCCACCACCGGCTGACTCTGGAATGGCCTCAGGCAACACCCCAAGTGAAGTGGCGGCCATGCGGACAGAGTTCCTCCCATACAGCCTCCTCTCGTACTCAAGCAGCTGCCTCCAGAAGCCGGCGTTGGGCCGGATGAAGGGCCTGGCCTCCAGGACCCAGCGGTAGGCCTGGAGCAGGTCGGCCCCCTGGAACCTCATCAAGTAGGCCATGACCAGGGAGGCCGAGCGACTGCGGCCCGCCGAGCAGTGTACTAGGGTGCTGCCGCTCTGGTTGCTGTGGATGCGTTCAGCCACCGCGTCAAAGTGTTCGAGTAAAGGAGCGTGGGGTTGGTCAGGGACGGGCACTTGTAGGCACTCTACGCCGGGGTAGTCGGGGCAGGTGTGTTCGACTGTGGCGTTCACGATGAGGGTGATGCGCCGGTGGGCGACTGCGGTGCGGTTTTGGGCAGTGTCCACTCCGCTGAGGTACAAGGTGGGGGTGATCTGGGAGACGGCCATCTCACAGCTGTTGATCTACATAATAAAAGAAAGTTATAAAATATATACTTTATAAATAATTGTCTCTGAGGCTGTTTTTGCTGTCCAATTAGGCAAGACATAGGTTGAGCCTATGTAACAAGTAACCAGGTGTCAACATAAGGTATGTTGTAGTTTCATATGCCACAGAATTTCCTCATGATGTCAAAAAGATGTACAAATGCACAAAGTAATGGGAACATACCTCAAAGCAGTATCACGAGTGGTTCAGAAGCCATCAACATGTGTCTCAGGACATGGGATACTGTACAGGTCTACTTCACAAACCACAGAAATCACCTGGAAGAGAATAAAAAAAACAATGGAATATTTTATTTTGGTGTTATATTGAAATTCATTTTTTCCATTACTTTAAATGCACTGGCCAACAATAACAGCATAATGTACCATCAACAACAACAGATCGACCACTTAAAAGTTGACATTGCAGCTGCTGTTAGGTAATACAGCGAGTGCACTGTCTGTGATTTGAGTGGAAAAATGAAACATTGTTGCATTCTCAGGGTAGCACAAACCTGTATTGCAACATTGTAATCCTTTATTCGGAAAGAAGTGTAGCTGCTTTAATATCCTGTAGTCAGTGCTCGTATTACTAAAATGATCAGCTGCCATGATGTTTTCAGTTTGTTTACTTTTGTTGCCATGCTTGGCGGCATTGCGGGAACTCCTGGCCTGGGCATGTCGGAGACATGTCTGCTTGAGGAAGCAAATCCACAATAACTAGTACAGTTGGACAGTGACGTGTGCACCGTCATGTGGTACAATGAGTCAGAGCGCTGATACAAATTTGCTGTTTCGTTGTGCTTTTCTGTCACTCAGTCTTCTGCTATTCTGACACAGGGGAGGATCGCATCAGGTAAGCTTGTTCATAATAGGCCTTCTGTAAGCTATATTTTTTAGTTTAAAAGTTGTGATGTTCTAATCTATTTTAACTTTGTTCATACTTTCGCTTTCGTTTGTTGTCATTATCGACCTTTATATTTCCCAAACCACTGTTCACAATATCAAGCAGCACTAGGCTAGGCCTATAGACATTTTTTATTGAAAGTAAAACAAACTTGTATTTTCCCCAGTGATAAGTCAACGATGACGGGGAAAACATGTTTAGTGTTACATTTGGACAAAGAAATTTAAAACAGCTTTCCAATCGTGTTAACAGCACACGTAAAAGATCTTGGTAAATGTTTGGGGATGTGCAAGTCGATGTTGTGTCGCATATATGCTATAAATAATGTGGAACTTGCACCAAGTTCGCAGCTGTCAAACCACACAAGTGAAGAACTGAAACAGAGCTTTATGACCAACTGTACATACTCAATGTACACATAGGGGGGCGCTCAAGATAGCTAGTTGTAGAGACTTTCTTCAGCATACAGTAGTAGGTCTAGTATGCTCAGCAATACAACAAGCAACAAGTAGGCAAATCATTCAATGATCATACGTTGATCATTGATGACCTAGGGTAAATCAGAGTAATTTAATGTATACACATTGAACAAGTTTTATGGATGATTCACGCATTTTAGTCAGTGAAGTTTTACATAAACATTTATCAAAATACCAAAACAATTGACAAAAACAACCATTGGCAATATGTTCCATTGCATGTCATCATGGTGGATCAGAGTGATTTTGGAAGTCAAATCAATATTTCCAGGTTGTATCAATATGAAAGCCTGATACAACACAGCAGGAAAAAACAAGCAAACAAAAATTGTAAACAAATAGTAATCTTTACACACCTGTACGTGTGTCAAAGGTGGCTTGAACAGAGGGCAGGAGTGTTAAGCATGACACATGCCTGACCAGAGATGGCCTTACTGTAGAGTGAGCCGCCACACTGTGCTTTTCGGTGTATAGCCACAACATGTAGCCACAAACGTGCAGCACCGTCCTTGCCATGGTATTTATAGCGCCACACACATGGCCGTTCACAAGTTAACCGAGAGGTGTGAGTGTGAGCATGTGTCCTGATCCTAGACAGAGACGCTCCCTGCCATGTCCTCAGAGTAATCTCTCTCTCTCTCTCTCTCTCTCTCTCTCTCTCTCTCTCTCTCTCTCTCTCTCTGACACACACAAACACAGTCGGCTGACAGGAGAGTATGGAGTTCATTTAACAGCTGCCAAGGAGTTCAATTCAGCCTTCTCAAGCTGTTGAACATGGCACATGAAATTAATACTGTATCTGCTGAAACACAAGGCAGCTAACATTAGGAAAGAGTCACAGACAGGCCATTCAAATTTTTACAGCAGTCTGTGAACTAAACATTTAAGATCTCGTCTGAAAAGAAAAAAGAGGACTGCCCTCAACTGTATTCCGGAGAGAATGTAAATAAAGGTTTCCATTCCATCCAAAATGCAAACGGCAGAAAAGATACAGCACTCACCCATTACTCTAAGGGGCCAGCTACATGGGAACGATTTTCTATGCCAGTGACAACGTTCCCCTGGGTTAACCATATGAAACCCACCAGAAACGTGGCACAAAACGAGTTTTTTGAATAATGGGTTCCAGAGTGCGAAAATCGAGTAACGCAGGCCTTTGCGTTGCCAATAAGCCCATACGACTTCATTGCGAGCGTCGACGTTGCGCAACGGACGTCAGCGAGAACTTGTTGTCACGATGTGGGTGTTATTAAATACAGCGCATTTAAAGTCGGCCACAAATATGAACGAGACGATGAGCTCGCACCGGTTTGCTCTACTAACACACCACGTGTGAGGAGTGGGGGACAGGCAGTGAGGAGGAGCTGAAGTGGGGACCTGCGCAAACTTGTGTAGAGGTGTGAGACAAGACCCATATACACACGTGAGTGAGTTGTTGACCAACCAGTTCATGGGCGCGTGACCTCGGAGGCAGTCCGCCGACGAGCGCCGACGAGCGTTGAAGGGGATAAGCAACTGCAGAGGTTGCAAGATCTGACTGCAGCCGCATTCATCCCGCGATAGTTTTACACCATGTGACATGTCACCTCGTCAACGCAACGTCGACGAAATTTCGAAGTTTGACAGGAAATCTAACCGTCATGCAGCATTTTCCATCCAGGGTGCATTGCTGTCTAAATGCGCATACATGCGTTGACACATCTCGATCGCACCTATTGTTACAGGCGAAACGGATTTGTTTACATCTGCGTCACAGCCACATGGCCAAAAACAGTGAGGTATCTTCACAGTGATCACTAGCTTTGCGCACAACATTAATTCCATGCACAATGGCATCATCAGACAACTGTTTGTGTGGACTGTGGAGACTCTTTCATTTCTACCACGGTCAATATTTTACGTTTCAAACTGCCCAGTGTGGGTCACTCGTGTTCAAAATCTTAAAAAAAAAAAAAAAAACCCTGACTAACACGAAGCAAAGCTTCATATTATCTTTTAACTGCGCACCCAAACAGTTATCAGCAATGCATATTATGTATATGTCACTAGTTGAAACAGGCGTAATGGGCAGAAAGAGAAGGAGAAGCGGTGAGCGCGCAGCAGCCTCCAGAGGAGGGAGAAATACCTGCCCGGTATTGGTATTCAACACCTTAGTTTAAACTTCTCAAATTAAAAAAAAGCAGCATAAAGTGTAGAACACAATCAACAGATGCCTAAATGGCAATGATTCGCTACTCTAGTCACTCCACAAGCTACACAAGGTGCCACATGCGCAAAGCTGGTAGCCTATTTTTCCACGTAGCACTCACTTCAATGAAAAATAACAACTATGCGATGCTGGTTTTGAAAATAAGTCGGCTAGCAGCAAATGCTAGTACACATGTTGGGATAAGAAATTCCTTTAGTAACTTGACATGCTACTCCTGCATACAAAACATCATACTTAACTAATGAAAGGAGTAAATACATCAGACTTACAACTTCGTGAGGGCCAACCAGTTATGTAGACTGTAAACTCCCTGGTGATTGTTCTAATGTCTTCCAAAATATTCCAGAAGTTGCAGCATGCATGCTTATTCTTGTAAGAGCAACTCACGAAGCATGGTGCTAAGCAGCATGATTCAGTACAGTCTGTTGTTGTATCTAACTTGTCTCTGTGGCATATAGTAATGTTCAATTATGCAGCTTGCACATTCTGATATTCTGAACCTGCTATGTACGCGCTTGCGGAGAGTAAAGCGCATAATAAAACCGTCTTTCGCTTTTTACAAAGGGGGGAAATGACGCTATTTTTGTTAAACCATCCGTCGCTTAAAATGGACATAACTTCGGAATGGGAGAGGCTAGACATGTAGGGGGCCTATCGTTTTTAGTAATAAAAAGCTAAGATCTTCAGCTTTTAAACAAGCCATGGCATATGTCTGTAGATCGAAAACAAAATTCGCTGAGTCTGTTAAAAAAAAATGTGAAACTTTCTGGCACTGTCAGAGACTGGTGGACTCCCTGCATGACAGGTCATTTGCATGATAAGAGTGGGCGATCACGGCCATTAGCGAATACTTTTGTTCTCAACAACTTCACATAAAGAAATGTGTATTCTGAAGCAAGCCTGTCGTTGTCATTAGGACATGATCTTTTACTGAAACATGCTGTATGGTTGCAACTTTATTGCAACTCGGATTCAAAAAAACCCGCGTTGCGGTGTCATCTGGCCGAGGCTTAAATCTCATCATTCCTCCCGGTGTGTGTGTGTGTGTGTGTGTGTGTTTAGAAATAGTTTAAGTTTAAGTCTCAGCCATTAATCAGTAAGGAACTGGGCCAACCCAGTGAAAAGTAAGACTGATGGGGGAAACAGAGATAAGGCAAATAAGATCAATCAACTCTGTCATCAGCATCATTGCTGCATGTGCCGAGCTTAGTCAGGTGCAGTAGTGACGTGATGTGAGTCTCTAAAAGTTGTGACAGTCAAGTCAAGTCGGCTTTATTGTCAATTTCTTTACATGCACTGGTCATACAAAGAATTTGAAATTACGTTTCTTACTGTACTTCCCCCTGCAGACATAGACATAGACTTAAGGTGTGGACATAGACAGTGAGGAGTGAGTGAGTGTTGAGCTAAAAAAACACCTCACATCTGAATACCATGCAGTGCTGGACTAATTAGAGTAAACCGAAGCAACAACAAAAATAAAGTCTGCAACTCCAAGCTCCTGTTTCTCAATTGGAGCTCTGTGTTAGTTTTTTTTATTTGTGTTGTTTCAGTGAGAAGTGAATGACCCTGAGCACTTGGGGTCTTTATCTGTTGCCTGTGTCTAGTTTTACTCACCGTTGACCTCTAGGCTGCCTGGGTCGACTCCCGACACTCAGCTGAGTCAGCGCAAGGACAGGCGTGCAGCAGCGGCATACAACAACCCCCCATACACCCAACCCTCCCTCTCTCTCTCTCTCTCTCTCTCTCTCTCTCTCTCTCTCTCTCTCTCTCTCTCTCTCTCTCCTCTCTCTCTCTCTCTCTCTCTCTCTCTCTCTCTCTCTCTCTCTCTCTCTCTCTCTCTCTGTCACACACTAGCTCTCAGAAGACAGACAGGCAGTCCGGTAGTGTGGGTGTAGAGACCCCCCCTCTTGTAATGTGAGCCGTGAACTTAGGGAAACAGCCAAGATAGATAGAGCTTCTTATTTACGACCCCTCCCTCCTATACACACACACACACACACAACACTCACTCACTCACACACACACACACACACACACACACACACACACACACACACACACCCTACACCCCACAACCCAAAAGACCCCCTACTGTGCCACCTGCTGTGTACTGTAGCGCTGTCTGACAGGGACAGTGGATACACAGTCAGGCGAGGCAGGCACGAGTCTATAGTACACCACAGGGAGGGGCACGGCTGTACAGTAAGGAGCTCAGTAGCTCACCACCAACTCCCCTGCTTAAATGGGATTATCCACTCAGGAGCAGAAAGGCAGAGAAAGGGGAGAGAACGAATCAATGATGACCAGGGAGGAGTAGTCAGTCACTACGACAACCACAGAGATTAGACTACAAGCAGAGACTGAGGGGGGACAGTGTTTAGCGCAGAATATTTTGCTGGTCAAGGTGCTGGTGGGTTTACCTGTTATCAGACACAGGTGACTAACATCTTTGCAAAGGCTGTGTTGTACAGTTTCAGATGAAAACTGATAGTTTCAGACACCCCCCCCCCTTTTTTTTTCAGGAAACGTATCGATTGTAGGTGTTTGTTGTCAAGGTATCCGTGTTAACAATTTAAGTGCTGCCGGAAAATGCAGGGGTACTTCAATAACATGGTGAACTGATGACCACTTGATAGGTTAGCTTACATGAAGCGGTGAACCAACCTGTAGTAAAGTAGTAACGTCGCCTCTTACTGCAGATGGGGTCCCCGGCGGTCCTATTCACTATTTGCTGAAAATACTCAACTACATCATAACAACATTGTTATTATAGTACCGAGAGCCTTAAATAACAGAGTGAGACATAGCCATTACAATTTTGCCGACTGTAAGGTTATAACATAGGCTCTGCGCTAATGGGTTAATTGATCCTGAAGGAAATTAAGGTGTCCAGCATCATATAATCTGCATTACATTGTATACATTCAGACATTTGTCAGATGATCAAACACCTATCACCCATCTGCCTACAAGCAACACACCTGCTATAATAGGTAGCCTGTGAGAATAGTTTAGTCAGGACTCACCGTAGTCTCTTTTATCAGCTGATTTAGCACTACTTCCAGGTTTTCTACTAAATCCACTTCTTGGAATCAACCCCCAGGTAGGAGTCATAACAACAAGCGCAGAGGCTTTCCCAATGTCAAGTGTTCTAGCCTTGGTAGTGCGTGAAACGCCCAGCGATTGGATACTCTTTGGTGAACTCCGCAGACTATCCAATCACTAGCCATTTCATGCACTACCAAGGCTAGAATACTTGACATTGGGAAATGGTGCAAGACTGAGACAGAGAAAGGGACTACCACAGTTGTCTCTGTAGGAGGGGGGATTGAAGGAGGAGGGATCGTTTAAATGAATCCTTGTTTGGCCGGCCGGCAGACTTTAGACCTCATTCACACCTGCGCTACTGCCTCCACCAGACTCAGCATTACAGCAAAACAACAAACAACAAATAGATCTGCATCACAAGCTGTTTATGGCAGAGACTGCAATGCACACAGCCTGCAATCTGGCATTGAATTGTTATATGTCATATAAGGGCCGGCAGAGACCTGATTATCCGATTTCTGGCCATTTTGCATAAGTATTTCACTGTGATGATGATACAGAAATACACATATGTAATTACCAGTAAACTGGACTAATTGTGTGTGTAGGATAGAGTAGTTTACTTGTCACACACTGTGTCTGTGTGTGTGTGTGTGTGTGTGTGTGTATGACTATTAAGTGATGGATTTTTTTTTCAAACAACATTTTGTGTTTTTGTTCATAGATTGTCCACCATCAACCAAATCTTGAGAGAAGATGTCTTCCGCCAATACAGACACCAAGGCCCTTGCCTCGAGCAACGCTGCTCCACCAAAGAGCCATAAAGTTCAGAAGGTCAACAACACAACTGTCATAACGACAGGTCAAAACCCCATCCCAGGGAAAGGCTCCCAGAGGTCGAGGTCGGCGCCCGTAAAAGTTACTGAGCCACATCATGGACACACGACCCCAAAGGACTCCACCAAGCCTGCAAGAAAGTACACTCCCAATACCCAACGACCACTGTCAACCAGACAGCAGCAGAGTTCAACAACAACAACAACAACCACACGTGTAGCCGCCACAAAGCCCATCAGCTGTAGTGGGGACCACGAGACAGCGTCTCTGAAGCCCAAACCCGAGGCCGTCCCCCTGGGTGTCGGGGTGAAGGTGGACGGGGCCACGGTCCAGTCCGTGGAGGTCCAGACCCGCGGCCAGAGGGAGAATCCTAAGTGGTTCTCCTGGCGTCAGAACCGCATCACCGCCTCCACAGCCCACAGAGTGTCGCACAGTCGCTTCGTGAACGGCCAGAGCAGGACGCCACCGGAGTCGTACGTGAAGGCCATCTTGGGAGAAGGTCAGAACGTCAGGACCAGGGCCATGACCTGGGGCATCCAGCACGAGGCCGAGGTCGTCAAGATCTACCAGCGGCTCAAGAGCAAGTCCCGTGGCCGTGCTGTGAAGGTTTGTTGTGTGCTTATTACACAGTAAAAAAAAATTGAGTATTAATTCAACGCTCAGAGAATACTCTAGAAGATGTTAAATCGACTCTGTAAGTGTTGAATTAACACAGTAAAATGTAATGTGTATGTTTATAATTTATATTTATAATGTTTTTTAGTGTTTGCTGAGGACATAAGTAGCACTGCACTTTGAAGTCATGTAATACGCCAGTATAGCACTAGAACAACTGCAGCACATGTACAGTAGTTATGTTTGTTATATTGGTGGAGATTCTCATACCCAAGCCCGGATAAGTGAAATGAGTTTAGTCGTAAACAATCTGGACTTAAGATGTTTTAGCTTTTATCCAAAGATCCAGAAGTCACATTACATGAATTATATCGTCATGGCTATAATATGTATTGTACACTGCGATCCTTTAGGACACTGTAAATATAACGTTTTACTTTTTGGTTCTGCATGTGGTATCTATTGTCATGCATGCGGTTCATAACCATAACCTGACTTCATGACTTTGTGAAGGTTCAGGACTGCGGCCTGTTCATCGACCCCCAGCGCGCCTGGCTGGCAGCCAGCCCTGATGGCATCGTGGTGGACAAGCAGAGCGGGGAGAGGCTCCTTGTCCTGGAGGTCAAGTGCCCCTACAAGCACCGGGAGAACACCGTGAGGGAGGCCTGCATACAGGACTCAGCCTTCTGCCTGGAACTGGCGGACGATGACCAAGCTGGGGGTGACCGTAACCAAGACCACTCAGTGAGTCAGGGTTTTTTTTTTCCTTCTTCTTTTTTTATTTTGTTCAACATATGCAGTCGTAACACCACACTTTATAAGTGAGTTTTTAAGTTGTGATAGGCCACCGCTCATCTGTTTAGAAGGTGCAGGATTCAGTAAAAAGTTCTGTATAAAAAGAAGACAAGCCGCACACGTCAGGTCTATTTTTGTGCAAAGAAGCTTTACTTGACTTGACTTTTAAGTGAGTTTTAAAGTCATGTTCAGCGATTCTATATGGCACTGAGTCGCTCGGACGAGTCCTTCTAATTTGTTTTTTCCGAAGGGTTTGTGGTGTAGGCCTGTGGTGTAGGCCTGTGTGGATGTTGTTTAAATCTCAAGCAACTCTAATTTATCAGTGTTTTGGGCTTTTGGACAAAATTTAATGTGCAGGGCTACTGGTTCAAAACACACACTTACAGTCAAATGTAAAACGTTTCTATTATGTCAAACTCTCCAAGTGTTGAATTAAATAAAACTGATTTTTGTTTCTTATGCGTGTAGGACTACCGGCTGAAGACCAAGCACTGCTACTACACCCAGGTGCAGTGTCAGATGGCGGTGACCGGCATCCACAAGGCCGACCTGGTGGTGTACACGCTCCGCGAGACCGCAGTTGTCCCTTTGACCTTTGACCCCGAGTTCTGGAGTGACAACCTCCCGAAGCTGGAGACGTTCTACAGGGAGGCGGTGCTGCCCCGTGTGAGGGAGAAAGGACAGGTCGCGCCCCCAATGCTGCCCGAGGAGTGATGTTTTGGTGTAGTGGATCATGACTGCTGTATTTTTTTTTCCCCTACGCTATGCACGAGAACTTGGCAAGCTTGCACTTGAATATCTAGGATGGAGAGGGCTTGACATTGGCATCTGGCCACCAGCTAAATGTGGATCAAACTCAGGTGTGGCTATTGATAATTTCAGTCTCACTAGCCACTTAAGGTAGCCTTATTCTTGGTTTTGACACTGCAGTAGTCTCCATTCTGTTATTTTCCCATTGTTTGTTTTCAAGATCAGGGTAAATGTGTTGGCACTTTGTCTTCTGAGCCTAGACATGTCAGGCTGAAGAAGGAAAATACATTTTGGCTAGTAGACAGGCTGAATGGCTAGTGGCCTGGATCGCCACAGTAGCTGGTGTACTAGGGACTAGTAGCTGCAATACTGATAAGCCTCTGCTGACTTCAGTGGAAGTGTGTGTGTTTATGTGTGATCAGTGTGGTATGTCCAGTTACCTCAAACTGGAAATGCCAAAAGTGGCCTATTGAATTATATTAATATCAGGACAATGTATGTCACAGAAATAGATGCACTGATAATAACTAGTATGACTCACTGAGATTCGTTTGAAGAATATCCTGAGGACACGGACATACATAGTGTACATGCCTTTGTATCATGTCCACAGTTATTTAAGGGAGATGATAGTCTGGAGTTCATGGTTGTAGCACAGGCAGAAATCTCTGAGGTATGCTCAAAAAATGCCGATATGATGCAGACCTCCTATTACAGTATTAATTCATCTCTGAGGTTGCTGACAAACATTCAGAATGTTTGCATTCCGATTCCCTGAATTCCTGATTCTCTGAAATAGCCTGATGGTTAAGAATGGTTTACATTCTGACATACTGTACAGTACATACAGGTTGTGCTGCGTGCTGCACTGCATGCACTTAAACTATGTATAGCAAAGGGCTGCATTTTGAGGAAGTTGAGCTCCATTTCACAAGATAGAGCCATATCACGTTGAACCTCAAAAATTATAAAGAAAGAAAGAAAAAAAAGCCAGAGTTGTGGCTCAATGTGTAAAGTGTAGTATCAGAGCATCAGGACCTCCTTTTCTGGTGTGCATTTTGGACCTTCATTAACAAATGACTGCATTTTGCACCTTTATTGATAAAGTACTTCCTGGTTTTCTGGATTTTTTCTGAACTTTTTGGAAAAGTAAATCTATGGTGGGATTATGACCCGGGTTAAAGCTTTGTTTACAAGTTGCTTTAGGAGTAATAATAATAAAAAAACTTTCTAAGTATTCTCATTTCCATGTCTTTATTTCTTATCTGTCAGGGAGAAAAGATGTATAAAACACTCAAATGTGATATCTGCCTTTATTACGGAAAGAACCAACTTATATATATATTTACAGTCCCAAGAAAAAGTTTGTACACCCTTTGAAATTTCTTACATTTCTGTCAAAATGTATCATAAAACATGGTCTGATCTTCCCGGAAATCTCAAGAAGGAACAATCAGAGTCTGCTTTAACTAATTCCACACAAACATTTACATGTTATCATATTTTTATTGGCCATAAGGCTATAACATTCACAGGACAGCAAGGCATAAGTAAGTACACCCTTGCATTAAATAGGTTTTAACCCTCAGTTAGTTGCAATATCCTCAACCAGACTTGTCCTGTAGTTGCAGATCAGATTAACAAAAATATCTGGATGTATCTTGTCTCCCTCTTCTTTAGAGAACTGCCTCTCGTCAGCAAGGTTTCTGGGATGTCTGGAGTGCATAGCTTTATTGACTTCATGCCATATAATCTCAATTATTTTTAGTCAGGGCTTTGACTGGACTATTCCAGAATGTGTATTTCATTGTTATGAAGGCATTCTAATTTAGATTTGCTTCTAAAGTATGGGTTGTTGTCACATTTCAGCACCTATCCTCTTATGTGCTTCAACTGTGTGACAGACTTCCTCACGTTTTTTCTGTAAAATATCACAATAAACTTGAGTTCATTGCTCCACTGATAATAGCAAACTTTCAAAGGCCTGAGGCAGCAAGGTAGCCGCATATAATGATGCTCCCGCCACCATACTCAGAAGTGGAGATGTAACCAAGAATAACTAAAAATGGGGTTCATTCTGCCAATCTAAAATTAATGGGGTTTCTGTCCAAAAAAATATTGCTGCACCTTTGAGGTTTGCGAAAAAGCATTTATATGCTTCATAAAATTACTGCAAAATATTCTGTAGACCAACGTTGAAACCAAAGTTGAATTTTTCAGGGGAACACATAGTATCATGTTTGGAGGAGAACTGGAGAACCACACCTTCACCAAAACATCATCTCCACCTTTGAGTATGGTGGCGGGAGAATCATTATATGCGGCTACCTTGGTGCCTCAGGCCCTTGTCAGTTTGCTATTATTAGTGGAACAATGAACTCAGAAGTTCATTGAGATATTTTACAGAAAAAATGTGAGGTAGTCTGTCACACAGTTGAGGCACACAAGAGGATGGGTGCTGAAATGGGACAACAACCCATATTTTAGAGGCAATTGACTTTTGAATTGCTTCATAACAATGAAATACACATTCTGGAATAGCCCAGTCAAAGCTCTGACAAAAAACATTTGAGATGATATGGCATGAAGTCAAGAAAGCTATTCACTCCAGATATCCCAGAAACCTTGCTGAAGAAGGGCCGTTTTCTAAAGAAGAGGGAGTCAAGATACATCCAGATTGTTTTGTTAATCTGATCTGCAACTACAGGAAACATCTGGTTGAGGTTATTGCGACAAACTGAGGGTTAAAACCTATTGAATGCAAGGGTGTACTTACTTATGCCTTTCTGTCCTGTGAATGTTTACATCTTATGGCCAATGAAAATAAGTAAACTTGTAAATGCTTGGGTTGAATTAGTTAAAGCAGACTCTGGTTGTTCCTTCTTGTGATTTCCGGGAAGATCAGATCATGCTTTATGACCAATTTTGACAGAAATGTAAGAAATTTCAAAGGGTGTACAAACTTTTTCTTGGGACTGTATATACTCAAACTCTAGAAAACAGAGCAATATTTACAAACTTGTTTTGTAGAGTCTTCTGCCTTAGATTCACATAGCAAGATCTCCTCTGCTCATGAAACAAAATAAACAAAACATGAAAACACGTCAACTGAGATGCCAGAGGAAAAAAAAAACGCCTTTGTGCTGCCCTTTACAAACATTTCAACCAAATTTCATATTTATAAAACAGAAAAAAGTACAATCTATGGATATTTAATACAGTTTTTTCTTGTCACACAACCGCAAGGGTCATAGAGTTCATGGTGATTGAAGAGGGAGAGTGTCGTAGAGGGGTAGCCCTTGGGAGTGTGTTCTTGTTCTCCGTGTTTCTGATGTGAAAGGGTCAGGCAGGAAGGAGTGACATTAGTTTCACAGGATGTGAGACACAAGACGAGTGACGGTGTAGCGTATGAGTAATAACAAGTTTGTGGACTCCTTCTGAGTATCCTTGTGAGATCCACAACATGAAAAACAGTCTTACTGTCGCAAACATGATTTTACACACTCATCCTACAACCGGATCCTTTAAGTTCTTATGACTTTTGCCTCTCTCCCATAGTCAATAGTCCTGACAACCCCAACAATCTGAGATCCCATTCGATCCATTCAGCACCACCATCTCAATTAATGTCCATTGTTCTTCTCATCAAAGCCCATAAATTGGGAGATCAACATGAAGTGTTTTTGAGATTGTCAGATCTGAAAAAAAAAAAAAAAAAATCAAAACAAACAGCTGCCACACCTTTCTAAAGTCACTGTCCCAGGTGCTTTTCAGCGGATGACACTTCTTTGCTGTTTATTTAGTCGCTGAAACGTTTCCGGGGCACGGTGCGTGCCCGGTTGGAGCGTCGGATGTTCTGCTTGGCGTCGCGGCAGGGCTGGCACACAAAGATGTCCGGCACGTGGGTGCGTCGGATCTTGGCGCAGGAGAGGTGCACCCAGGTGCCGCACTCATTGCACTCGATCATCGGCCGGCCGGCAAACGGCTTCATGCAAAAACACGTGATCAGGTCCCACGAGTCGTCTTCTGGGGGAAACGGAAGGGGCAGGAGAGAGAGAGAGGGAGAGAAAGAGGGGAGGAATAGAGAGAAGACAGGAGAGAGAGGGGGGGGAAAAAGAAAAACAGCCATGAGAAACACAGATCATGAATCATCCCCTGAAAGCGTATTGATTGAGAAAATGATGTTAAAAAAAAAAACGGTTATCATTTTATCTTGTTCTAAATAGACGTCAAAATGTTCTAAAGTATAAGGGAGGGTTATTATTACCTTCTCCTTTGCCGCGGTCCATAGAAGTATCCTCTCCACTGCCAGCTACAATATAATCAACAACAACAATGGTTAGGTGCAATTCAGTGGCAAGTGCAGACAGTGAGAGTAACAAAATATCTGCAGACCTTAAAAGCTTATTAGAAAAATGAAGATACACTTATAAAACACATATAAAAGCATTATAATTTCCATATTTAGAACTAGGACCCCACCCTTTTTTGTACAGGGGTACTACCTTTCTAATTATTGCATTAGTAAATTGGTAACCCCTCAGCATGCCATTTGGTCTCCTCCTTGAGGGAACACATTACCCCCTAAAATTTGAACTAAGCACCTATACACACACGGTGAGTGCAAATGCAATCACACACACACACCTGAGTCTGCGGAGGTGTTTGCGCCTCGGGTGCGGGGGCCGTCCTGTTCGTTGTCGCTGGCGACGCGGTCGGGGGTGCTGTCCGTGTAGTAGCCCGTCTCCTGGTCCTCCGGCAGTCGCCTACCCAGACGCCTCTCGATCAGCAGCTGCAGGAAGTCCGTGGTGCCGCCGGATCCCGAGCCGGCCTCACTGCCGCCCTCCTCCCAGCCGTCGCTCTCCTCCTCCCTGGACGAGGAGGAGGTCTCGCCCTCACCCCCGCCCCCTCCTCCACTCTCGGATCTCTGCTGGGTCGTCTCAGGCACACGGGACTCGCGCTTGATAACTTTTTCCATACTGCTGCTACTGTTGATAGATGCCGTCATATCCACCGACTCCTCCCCCTCCTCCTTAACTTCCTGCTTGGTGCTTCCTCTTTTCAGGTCGTCAGGGCTTAGGCCGAGGCCGATACCAAGGCCGATGCTTCTCTCCATCTCCTCTCTCTCGTCTTTAACCGGAGTGCTACTGCTGAAGTCAGGCCCTGCACGAGGCGAAGATGCTCCGCTCATGGGCACTGTTGTGGGCAGTGGGACTGCTGCGGCATCCTCCATGACTGTGCTCCCACCACAGGCTCCAGGGGTGGAAGTGGTGGCATTGCTGGGGAAGAAGCCTGCACTGGCCCACTGAGGTGGAGGCGGCTGCGACGATGGTGACGAAGATGAAGATGAGGCTTTTCCAGCCTTCTTGGACTTGGGGGATTTCTTGGTGGTGGTGGTGGTGGCAGAGACGGCAGTGCCATCCACGCTCCTGCGTTTGGCCTTGGCGTCGCTTGGCTTCTTGTCCAGTTTCCTCTTCTTTGCCTTCTCTTTGCCGTTGCTGCCCTTCTTGCTCTGAGGCAGAGGGCCGCTGCTGTGGAGGGGGCTACAAGTGGCATTGTCCTTGGAGGCGTTGCTGTTACACCACCACTCCTGTAGGAGGACAGAGCAGGGAAATTAACTGTTGGTGTAATAGATGTATGACCTTCATTTCGTCTAACTGTGAACTATTATTATGTCTGAACTGTGACCCTTTGATGAAGATGGAAGTTCCACCTTAACATTTCAGGTGAAAGATAAAACTTTTACATGTCCGAAACAAAGAAACACTGTAAGAATGGAAGTAACTGGTACTTCATCAAAAGCAATGCAACCCATCTTTGCATGTCAGACTCCAGGCCGAATTCTTCCACAAAAGAGGGTTTAGACTTTTCAATATAATGTGGATTGATTAATGGGTTGAATGGCCTGTTGTTTTTTTTTGGTTCATCAGTGATTTCAGTCATTGTGTTCAATTAATAATCCGTCATTTAATACAGACCAAACTGCAGAGCCTAAGCTGAACCTTTTACAGACTTTGTGACAGTTATCAAAAAACAGCATCTACAAGTGTCAACAAAAGGTAGGATAAAAGTGTAAACAAAGTATTAAAAAACAAACGTAACGACAGAGTTATTATATTGTTATACAGCAGTTCACACAATACAGGCCATTTCGTCTACGTATATGAAGCTCACGTACCTCGGATGGATACGGGATGTATCCTGCGTACGCCAACACAAAAGTGCAGAACTGGTTAAAGTCTTCCACCGTGCGTTTTCTCTTTTTCTGCGGAAACACAAACCAGTTTTGATTAACTCGTTTTCCGGACCGTCGATATCCTGGTATTTGGTCAAGGCAGCCAGGTAATACAACACGCAAACCGTCTCCGGCCATGTCCCAAATAAATAGCCAGTTCCCGTTTTCGCCGCCACGACGTTTAGCGGGCTCGTGAAGCCATTGTCTACTGTCGTCACGGGGGCGAAGCGCGGGAGGCGCTGTCAGATCCTGCACTTTACTCGACAACACCGTGGGGAAATTGAGCCCGTTATATAATGGTCAAATCCGACATGCAAGCACATCGGTACAGTCACACTCGCACACGTTTAAGTGGCCCAACGTCAACGAGCTTTGCCCAAAATGTCGCAACATATCTGGGTGTTGAAATGAAAATCATATTTGACTTCGAACTACACGAGCAAAACTGGGTCTTCCGACTCCCATTCGGACAGATTCCCTACGGCGAGCTATCGGTCCCGCAACACGCTGGGAGTGAGTTCATTATACCTGTCATGCGGGACACATCTTACTAAGGTGCCGTCTTTTGTTCAAGATTCAACATGTAACTGCTTATCAGACGCAAAAGCCCATGTACGCAAGCCGACTGACCGATGCGCTTACAGTCAGCAAATGCACTGAACGGGGAGAGTTGCGACACAAAAGAATCGACGTTGACGAAGTCTCATCTAGTTCTACATTGCAAGCTTGGACAGACTTGCACACAGCCTACTCATAGAACTCTACAGTAAAATGTATCAAGTCAGGCAGACAAGCGTCGATGGTTATCCCTGTTCAGGAACTTTGGCGATTCCACTATTGTGCTGGGAAAGCCAAGACAACACGATATCACCAATGGATTTCGACGCCCCAGAGTGCTTCGAAACATGCGAGACACATGTCGATGTTGTGGACTCAGTACGTTCTGAGTGTGTGTACAACATCACCGGTACTTTTATATCGTCCTTTTGGAATGGGTGGGCGAGATAAAACAGCAACATTGTATCTCGTGCTGCAGACGTTCGGTCGGCGGTGGAGCTTCGAAATAGAAGTGATTTACCGACGTGGTTACAGCATTGCACTGAGGAAATCATTCCAATGCGAGAGGGGTGTTACTAAAACTGAAAAGGGGCACGAATGGGGCAGATGTTTTGTTTCCATACAAGTGTTTATCAACAGAGCCATTAACAATGCCCAACTTCTCGGCGTTTACAGTAAAGTGCATAGCATTGACAAGGCTGTGTCATTCGGATGGATGATTTGACCCACGAGAGTGGCTCGCTTTGTCTTTCCTGGATGGACTACTAAAAGAGTCATAACACATGCTATCCAAACTCACTCATTCCCTGACATCTTAAACACAATTCCGTCTCTTATCTAAAGATGGCGACGGTGGCACTTGGTGGTAACCTGTCGTTACTGGGGCGGTCACCGGAGAATGACAAATAGTTAAATAGCTGGTAAATAGAGGGTGTACCAAAATGTCTTTTCGGGGCAGTAATCGGTGTCAGCAGTCTATGCCAACACAATTCGACGATAAATCGCTACATGTTCACAATCACACACAAAACAAAAATCGACCCGTTACATGGCACGAACAAGAACACAATTAACGTTAGCTAAATTCCTGTTAACCGTGGCCATCAGGTCCCTCGATGCACCAAGCCAGAAATAAGTTAGCAATATGCCTTAGTGAGTCCAAACCAACTCACAAACCCAAGTAACATGACACGTTAACGTATTATCAAGATACTGTCATGTTCTTGTGGTCGTCAGCGCTTGTGATGCATCATATATGCTTTATTTCGATGTATGAAAAGAACACTGAGTACAAGTCCGAGACCGCGCGAACACACACAGACACGTACACACACACAGGCAGTACACACACAGCTAGCATACACACACACAGTTTTGGCTCCACATCAGATCACAAATCACCCCCAGCAATGTCAGAAAAGACATAAAAGTAACTTTACCTGAGTTAACATTGTTGTCCCAATGAGATCGGTACTGGGAAAGTGATAAGAAAGAAAGACCACTCTTCGTTGTCACTGGTTTTGCGTCGAGGTTATCCTCAATCGACGATTAGGGCAGGTCCTCGTTCCAAGCAGCTATGTCTGCTGCATGAATGACAAGCCAGAACCGAGATGCTTCGTACAACAACAGTCAAAACGTAAGATTTGACGACACAGTTTCGAGTAAAGTAGATTGTTCTCTATTGTCCTTCAGCAAAAAGCACCAAACGCAATCCCCAAAGACTTCATGCCTCGTCCGACGACTGTCTTCACCATTGTCCAGTCCCGTCCAGTGATCTCTGCCGCGTTTCACTTGACAACACAAGTACCAAAAAGCAAGTGTAAAATCCCGATGCCGACAAACTTTACAGAGCAACCTTAGTTTGGATGCAGTGTCCGCATTCCCACAATGTCAGCAACTCTCCGAAGCAAACTATCAGAACAATGCCGAGTCCCTTTTCCAGTGTTACTCTTTAAAGTGAGTGAAAAACACGAATGCAAGTCAGCATGGACCTGACAAGAGATATCCACCACCTCGTCGTCCGTAAACATTAATCTTTAGAAAAACGACAACCAACCATGAATTCTTCGAAGGGGTTAAAGCGGCAAAAAGTACACCACTAGCTGAGGGACTCGCGAAATGATCACATTCTATCACTGACATCACTCCGTAGAGCTTTATGGAACAGTTCAAGTTTGAGGGAGGGGTGCGTCCGAAACCAACGAGGTTCTATTTTACGATTACTTGTTTACAAACGTGGGTCGTTTTACTGCAATATGTCCTTAGTAAGTACTATTGGGTGTTACAAAAACAATATATGTATAATTACGAGCACAAACTCGTCTAAAGCCAATCTAATTTTGCATACCCCCTATCTCGATGGATGTCAAAGGTCCCATCAGCTGGCGTAATAACTCAATATTAAACGGAATAGACCGTATAGTAAGTACAACGGCGATTTTACATCAATATTGCGACGTTGAATAAGGCATCTCTAAACAAAAGGTTTATGCTTGTTTCCAGCCACACATTGTATCTGTATGTCAACTCTATATCTACAGATTGCTTCATACATTCGACTGACCGGGACTCCCATCTTCCACGAGATGGTTCCTTTTTGAGGTAGCCTGCTACAGCTGCCCTGTCATCCGCAAGTTTGCACTCGCGTAGAGGCAGAATTCAGTTTTGTTGTGTCGAGAATGTTATTCAGATTTAAACACATAGCTAATCTTACTTTTCAACACTTGTTGGGCTTCAAGTAGTGAACGTGTGGGAAATCTAGGTTTCGATTGTAGTTCGATAGACCGTCTGCTACGTCATTTGACTGTCGCAGCTGAGGGTAGCGGGGTGGTGGTCATCAGCTGAGAGGAGAGATCACCCATGTTTTGAAGCCAAAACATTTTTCGGGGTAACACGACATGCACTAACTAAAGCCTTCATGTTATCATGCAGGTAAGCACAGACTATTCGAAGCTTCATGTCGCGCGCAAGAGTCGGACATTTTAACTATTTGGTACATATGTCTATGATTTGGTATGCCAGACTTGAGATAGCAGCTACCGGTCACGCAAAACGCAAGTTAAGAATACTTGAAGCAGACCGTCGTTTATGGTTAATTCGATGCTACGCCTTCATTTATCAACTGGTGAACTCCAAGAACCAAAATGCTTGTTTGAAATGGCTTCAGTGCATTTTGTAATAAGTCATAATGCAAGTAAAGATTGTACATTTTGATTTTGTCACAGTGGTCACTGGTTGGTCACATGGGGATCTGATATGTAGAGGGCGAGTTTGATGTGTTGAATTACTTGGCATTGAACCATTTGATGTGTTACCATTTGATGTATTTTCCAAACCTGTAATAAAACAAGAGTTTGAACTCGTTTGATGGATATGATTTTTATTAGCACTGACTTGAGTGTTTAAAACACCTATTTATAAGTTAAGTACATTATCGAAAAAAGGGAAATATCTGGCTTTATTCTGATAGTATTTTGTCACAAGTATTTATAAGTATGTACTTATATACCTTATAAGGGTTACCCCATGGGGTATTTGAAAGAAAAAAAGGCTGCAATTTAGTCCAAAATCCGAACAGGGGGAGGGGGGAGTTCCCATTTTTCTCAACTTGAGGTGGCTTCCTACCTCACTCCCCCTCCCCCAAAACCCACAGACCCACACCTCCACCTTTTAAAAACCGAAACAGCAAGCCGCTGCTCTAGACAAAGGATGATGCCACAAACATAGGCGAGCCATTCAAAACAAAAGACTTGAACAAGATGATACAGTGGGCTTTAAGTGGCTCTGACACACAAAGGGCAATCACTCTAAGCACAACTGCTTGATGTTGTTGTTGACCTTTACTTCTGCAAGACTGGATCACGGTCAGTCGGCAGCATCGCCATGCTCACAGCTGGTAGTGGAGGGAGGCTGAGTAGAGTTGTACGAGTTGGATCTTGACACATACTAAAATCTGTCTGGGACAAAAATGAAATTAAAAAAAAAAATAATATCAAACAACATGGATGGATTGCCTTTGTTGTTGGTGCGCTGCCACAACAATCCTCTTCGTGTGCGTGGACCTCTTGCGGGTGCACCTTGGTAGTTGTTGTTTTTGCATAAACAAATTAACAAATAAACAAACATCAGGGTGTGGTGGGTAGTTCTGTACTCTGTATTGGCAGTTTAGCGTGTCTGCTGAAAGTATGTATAGAGTCTTGTGTAAGTAGTTGGCATGTCGGGCGATGGGGTGTTTTTTTATTTTTTGGCGGTCGATTGACTTGACAGTGGCCATCATTGCCAGCTGCTGACAGGTTAGCTAGCTGGCTGGCTGGCTGGCTGGCCAGGTGACGTGAGGTGAGGTGGGCGGGGCCTCACAGGTAGCCCTCCTTGCGGAACTGTTCGTGCAGGATGTCCCTGTACTCGTCAAAACCGCCGTCTATGCGCCTGATCTTGCCGCCCTCGCACACCCACAGCTCCTTACACACCTCCCGGATCAGACGCTCGTCGTGGGAGACTAGCACCACGCCGCCCTGAGATAGAGAGAGAGAGATGAGATGAGATGAGGAGAGAAAGAGAGAGAGGAAGGAGGGAGATAAAGGGCGATAAAGAAATGGAGAGGAGCGAAATGGAGAGGGAGACAAGAGATGTGTGTGTGTGAGAGAGAAAGGGAGATAGACAGAAATGTAAGAGAGAAAGAAAGAGTGAGAAGGACAGAGATGGAGTCAAGAGTGTATGAATGGAAAGGTGAGATAAGGGAAATGTCAAATTCAGCAAATCAAATGCTATTCATTTCTTGAACAGCAACACAAAACAAAGCAGAAGTTGTGGATTGACGTTAAAGAAATACTCACCTTAAATTTGTTGAGTGCTTTCGCTAGAGCCTCTATGGTTTCCATATCCAAGTGATTCGTCGGCTCATCAAGTATGTAGAAGTTTGGACTGATGAAAGCACAAGACAGCATACACACAAGTGTGTTTAACGGTGAACTGGGGTGTAGAAGTGGGCCAACAACAAAACAGACATCCATTGTTCTGCCTTGCCTACATCTAACCTAGTACAGCACAGTTTAACTGCAGGCAATAGGAACACCTTTGCTTAATAGTGGGTGGTGGTCACTTTGTTTGAACTAGAGACCGACCGATATTGTTTTTTCTAAAGCCGATGCCGAGTCAACCGATGGCCGATGTGACCTGCCGAGTTTTTGGGCCGATATGCTATCGTACTATCCTTAATTGGCAGGCTAAAATGCTATGTTAATGAAAAAAATTATGCTTTTATTTAGATTTTATTATCCATAACATTTATCTTATTCATTAAAAAATAACATATGTTCTATGTACAAGTCACCAGCGTTGAGCGTTCAAAGTAGCTGACCGCAGATTTTGCCTGACTTAAAGACTTAAAATCGGCGCAGCCAAATAGGAAAATCGTCCGATGCCGATTGATTAAAAAATAGCAAAAATCGGCCAATTAAATCCGTGACTGATTAATCCATCGGTCTCTAGTTTGAACTGTAAAACCTGTTGGTTTGTTGACTTGAAAATTAGTTTATTGAAAATGTAGTTGATGTCAACAGAAACACATGGGACATAATACTGCACTATAAATGCAAATGCAAGTAACTTTGCAAAAATTGAAAATGGAGGGGGGGAGAGAGAGCCCTTATGATATTGCCCAGTCAAAAATGTTGGTATTATAATGACGATGCTTCTATATAGTTAAATAACAAGATGGACAAGAGATCAAAAAAACGAGAGATGTCACGAGGCCCATTTCCAGTCAAATCTCAAAAAGAGGGTCCCTGCAGACAAACTTTGGGAACTGTCAATGGAGCAAAATATTGTGTAATAGCAATGTAATTGTGAATGTCTACTTAGAACAATGACATGATATGTGAAAAACACACACATGTACGCACGCACACACACACACAGCGCCTTACCCAGGCATAGTCATCTGGGCGAAGGCCACTCGACTCTTCTGTCCTCCCGAAAGGCTGGCTACGGACCGCGTGGCCAGCTCTCCAGTGATCCCGTACCGACCCAGCTGATGCCGATACTCTTCCTCATTCCGACCTGAGAGAGGAGGAAACAACGGCGTAAGAGAGTAAGAGTAAGAAAAAGGATGGATGGTTGGATGGATGGATTGAGGATCGGAGGGAGGGAAAGAGGGCGGGAAAATGGAAAGGAAATGACAGCTCAAGGTCAGTGTCGGCCCCATAGGAGGATTATTAACTGGGACGCGTGTGTGTGTGTGTGTGTGTAACGAAATTATCCAGCAGCATTGTGTACTGTACATTGCCTTTTTCACAGCAATGGTGCATGGCAAAGTCAAGTGGCTTTTGGATGTTTTCATTTATAAATGTGTCCATGTGTGCAAAAGAGGTGGTACTGTAGGCTAGAGGGTTGCTTGTTACCAGGGAATGTATGTACTGTGCATAGTTAGCATTTTACACTGGAGTAGAGCATGAGGAAATCAAGTGGTTTTGGATGCTTTTTTTAATATCTATTTTTGGGGGGGTTTTCAACTTAATTTAGACAGGACAGGCAAAGAGAGAAACAGGAAATGAGTGGGTGAGAGAGACGGGGGAGGATCGTGAAACGACCCGGGTCGGGAATCGAACCCGGGTCACCCGCACAGCAGTCCAGTGCCCAGAGGACCAGGTCACGGCTGGGCCTGGATGTATTTTTTTATTTAGACGGCAGACAAGAGGTTTGCTTGTTTACCAGGGAATTTGTTGAGCAGCAGCTCCACTGAGCACACGTTCAGGTCCAGTTGGTCCACGTGGTGCTGACTGAAGTAGCCGATCTTTAAGTTTCTTAAAACAGAGGGGGAAAAAAAGGGTGCAAAATGAATATGAAAAAAAAATTCTGAACAATCTGTTGTCAGCTTTAAATGTGCCATTTTTCGTCTTTGGCATCTGCTTATTTCTCTCTCGGTTTGAGCTCACTGCCTTCTGCAAGGGTGTTTGAGCACATACACATGAACTGCTATTAAAATATATTAAAACAATCAATCAGTGTATTAAATACTATCACACCTTTGTGTGACATGAATATCATACAACATTGAAGCAGAGTTTTTATTTCCCTGTCCAGATGTCTTCCCAGACTCCCCACCTGTGGCTACTACGACTTGGATGAATAAGACACCTACACAGACATGTTCATAAGGGCAGAAGGCTAGATACAGTCTTCATTTCGAACATTTTTTTTTTTTTTATGTATTTTTATGGGCTTTTTCACCTTTATTTGAGATAGGACAGCAAAGATCGACAGGATCGAAGCCTGGGTGCAAACCTTGGACATTCAAGCGACCCCACTGCGCCCCCCCCCCCCCCCACACACACACACACTTTATTTCAGTGCCAACTAAACTACACATTGAGAAAGGCAAAAAGCTGAAATGTGTGAGAAAAAAAATGTAAAGGTATATTCATAGAGCTGCCTCTTTTCTGTTTTGCATCTTCAAACTTCGGTCAATCGCAATTTCAAACTTCTGTGCTAACCCTGTTACATAGATTTTTGACAATAAAGTACACTTGACTTGACACCTACAGACACACAATGTGGATTCAGCTGAACGCATGACAGATCTACAGAAGGGATGTTGTTTACAGTGAGTGCTGGTGCCTTACCGGTGAGCGGTTCTGACTCCGCCAACTGGCGTTAGTTCACCCATCAGAAGCTTCAGGGCAGTAGTCTTTCCGGCGCCGTTCTCACCCACCTAAGTCACCAGCAAGCAAATGCACACGCCGGGCACGCACACACACACACAAAATTAGACAACTTAGCACCAACTCTAAACAACAACTGTAACTCTTAAATTAGTTTCTATAATGAAGTCACATTCATCTGATCCCCTGAGGTTACCTTAAGATGTATCGACAGGTAAAATGTCAATCAACTAACCTGAAAAACTGGTTGACCTAAATATGACAAATCACATTTAATTAAATTTGGAGATTTCACCTTGAAGGCGTCATCTTCCTTCCACACTGAATTCAACAGATGGAAAGCTGAGATGATGTGTGCCAGATTTCTGACAACAACCCATGTTGCAACATGCAGCGAAAGGTTCATCTATAATTCACACCACACCAACAGGTGTAAACAAGGTGTAGTTGTGGGGAGGATGTCATGGACTGAAGGCTAAATCTTTCTGACTCTGAGGGTCGGACACACCTAAGGCACATAGCCTGTACATGTTTAACCCATTTTACCCTGATGCAGCGTATGCGTTGTTTGACCTTTGGCGCCTGTAGCGACATGTATGCTACTTTCAGGCTCTTGAGATTCGAGGTTTTTTTTTATTACAATTGTGGGTATGTTAGAGCTGAATGAACACATTCTAATGCAAGATGAGGGCCCTTGCTTTTAAAAGCAACTTTTCATGGTTTTATGTGCTTCGAAAGCTGAAATATTTAGGTTTTAATAGGCAGAGGACACCTGTTCCAAAAAAAGGCTTATTAGGCATTCAGCAGGTGTTTTTTTTGCAGGTGGCTTAGGCTAAAATGGGTTAGCACAGCACAGAATAAGGTTTATAACTAAAGGCAAAAGTAACACCAAGTAGCTTCTGGGATGTTAAAATAACAGTTGCAGTGGCCCATGAAATTGTTGTAGGGTAAAAAGGCACTGAACTTTACTTCACTGAGCGCATTTCTAGTTCTGTACTCAAGGAGGGCAGAGAGCTCAGCGATTGCACCTTCGCACTCTGGTGGACAGAAACAATCACGCACCGCTAACGTCCCAACAAACGGACGTACGCACAAACTCGGACGATCACATAACTTCCTAGGCGGAGGTAATAATGTTGATAACTGAAGTTAAAACAACACTAAGTAGCTTGCAGAACATTACAATAACAGTTTCAGTGGTCCATTAAATTGTTGAAGGGTAAAAGGCACTTAAAGTGTATATCGCAGGTTAACCACTACTTTGGATCAATGTGTACACACTGTATTCAATAAATGATCCACATATATGAGTCCCTCCAAAAACGATGTTAAACAACGATTTTTGTTGTTTGTTGTGGCAAATGTGGGTTTAACCGTAACCTGGCGACTACGTCAGGCGAGGCCATGGGTGAACGTTCTAATTTTATTTGCCTGGAATTTTACATAGGCGAGGTGACGATCACTAATGATATAACGGCCGTGGCCTGCAGGCCTATAATAGAAATCGCAACTGTAATCGTGCGGCTTTTCTCATGCAGGGCACTGTAACAACTTCCAAATGATTTAGTAACTTTTGGCCAACTAGTTTTAGTAGAAATGCTATTCATGCAGGGTTGCAAATTCTGCTTGGACCTATAGGCTAGACTATGCGACATGGGCTTCTTTTTTTTACTAGTCCCTTCATATTTTTGGGCTTGCTTTTAATCACGTTTAATGAACTGCCAATATCGTGTCAGCTAAATGCAATAGGCTACCTAAATTACAAACAGCACAAACGGGAAATGATCTGCGTAGTCTAAAATGTGGTGCTATTCGCCCGACTGGGGAGGGACTGTCCATGGTGCTGAAATCGCGTCAAACTTTTCCAAGGTGCAAAACAGTAGGCTTAAGTAGGCCTATACCACCCGAGTCATGTCGCTGTTGTAAAAATCACATTTTCAATTTCCTTTGACTGTTCTATAGAATTACATGCAACTTCAATAAAGGTCACCCACATGCGTATCACAAATTAATAGCATAGGTAACCCACGCGGCGGCGGGACTATTTCGGTTAACCTATATTCCTTGAAAAAAAAAAAGTCCGAGTGTCACAAAAAAAAACTACACTGTCCGTAATTATAGGCCTACCAAACGAAATTATCCAATAGAAGAAATCAAGTCTTCAGTTTCAATAATCCACGTTGTGTGGCGCAAATGTAGCGCCTTCCAAGTCTCTCGCGGCCAAAAGTGACTAAGCTCACCTATAATGATATAGCCTACTTAATGTTCCAGGTTACTCACGGCACTGAGACGATGCAGGATAATCCATGGAAAGTCTTCAAGTAATCCAAACAGAGCCTTTCAAGTAGGCCAGTAAAACAACAATAGTCGCCAGATCAAACATAAATACCAAAACTAGCCTATAGGCCAATGTAGATTTGATATGACGTTTGATAAAAGCATCTCATTCAGATGGCCAGGGAGAGAGGCAAACAATCTTTCAACAGCGTTGGCTGGAGCCTTCGAGTAGAGCCTTTTGGTTGTATCTTTTCAGTCTCTATTTTCCTACTACGCGCGTTGGATCCATGTTTTTAGATGCGTCCCATCATCTCTATAAAAGGGTAGGCTATGTCTGTCCGTCCGTCTGAAACGCGTTCTTCAAATTGTTCCCTTCTGTGTCCACAAGGTGGGAGAGTTGACTATTTGGCCTGGAGCACGCAGCTGATTGCATTGTGAGACAAGTGCAGCGCGAGTACAATGAAAGTGCTGCTGCATTGAATAAGAAGCAGTGATAACGCGCCAGTTGCCCTAGCCAGGACAACTGAGGGGGCATTCAATTTTCGGCATTATTTTGCGTTTGGGCCGTGGGAGGCAACTTCGTTTCGTTTTCACCAACACCACTGTGAAGTGTGTGTCACTATGTTCACGGTCTTTACCCCCTTATGAGACTTCGGCCCGAGGATGTCAAACGTGAGGGGGGCGCTTCATCATGTTGTGTATGATAGTGTCACGTTGTGCAGCTCAACTATGTGGTTTGTCAGAAACTCGCGGCAATGACAATGAAACGTGGTGCTCGAAACAAGTAGACAAATGCGCCATTTGACATACGGTGTACTGATGTTCTCGGACGTATTGCAAGGGAGGTTCATTCGTTTTCTGCTGACGGCCGTGTGGACCGCACAGGTGCTTTCCGCTGTGCCCAGACAGATTGCTTTGCAGTCGTTTGAATTTGGTAATCTCTGGCACTCTTTACAATGCAGCCGACTGCTTTGCACCTTGCCGTTAAAAAGCTTGGAGCGAATGATTCACCCAAACGGTTTTATTTATTTATTATTTGTCGCTGTTTACATTCTTTCCCACTTGGACATGATGCTGAAATGGCATGATAGACCTACTAAAGGTTGATACTAACAATGTCTGGTAATTTGTAGTGTAGGCCTACTTGAAATTTGAAATCACATGGTAGGCCTACTTCTCCAAATTCAAGCTTTCGAGACTCGCACTTTGAGGCAAGCGCAATCGTAAACCCCCCGCCCCTCCCCCATTTTTTTTTTTTTTGGCATAGTTCGAAAACTGGTTTTTACTGCCTCACGGTCACATGGCACCCTGTAGCGGTCATGATATAATATTGCCAATGATATTTATTTCATACCCGTACGGCATAATTCAATCACACACCGTACAGAATGCAGGGCTACCGCTACTGCGGGCTACTGAATGGCCTCGCCTGACGTCACACAATAGATTAGAATTCTTTGAACATGTTACTGAAAATACACACTTTTCCTCATTATATTTCATTTTCTGATGTCCTGTTGCATGAAAAAAATGATGGATAATTGTTCAAGTGGTAGAACTATCAAAGGAAGTCCATTATTTTGAATAAAAATTAACCTGAGATATACACTTTAACTTTACTTTACAGCCCTCTAAGAGGCTGTAAACACTAAGTTTGGAGCAGCGATCTCTCTCTCTCTCAGGAACTTAGTGCTGTTTTAACGGTTAACAGTGTTGGCGATCTAATCTTATCCAACCATCACTCAGCGTAATCTGTAACTGAACTGTTGTACAATAACTGACGGGACCGTTTCTGTTTATCGTTTATGTCTGCCCATATTTAGATTTACCATATGTGCTTTGCTGTTCAGTGTCTGTGGATTGTATCCATTCAACATGATCTCCAAACATTCCGTGCTCCTGGACACGGATGTTAAGGACACAAAATCTGTGTCCAGGAGCACGGATTTTGCCAAAATTCCGTGCTCCTGGACACGGAATTATTTTCCGTGATGGACACATAGAAGTGCTCTCTATACTCCCACAGCTCTATGCTTCCACAGTCTTGTGTTTTCTCAGGATTTTTCTAATTTCAAATATTTTGTCTCAAAAAAAACAAAAAAAACATTTCTTACTGACAGGTTAGGGTTAGGGATTGTTTTGGTCTGGGCACAGCTAGTTTTCTTTCATTCATTATATGAGTTTGATAGCCTTGCAACCAACTGCAAAAGGTATTTCTCAAAAATATGTCTTAAATGACTGGTTAAGGGTAGGGAATGTTTTGGTCAGGGCACAACTTAAATTGCTGTAGCATTATTTTGTTTAGGATTAGCATTTGGTATGTATTTTCTAATGATGGAGTTAACACAGTGCTGTGGTAATAGCCTATAGAAAGCACTTCCGTGTGCCCATCACGGAAAACAATTCCGTGTCCAGGAGCACGGAATTTTGGCAAAATCCGTGCTCCTGGACACGGATTTATTTTGTGTCCTTAACATCCGTGTCCAGGAGCACAGAATTTTTGGAGATCAGGCTGCAACATTTGATGTTGGGGATATTCCGCAAAAAATTCCTATCGACTATGTTGACATGGCAATGAAGTACTTTAACTTGAACTATGGGGACGTGTGATGATGGTACAGTAGCAGGTACATACGATGCAGATGCGCGACTCGAGGTCTGCAGACACACAGAGGCCGTCGAAGAGCTTCCGATCTGCCGAGTAGTAGAACTCCACCTCGTCCAGCTGGAGAATAGGGGGGGACAGCTTCTCAAAGTTATCTGGAAACCTGCCAATGACAAACAACTTGAAGTTTTTTTCTCCAATTTTTTCATTTTTCAAAGTTATACATTTAATGACTGTCGCCCAACGTGACTTTTTTTTCCAGCACACCTCAGCTGACAGGTGCATTTGAGATGATGACACATAGGAAGCTGACCAGAAAACAGTGTGAAACTCCTGCACGCTGACCATTTCACTTTAACTTTATCCATAAATAAAGTTGAAGTGAAATGGTTAGTGTGCAAAAGTTTGACATTTTTTTCTCCCTGGGTTTACAGAATTTGAATGAATTTCAAAACTGTTCGTTCCAATGTGCGAGTTGTGAATCCTTACCGTAACATCACTTCCGTCTCCTTCTCTATGGGTTTAAGTTCAGGCCTGTAAAAGAGAACACAAAGAGACAGGTGGTTAGGAGGACACAAACAAATATAAAATCAGTCACACTTTCCTGACTTTGTAAGACATGGCCAGTGAGGGTTCAGTCAGGCTCAGGGTTGTGCCTCAGGCCTGCAATTAACAAGTAACAGCTGAACAGCTCCTGCCTGTGGCTGACAGGAGGAGGAAGACCCCTCTTACCCCCCATGTGTTTCAGTAAGTACACGTGCAAGTGCTCTCCACAATGTTAAAAAAGTGTTTGTCTGAGGTGGCTCAAAACAATTAAGTGAAAGTAGTATGAATCTTTTTCCCCCCTTGGCGTAGGTACATTACCTCCCAATGGAATTAAGTTGCAAGAAATTTGAAATCTTTTGAACTTTATCATTCAGAAAAAAAGTGCAGTTGTAAACTACTTTGACTGCCATGAATGAATAAGTTTCCAACATATGCATGAGATTGGGGAGTTCAAACCAATGTACATTACACACGATTAAAGTAGCGCGTTTAAGTTATTAATGGTCCTACTCAGTGTTTTCATCACCAGTCAAAATGGCTCGTAGATGTTAATCTTACTAGCCAAAAAAACACTCCGTCATGGGTCAAAGTGGCTAGCAAGTTTCTTTTCTAGCAGCCAAACTGGATTTTCACCAGCATTTGGTCGGTTGGCGGGTGCTTATTTACTTATGTAGAGCCCTGGTCCATGTGGTCCATGTGCATCTGTGGCAGGAGCTAACGGAGCCCCTCCTACTCCCTACCGTATGTGTGTGTGTTCCAGTAAGGGCTCCGTCCTGACATGATGGTATGTGGATTGAAAAATAAAATAGACTAATTCTCCCCAATTGGAACTAAACCTCGCCCCCACTCAGCTGTATTCTATTCTTCTCAACACCCCCTGGGGGGCTGTAGTACCCCCGTTGAGAAACACTACCCTACAGTATGTGTTCCAGTAAGGGCTCTGTCCTGACATGATAGTGTGTGTGTGTGTGTGTGTGTGTGTGTGTTGTAGAGGTGTATAACGTAGAAGTTGAAGTATTCTGATGTTATTGCAACACTAGTTACTTGATCTTACATGGTTTATACACCATTTAATTTACTGTAAATACATACTAAGGTAGATGGATAAACTGTAATAGGTCTACTTTTATTTTATATACTGCATCTCTGGTGTGTCTCAGTGACAGCTACAGCAAGTCCTGAGATGATTCACAGTGCTGAGACAGCTAGCTCACTTCTCGAAAACCACTCTGGCACAGACACACAAACATCACTTGCCAAATCAGAGCCAGATGTGATGTGATGTGCAAGAAAGGTATTGAAATAAAATCTGACAGTTGAAATCTGATTGTGTACAAATGGCAGCTATGGGAGGAGGGGAGTTGCATGTAGTCCAAATGATCCAAACCGTTCTCCGTCACAAGTTACCAGATGCTACAAGACCAGGGTCATCTCGCTCGACCTTCAA
The DNA here is from genome assembly GCF_034702125.1 of Engraulis encrasicolus. Lineage (NCBI taxonomy): Eukaryota > Metazoa > Chordata > Actinopteri > Clupeiformes > Engraulidae > Engraulis > Engraulis encrasicolus. Next base: position 35,880,981 of record NC_085864.1, on the reverse strand, counting down.
AGACTGAATAAGTGAGGACTTCTCTTCCATGACTGCTTGATTTCGTTTAAAATCTAGTGCTGTTTGGCCAGTTTACTCTGCATTTCCCCACATAGTGCATGCTGCTGATTACGTCCTTGCTTGTAAGTTGCTTGGGATGAAAGCGTTGGGCTAAATGTAATATGATGGTGTCTGCTAAATGGAAATGTAATGTAATGTAATTTAATGTATTTGCATGTTCTAAATGTAATGTGATGTAATGTAATGGCGTCTGCAAAATGTAATGTAATGCAATGTAATATAATGGTGTATGCTAAATATAAATGTAATGTAGTGTAACGTAATGTAATGTTGTATGGTAAATGTAATGCAATGTAATGTTTCTGAGTGCAGTCAGGTGAACTCACAGCCTCTCCAGCAGCTTCAGTTTGCTCTGCACCTGCGCTGCTCTGTTTGCATTGTAGCGGAATCTGTCGATGAACACCTGTGTGAAAACAGAGACGGGGCAGGAGGGAGAGGTAGAGGGAGAGAAGTGTGAGAAAGGGAAAGAGAGGGAGAGGTGAGAAAGAAGGAAGAAAAAAAGAGAAGGAGAGAGGTGATGGGGAGAGGGAGAGAGAAAAAGAGAGATTGGTAGGAGATGGGTGAAGTGTGAGATTTAGGGAGGGACAGGGAAGGGTAGAGAGAGAGAGAGAGTGTGTGTGTGTGTGTGAGAGTGAGTGAGTGAGTGAGTGAGTGAGTGAGTGAGTGAGTGAGTGAGTGAGTGAGTGAGTGAGTGAGTGAGTGAGTGAGTGAGTGAGTGAGTGAGTGAGTGAGTGAGAGAGAGAGAGAGAGAGAGAGAGAAAGGGAGAAAGGGAGAAAGGGAGAGAGAAAGAGAAAGGGAGAGAGGGAGAGAGAAAGAGAGAGAGAGAGAGAGAGAGAGAGGCTGCAGGATATCTGTCGGAGTGCCATGTTTAACCAGCCCAGAATTCTGCATAATGTCAAAGCAAATTCCTAGACAACGTGACACGTCTACTTTGTGTGTCTATCGCATCCATCGCAGAGCCTGTTGCTCCAGGCAACACAAAGCAAAACTCAGAGCGGGAAAAGAGAAGAGGTGAGCGTTTTGATTGCTATTTTTCATATCATTTCTGTTCCGACAAACGTTTTTTCACAAGTGTAGTTTCGGTGGCCTGTTTAGAAAAAGTAGCTGGAAGTTTAGCTGGAAGTTGTCTTATCTCTCGGCTTGCGTGTGATTTATGTGGGAGTGTCCTTCACAGCCGCAGTGCTTCTGGTATTGGTTAATAATTGATCTTACTCCGTCAAGTTGATTTTACTGGTGTGCACTCTTCTCTTTCCACGGTAACAGAGTATTAAAGGCGTTTACCGTATGCACTCTTTTTAAGGTGGGTTTACCTGCATGTAAGGTAGGCTACACTAAAACTATGTCTGTCCATCACAGCTGAATTTACAGGCATCTAGGGGAGTTTGTCCGCATGTGCTCTCTCTGCAGTAAAAATGGGTTTATCTGAAGCTAAGTTTGAAACTTGCATGTGCTTTCTGTAAGGGTCTGTATTTCAGGTGAGATGAGATGACCTCTATGTGTTCTATGCAAATGTGAGATTACCTGTACATGCTCTCTGTCATAAGGCTGAGAACTGTGTGAGCTGTTGGCATTTCAGGTGACTACCACTATATGCTCTGTGTCCTCTTTATTGGAGCTGAATTCACGTGTGGGGTCTGAGCCTTAAAAAGGTGAGTTAACCTGCATGTGACCTCTGTACTGGAGGTTACCCATGTCATGTGTAGGCCTACAATATCTTTAAAATGAGTTTACCTGAATGTAGGGGTGTCACGATATGAAAATGAAACCGCACGGTTATGTGATCAAAATTATGTTTTTCAGTATTATCGCAGGACTTTTGAAAAGTTTGAAAAGTGACACCCTACCTGCATGGGCCCCGATACAGTACAAATTCGACAGCTGTATCCTGCCTGCATGTGCTCTCTGTACGAAGAAATCTTACCTGTATTAGCTCTCTGACTGTACTAAGTCAATAGGTGTATCTTACAGGTACTTGTGTGTGCTCTCTGTACTACGTAGACAGGTGTTTCTTACCGGTATGTGCTCTCTGCACTAAGTGGGCAGGTATATCATACCTGTCTGTACTAAGTGGACGGGTGTTACTTACCTGCCTGTACTAAGTGGACGGGTGTTACTTACCTATATGTGCTCTCTGTACTAAGTGGACAGGTGTATCTTACCTGTATGTGCTCTCTGTACTACGTGGGCAGGTGTTTCTTACCTGTCTGTACTAAGTGGACAGGTGTATCTTACCTGTATGTGCTCTCTGTACTAAGTGGGCAGGTGTATCTTACCTGTATGTGCTCTCTGTACTAAGTGGGCAGGTGTATCTTACCGGTATGTGCTCTCTGTACTAAGTGGGCAGGTGTATCTTACCTGTATGTGCTCTCTGTACTAATTGGGCAGGTGTATCTTACCTGTATGTGCTCTCTGTACTGCAGCTGGGCCTCGTACTCCCGCTGCTGGTTCTTGAGCCGGTCCTCCTTGGTCTTGATGAAGTTCTCGTAGTCGCCACGGTAACTGACCAGCTGCTGCGAGTGCAGGTGGATGATGTCCGTTACCACGGCGTTGAGGAAGTTGCGGTCGTGAGACACCACCAGGATGGTAGACGCCCACGTCTGGCAGAGAGGGAGGAGAGAGAAGAAAAAGAGAAAAGTTTCTCCAAAGTGTAGTTGCTTGAATCAGGGGTGTCAGATCTGGATGGAGAAAGTAAACATTGTGCCTTGCTACTGATATTCTGGTCTTGAGTCTTTATACAATCAGAATTCATGGTAAATTCTTTGTTTTCCAATTCTATTTCTATTCTCTTCCTGACTAAAATGCATGCAAGTTTTGTCAAAACTGGATGAAAACAGCCTGGTCACCCAGCCTGTAGACACACAACAAGATTGTCTGACTGCAGACGAGTGAAGTGCATCCTGACTTCTTCAGTGGCTGGTGAACATTCACACATAGTAGAGTTAATTTCCACCATTAGGGGGACAGGTTTGATTCCTGTAGGACCAGTAGGAATGGTGTGGGTGGGAGGGAGTGAATAACTATCCCTTTCCTACTCTTCTAACAAGGCATTTAGCACCCAGCCGTTAGCCTCGGGGGAAATGTCCCACCCTACACATTGCTGACTCAATCTGCAAGTAAAAGAGAAGTTGTGCAAGTTCACATTTCTAGGAGCCAAATTCAATTTCACAATACCTGTAAATAGTTTTCCAACCAAAGAATGGCTCGGACGTCCAACATGTTAGTAGGCTCTGTAAACAGATTTTTTCCCCAGTTAAACTTCCATAAATGGGCAGTTGTACAGCGTATTACCAATTAAAACACCAGTTATTTGAAAACTCACCATCAAGTAATAGCAAGTCCGGCCTGGGAAAGAATCAGAGACGAACATTAATATTATGTTCAAAAGTTAACTGTTAATAGGAACTTATCATTACTTCTTGAGTAGAGTGTGGCTCGGGCCGGTTTTTTCTGTCCGAGCCCGGCCCTCAGCCGACAGAAAAGTGATCAACCCCGACCCGAGCCCGAGACTAATTAAAATGTTTGTGTCCGAACCCGTCCGAAGCCCGAGACCACTGTAATGACAACAGAACCTGTGCGCAAGCAAGATTTTCTATGTGGGCTCCTCCATACTCAAAATAGCACGTGATAAATAGCCAGGATAGGCAAAGACGTTAGGATGAGGCAATTTGCAGTAGCCTAATTTAGTTACGCACGCATAGTAAGTATAAACACACACACACACACACACACGCACACACACACACACACACACACACATGTGACAGCGCACCTTATGTTTCTTTCGGTTAGACAAGCCAGAGATGTTAGGTGTGGTGATGACACACATGCATGGAAGGGGCATGAGAGGGAAAGGCAAAAACTAGCGAGTAAGTTTTGGATGCACTTCAGTGCGGCTATCAAAGCATTTGTTACGTTACCGTTAGTGCAAATAAATCTCCGCGAGCCCCGTGAAGGCGCTTCTGTCGTTAAGAAGGATGGGCTATAAGTTAACCCCGAAGAACAGTAGCCTGTTCGGCCCTCCAAGAGAATGTCATATCCCCTGATGTCCATGCGGTCAATAGGCTATAAAATGAGGAAAGGTTGCACGCGCATAGTTACAACTGTACAGTAAAAGTGACAACAAAAGAACCTACGTGAAGAACATGACATGTCACAGCGGACAAAATAACAGGAAACCTCTCCGCCCCTACCTTAGAATACTCCACGTAGCGCGTCCGTTTTCTTAGTTATCCATATTATGCTCCTTGCTAGCCCATGCAGCAAATGTAATCCTTGGTGAACAATGCAGTAACAAACTTAGTCGTTTTATGTTCAACATTTAAGACAGCATCGAAGGCATGCTAAAACATGGCCTACACTAGGCCTACAACAAAAGACCATGCGTTCACTGACAACTGTTGATTTGGCGCTTATTAAGAAAGCAAGTTGACTCGGCATTCCTGCTCGGCTGACTGGGAGTGAGCGTCCATGTTGCCGCTGGTAACTGGCGCGTGCATACAGCCAATAATAATCACTCGCACGAGTAGCCTACCAACATTTTCATTTATGCATATTCAATTACTTATTTTTTAATCACAAAACTGCCGTTTGCATGAACTGAAACGTTTCCTCTGGTTGCTTACAATTTTCACAATGTCTGTTTGCTTCAAGCCCGAGTCCGACCCGAATCCGACAGATATTCTATTTTTTTTGTCCGAGTCCGGCCCGGCCCGTCGGGTTCCGACCAGGCCCGTCGGGTTTCGGTCGGGTTGCCATGCTCTGTTCTTGAGCATGATGGTCATGATAACTGTTTATGAGGAGTGTCACAGGGTTGAATTACAGTGCAATGTGAGTTTGGGGTTTGTGTGTGTGTGCGTGCGTGTGTGTATGAGTGTGTGTGTGTGTGTGAGTGTGCGCGTGTGTGTGTATGAGCTCACCTGGCAAACAGGGCTCTTGCTAACGCTAACCTCATCCTCCAGCCTCCAGAGAACTCCCTGAGGAGAGAGAGAGAGAGAGAGAGAGAGAGAGAGAGAGAGAGAGAGAGAGAGAGAGAGAGAGAGAGAGAGAGAGAGAGAGAGAGAGAGACAAGATAAACACTGTGATGCACATGAAGGTGTACGCTCAAGCACCCGCCCACAAACTCAAACACACACAGAGACAGCATATGGATTCCCAAGTTGAACACTTGGTTACATGAGTCTGCTCTCACTCGTGACACACACACACACACACACACACACACACACACACACACACACACACACACACACACACACACACACACACACACACACACACACACACACACACACACACACACACACACACACACACACACACACACACACACACACACACACACACTAATATCATCTTACTTGGTTGTCTGCTGCTGCATTTTTGGAGTAAATCCCAGACCTGCCAGAATAACAGAGGCTCTGGACGGGAGAGAGGGAGTTGGAAACACAGAGAAAAAGAGATCACATATGAGAAACATACCAGCACCAAACACTGTACACATTTTGCAGAAATGCCCTGTCGTTCAAAATGTATGACACAGCATTAGTATTCCAATTTTGTACAATGATGTCAAAAAGCGAAATGCTTGGCTTTAAGGAAAGTTTGCAAATGAAGAACCAGTCTACATTCAGTTGGTAAACGCATACACAAATGGAATAGTTGTAGATGGACTATCAGACATACTGAAATAAATATCCATCTTTTCACCGTCACAAGTGGGATGCTATCCATCTTTATATTCCACAGTGTCTTGGATTTCCAACTTATGCTTGGGTGGTGATTTTTTTTTTTTGCGTTAGCGCTATCCAAGACCATGCTACTCAGTTTTCAAAACAACTCCTTACGAATGTGGGTGATATGGTGGTGATAATAGTTTTGGGGCCTTTCATTGAGCACATCAACAGAGACAGAGACACAGTGACACCTGAAACGTTCAGACTGGGACCTCTGGCCTCACTTCTCGCAATGGACAGGCATTGTGTTTATTTTATATTACGTGGACTGGCAGTTGGTTTTTGTTTGTTTGTTTCTTCTTTGTTTTTCTGTATGTGTGTTAGTGTTTGTTGTGTTTAAACCTTATAACATGTTGAAAACAAAATGCTTGATAAAAAAAAGGATTTTGGTGACAGTAAAAGTGTGGCATTCTGCATTGGAGTAGAACAGCTGTTAGAATTAAGGATGATGAAAGTGTTGGGGAAATTGTGCATCACAGTTTGTGTTGGGGAGTATGACAGTTATGGGGTGCTAGAAGAAGTGTGTGTGGCGGTACCTTGCAGGTGCTTTATCGGCTTCTATCTCCTCCAGTCGGACGTAGATCTCTGAGAGACGCACACTCTCCATTCCATCCGCCCTGGACAAAAACAAACACAAGAGGAGATGGTGAGATCAAACATTTTGCTTATTGCCCATAGACTCTGTAAACATGTATACATTTTGCTACTGATTGTGATGCAATTCTTAAACATATAAAGTAAATCCTGACTAACAGTTACATACAACTTAAAACTGACACATATTTTCATGATTGAAAAAGTTATTTAAGGGATCAAGTGCTTATTGATATGAAACCACCTTACCTTCAGCTTTCACAACAAAACAGACAGGTGCAATACACAGTCTGGCCAGACGGTGGTTAAAAGTTAAGACATATGAAGTTGTCTGGTATCTGGCGCCCTCTTGTGACCAAACGGGTATTTCAACAAAGCGACAGCAGTGCAGACAGCCAAAGGCAGCACTGTTCTCGCAACACAGAAACCACCACGAGGAGGACAACTACAAAGCAACCACAAAACCCAATAGCTGCAAAGAAGCTCCTTTGTCAAACTGAGGACTTTTGGTGTCTATTTAAAGAAACTAATAGATATCCTGACTGTCAGGCACATAAGAGCTCCTTGTTCTCGGCTTCTTTACAAAAAGCATTTTCCCAAGTCATCAAACGTAATAATACTGGATAAGAATAGATTGTGGGCTAGTGTGAATGAGCAAATATGGCACAAAAATAGGCCGGCACACCATGTTGAAACTTAAGATATTTCAGAGATGTTGAAAGTAGAAGCAGAGCCTTCAAACCAGGGGTGCATTTCTCAAAAGTGTAGTTAGCCAGTTAGCAACTTGGGTAGTTGCCAATGGGAAATTGCATTGAAAACAACAAAGTAGCTAATGACGTTAGCAACTACGGCTTTGAAAAATGCACCCCAGGCCAGGTGCATCGATGATAACGTAAAACCTCTGCCTGCTTGAGAAAGAAAATCTCCGTTCTGCATTCTTTCGTACTAGCGCTGATTACACAAATTCCAAGATCATGATTTAAACCTGGCTGCTCGACTTGCTGCATTCCAACAGAGGTGGAAAAGCCTGGCTGTAGATCACTTGCTAGCCATGGACCCTGAAACAAAGATCTCAGCCTGTGGGCTGGAAGCAGGTGTGAGGCTACGCAGAAGAGCAATCTCATTCCAAAAACCTGCCACTCGTATTATTATTATTAGTAGTAGTATTGTTATCATTATAATTATCATCATCATTGATGATCATCACCCCCCCATTTGGCTGAAAAATTGTACTCTACTCTCAACATTCTAGTCGCATATTCCATTCTATTGACCATATTATTTTGCGATGTGCGTAATGCAAGCCCTCCCCCGTGCACTGCAACTCTACAACACTACTTTACACGTACTTTCTTTACGTACCGGTAATCCTAATCTACTCCATTTCATGTAATTTCTATCCCGTTTCCTTGACTCTTTCCTTGATGTTCTGTACGTGGAGGGTGCGCTCTTCGTGAAGCATCCCTCCCACACCAGGTCACTCTCCAGTATTATGATGAACCTTCACCGTCGTTTTACCTACATAAAACCTAATCTACCTTTTCTATTATTGGAAAACATTCTATCGGCCCTGTCATCGGCATCCGGTGAGGCACTCGCCTGCCATGCGGCTGACCCAGCTTCGATTCCCGGTCCGGGTCCTTTGCCAACCCCCCCCCCCCGTCTCTCTCCCCATTCGCTTCCTGTCAACCTCTCATACTGTCCTGTACATAATAAAGTCTAAAAATACCAAACAAATATCTTAATAAATAAATAAACAAACAAACATTCCATCATATCATTCCCATCCCCTTTACATGACTCACGTTCCGTTGGTGATGCGTGCGTTGAGGGTGCGCAGACCCTCGAGCACCGTGTCGCTCTCCACCATTAGTAACTTACATTGTACTTAATCTATAAAACCAAATCTACATCTAGAACCCTAACAACATCGACTCACGTTCCGTTGGCGATGCGCGCGTTGAGGGTGCGCTCCTCGTGCAGTAGTCCCTCGTGCACCGTGTCACTCTCCACCATTATTAAAAAACTGTACCATCTATAATAAAACCTAGTCTACTGACAATCTAGATCTACAACCCAATCTGCATCGACTCACGTTCCGTTGGCAATGCGTGCGTTGAGGGTGCGCTCCTCGTGCAGCAGCCCCTCGTGCAACGCGTCACTCTCCACCATTATTAACTTACATTGTACTTAATCTATAAAACCAAATCTACATCTACAACCTAATCTGCATCGACTCACGTTCCGTTGGCGATGCGTGCGTTGAGGGTGCGCTCCTCGTGCAGCAGCCCCTCGCGCACCGTGTCGCTCTCCAGCACGCTCTGCAGGGCGGGGGTCTCGTCGCCGGCCACCTCCTGCTCCACGTGCAGGATGGAGATGTGCGGCGGCACGCGGAGGTTGCGGCTGGCCAGCATCTTCAGCAGCGTGGTCTTGCCCAGACCGTTACGCCCGATCAGGCCGTACCGACGACCCGCCGCCAGCGACAACTCCGCACCCTGCAGCAGCGACCTGCAATAAGAAGGAAAACAACAGCCAATCAGGAGCACTGTTAGAAGGAAATGTCAACCCATCAGGGAAAGAGAGCCCACCAGGCACAACATATGACATTCTTGTGCCTGTAAACTGTTCAGTTAGGATAAATTTCTTATGGCATCTGTGCACATCTGTGCACGCAATTGTTGTTCTCTCTTGTCTTGTCTATGCTCTGGACTCGATTTATTTGTACGTCTAATTACACGCAATGAAATTGTCGATAAAGTTCACTTTGTCAGCAATACTAAACTTCGCTGACAAATGTACACTCGCTGAGACTTGTCAGCTCATGGGTGCCGACTCAACATAAGCCAACATGGAAACGTGAATCAAGCTATGGTTCAAAAGTCTGAAGTCTGTACAGGCAAGACAGGGGCAGAACATAGGATACAATGCAGAAGATGACCTTGAACTGGTGCAGTTAGAAATTCCCTCATTCATGAAACAATAAAATTAAACCTTGAATTATTTCATCACCTCGCCAGCTGTCTTCCATACTGTTAAGGTGGTGACAAAACCATTACAAGCATTACAGTACAATAAACGCAACACGCATAAATACCAAGAGATTTGGTATTGATGAGAGGTAAATACCAAGAGATTTAGTCATGCATTTTAACAGGAAAATAACTAAAACAAAATCTGGCATTGAACATGTGACAATTGAGCCAAAGGCTTTAGTGAAATTCCTACTGAGTGAGGTGGAAAACACTCATCAACAGCTGGAGAGGACACGAAAAAGATCAACTTGCAACGTTCCCACTTTTTTTGTGGACGGAAAGTACCTAAAATAACTGCAACTGCACATAAGAGAGTGTCAGCTGAAAGCTTCGTAATAGAATCTCAATCGACTCGCTTCACCCTACTGTGAAAGGTCAAGCAAACTCACCGCTCCCCAAACGACACGTCGAAGTTTTCGATGCGAATGTCATAGCTGCGGTTCTTGCCGGACAAGTCGACGCGACTGTCCTTCTTGTTGCTCGCCTGACTGGCAGAGGCCTCCTCCAGCACCCTGAAAAACAACCAACACGAGGCTCATTGACATGTTTAGAAACATTTACATGAAACATTTTTCAGTAAAAACTACAACTTAATCCATGCAATACATGGGTTCGCAGTGTTTGTAAACACGATATTATGAGGAGGGGCAAGACACTGGCAGCCAACCACGTGAACTAATTTTTTGACCGACAGCGGTTTCCAACAACCAGAGGTTGAGTTGTGCGCAGCTAGGTTCGTGCAGCCAGGGGAAAACAAAAATTTAGAACCCATGTATAGTGGCATTAGCTGTGGTTGCCCACCTGACTGCTACTAAAAACTAATGAGCCATGGATACATGCAGGAGTCAGAGAGACTTGCTTGTCTCTAGTCAGACACAAGCAGGGCTCCAGAGTGCGACCAATTTGGTCGCATATGCGCCCATTTTTTTCAATGGTGCGCCTAAAAAATATTTTTAGGCGCACCGGTGCGACCAGCCATCAGTAGAACAAAATCAATTACCAAACAACCCTTTTAATAGACATAAAATTAATAGTCATTCTACAGTAGTGGCCCATCATCACACAATAAAACGTGTCGATGCAGTCATTCCTTCAACTCCGCTGCCTACCGGTAGCTTTCTCCCCCTTCCTCGTTCACAGGCAGCCCGACGTTTCAGAATAGAATGTTCGACTTCGCTCAACCATCCGAGTTCACATGTGCCAGCGAGTTTTGTGTTCTCAACCAGGCGAGTTTTGCAACGGACGAGAGAGTTGCAAGCACGGTAAAAACAGCAAAATGACTTGAGGATATTTTAAACACGAGAGTCACAATCACGGGGAAAAACTAAATGGGTTGAGCGGATATTAAACATTGCCACACAAAAACGCAGACGGGTGCGGATAATTGCCCGTTTCAGCCGCGTGCAGAGCTGGCCAAACAACAGGTGGCGCGCTAGTCTGTCGGGACTTCTGTGAGAGTTTTTTGATAGCGACTAGGGCAGGCTACATACTGCCTATCAGTCGGTGAGGCATCATTCATGCACCTCGAGACAGCGCGAGAGGGAGGGAGAGAAAGAGAGAGAGAGCGAGCGAGCGCACTAGTGCCGTCGTGTCTGTTCGTAGCGCTTGCTAAGATACCACAATCATTATGCAGAGGGAGAGCGCTCAAAAACGGGGAAATAGACCAAACCCAATTCACCTCAGATTCCACTGTAAACATAGGCTAGGCTATTTGTGTATAATGATTTTAGAAATCATGACATTTTTAGCAGGGTTTGTTTAAAAAAATCTATCCATCCATTCATCCATCCATCTATGCATCTTCATATTGTAACTCTGCTTGTGTCGTGTGCGTAGCCTTATTGCAGAAAAGGCTGGTATGTTGATCTTACTAGTCAAACACATAGGCCTACTGACTAAAAGGCTACTAATTTGGTCTTTTCTACCAGCCAAACTGCTTGTAGCCAAGATGTGTCTTGATATGTCTTTTATAAGGAGCACATTTGGAAGACTAGCCTATAGCACATGAAAGGCTCCAGGTCTTTTAAAATATAGCAACAATAATAGAATAATAATAACAATAGCCTAATAATAATAATAATAATGATTATCATTATTATTATTCTATTGTTGCTATTATTATTGCTATTGTTATTATTTTTAATTATTATTTTTTAAAGCTGAGGTGCGTGTGTGTATGGGGTGGTGAAAACATTTGGGTGCACCTAAATTTTGTGCTGGTGCACCTAAAAAATGTTTTAGGCGCACCAGTGCAACCAGTGCAAAAAGTTAGTCTGGAGCCCTGACAAGCATTACACATACAACTTCAGACAGTAGAGCGGACAGTGTTCCTACTAAAAAAAGCAAGATTTTTGGATAGCTTGTTCCTTGCTACAGTCAGACGGATGGAAAAACAGACTAACTTAATGACTTTGAATGACTTAATGGATATTTCTACTTGGATCACTTCTAAAAATGTCTTTAGTCTTTTTCTTTTTTTTCTAATTTCCTATTTATTGATTCAGAGGGTCTGCTCATGAGTTCCTATGTGCCTGGACAACTAGTTCATGCACAAATGGCAAATAAAGAACTTTGAACTATGACTTGAAGAGCACTTGACCATTAACAGTCATGATTGTCTGTTTGTAAATGTACCAATTCATTTCCCAGCCCTAGTCAGAGCCTACCTCCCGTTAAGGGCTAGGGGACAGAAAAGGTTTCTATGGCCCTTTCAACATGCCATTTTTGTCCAGAAATATGACACTAACGAGATTTGAGCAGAAGTGAGCGGAGTGGGATGTTGGTTGGTGTAATAGCTCATTGCTACAGATACTGTACGAGGCTTCGGCTACTAACGTCCTACGCTTAACTTTGCTAGTTGGAAACCGTTACACTGGCCTCTGTCTCCGTCCAGTACTCACACGCTGCTGGGGGGTTTCAGAGAGTCCTTCTCATTCCTCCTCTCGTGTTTGGCCTTCAGCTTGGCCTCTGCCTTCTCCAGCTTCTTGGCATCCACCGTCTGCAAGGACAAGAGATTGAGGGAAGCAACAAATATGAAGGCGTGATGAAGGAGTTGAACTGTTTGGAGCAGGGGAACAGTACGAGCCAATCGAAATCCATTACGCCTTATCAGCTGCTTTCACCAACAACAAGAACATCCTCCTGATTTCAAAGTTGTTTTTCAATGTGGATGTTCATGTCAAAGTAATGAAGTAAACATTGATGCAGTTGTAGATCTTGATATGTATTAACTTTTAAATACATGCAATAGAACTGATTTTACCCTACCGTGTTTCCACCACGCTTTGTCATCCAAACGCTTTGGACATCGTTGGAGGCAGAGACCGCTGTGAAAAAGACAAACATTCTGAAGTTAATTACGTGAATATGCACGGAAAGCCAATGGGTCAGGTGTCAAATGAAGTCTAAGTACACAATCACTTTAAAATAGAGCAACAATGTTAAATTATTTTTTTTAAATCATGTTAACACTTAAAAAATGAACAACAGACAAGTCCCCTGCAGCAAGTTGACAGTACAAGTTATTTATTCCACCCAAGGTCAGCTGATAAAATAAATAACATTATTTAACAACAAAAGCAACAAAAAAGATGGGTAAAAACCCCAGCAATAACAATAAACCCACAAGCATACTGAATTGCAATCCAGTGTACTGCCTGTGATAGGTTGCATTGAACTTTCTGAACTTTAAATGAACCCAATGCAGGCAGCCCAGGTCAAAAAAATGTGTACTTAAGTGTACTTTAAATATATTTAATTTTCTGAAAGTATATTTTAAGTACACTCTACTTATCAAGTACAGTACTTAAGTATGGTATTTAAAAATATACTTATAGTTAAGTGTATTTTAAATATATTTTAAAATAATTTGTATTATTAAAGTTATGTACTTAAATATATTTTTTATAAAATATCACTGTTAGTGTATTGTACTTTAAATGTATTTTAAGTTTTAAGTATATATTTGTATTTTAAAAGTAATGTGCTAAGTGTAGTATTGTCAAATATACTATTAGTGTATTATATTTTAAAATGTATTTCAAGTATAATTTGTATTTTTAAAAAGTAATGTGCTAAAGTGTAGCATTATAAAGTATACTATTAGTGTATTATACTTTAAGTGTATTTTAAGTATCTTTGCATTTTAAAAGTTATGTACTTAAGTGTAGTATTATAAAGTACACTATTAATGTATTGTATTTAAATGTATTGTAAGTACATTTGTATTTTAAAAGTAATGTGCTAAAGTGTAGTATTGTCAAATATGCTATTAGTATATTGTATTTTAAGTCTAATTTAAGTACATTTGTATTTTAAAAAGTAATGTGCTAAAGTGTAGCATTATACAGTATACTGTTAGTGTATTATATTTTAAGTGTATTTTAAGTATCTTTGTATTTTAAAAGTTATGTACTTAAGTGTAGTATTATAAAATACACTATTAGTGTATTGTATTTAAATGTATGGTTAGTACAATTGTATTTTAAAAGTCATGTACTTAAGTGTAGTGTTATGAAATACACTATTATTGTATTGTATTTAAATATATTTTAAGTACATTTGTATTTTAAAAGTAATGGGCTTAAGTGTGGTATTGTTAATTATACTAGTAGTATTCAATATTAAGTTTTTTAAAGTCTATTATAACATTTGTATTTTAAAGTAATGTGTTAACGTGTAGTATTATAAAATATACACTATTAGTGTATTGTATTTAAATGTATTGTAAATACATTTGTATTTTTTAAAGTAATATGCTAAAGTGTGGTATTGTTAAATATACTATTAGTATATTCTATTTAATGTATTTTAAGTACATTTTGTATTTTAAAAGTAATGTGCTAAAAGTGTAGCATTATAAAGTATACTATTAGTGNATTATATTTTANGTGTATTTTTAAGTATCTTTGTCTTTGTATTTTAAAAGTTATGTACTTAAATGTAGTATTATATAAAATACACTATTAGTGTATTGTATTTAAATGTATTGTAAGTACATTTGTATTTTTAAAGTAATGTGCTTAAGTGTGGTACTGTTAAATATACTTTTAGTATATTCAATTTTAAGTCTATTTTAAGTACATTTGTATTTTAAAAGGAATGTGTTAAAGTGTAGTATTATAAAATACACTATTAGTGTATTGTATTTAAATGTATTGTAAATACATTTGTATTTTTAAAGTAATGTGCTAAAGTGTGGTATTGTTAAATATACTATTAGTATATTCTATTTAAAGTCTATTTTAAGTACATTTGTATTTTAAAAGTAATGTGCTAAAGTGTTTTATTAAAAAAATACACTATTAGTGTATTGTATTTAAATGTATTGTAAATACATTTGTATTTTTAAAGTAATGTGCTTAAGTGTGGTATTGTTAAATATACTATTAGTATATTCTATTTTAAGTCTATTTTAAGTACATTAATATTTTAAAAGTAATGTGTTAAAGTGTAGTGTTATAAAATACACTATTAGTGTATTGTATTTAAATGTATTTTAAGTACATTTGTATTTTTAAAGTAATGTGCTAAAGATTGTTTTTTAGAGAATACACTATTAGTGTTGTGTATTTAAATGTATTGTAACTATATTTACAAAATAAATAAACTAATTACTGGCCAAAGTACAGTCATTTTCCTAGCAAAAAATGTCTATATCTGGAACATGGACAAAAACCTCAATTTATGATGATGATGAATGACTCCCCTTTTTCCAGCATGAATTTTGGAAATAAACTACAAAAAATCATACACAGTACACCATTATAGTAATGTATGGTATTAGAAAATGTACTGCTAGTTTAATGTATTAAACTTTGTTCTTAAAAAATGTACTCAAACATAGTGTTAGAAAATATACATTATCAGTTATATATACCTAAACTTTATTTTACGACCTTTACAAATATGCATATTTTTTTGCATACTTACTATATTGCCTTTTTGACACTAATATTAATTGTCTTTAATGAAATGTACTCACTTATAAAGATTTTATGTTATTTTTCTTGTTGTCTTGAACCACTTCAAGTGTATTTTAAGTGTATTTGTATTTTTAAAGTAATGTGCTTAAGTGTTGTATTTGAAAACATACTGTTAGTGTAGTATATTTTAAGTGTATTTTACCTGTAAGTGTATTTGTATTTTAAAAGTAATGTGCTAAAGTTTGGTATTAGAAAGAATATTTGAAACGTACTTAAAGTTAAGTATGATTTTAGTATATTAAGTACACTTGTACAAAGTTTGATTTTTAGTACCAAAAAGTCAACTTAAAATGTGTTAAAGCTCTACTTAATTATATTTCAAGTGTATTTAAGTATACTATAAGTTGTCCCAAAATAACATTCTTTAAATACACACTTTTGAAGTATATTTTAAATACAAAAATACATACTTATTAAGTATATTAAGTACACTTTTTTCACCTGGGTACTTTTTTAAACCATCATTTTAGTGTATTTTAACCTAGGCTTATTTATTCATTATGCTTTGTAACATTAAATAACCTTCCACCTTCCATTTTGTTAATGTATTTTATGGTAAAACACCATATTGAAGAGCACAAACATCTTAAAAAGGCATGTAAGGCCTTACCTATTAAACTTTTAAGCACAATACTGAAATACTGTTATTAAGTTGTGTTTTATTAGTAAGTGCACTTTAAAGTGTACTTTTTGGTGCACACAAATTAAACATGTAAAAGTGTCTTTAATTCGATAAAAGCATACCACCACCAATGATTCTAAGTAGTATAATTACGTATATAAAAATACTTAAAGTGTACTACTCAAGACTTACTTCAAGAATTGTGGCCTGTCAAAGGACAGGTAGTTGTGGTCTAGTGTTTGGCAGTCTGTTTCAGTGCAGGTTGTGGTTTCGAATCCTGGTTGAGCAGTGGTTGTTTGTCTGATGTGAAGGTGAAAGGAAGGTTCATGTGAATGGCGATGGTTTGAAACAAGACAATGTACAATGGAAATGAGTAACTGGGGATTACATTAATTTTTTTTTCATATACTTTTGAAATATATTTAAAGTGTACTTAAAATAAATATATTTGAAATGTGCTTAAAGTAAAATCTACTTGTAGTATACTTAAAATACATTTAGAGTCAATACACTTAAAAGTACTTAAGATTTTTTGAATGTCCTTGAATGTACTTTGAAAAGTAAGTATGTTTTTGTATATTAAATACACATTGTACAAAGTTTGATTTTAGTACAAAAAAGTCAATTAAAATGTGATTAAGCTCTACTTAATTATATTTCAATGTACTTAAGTATACTATAAGTTGTCCCAAAATAACACAACTTAAGTATGTACTTCTGCAGTATACTATAAAGTACTTTCTCATGACATTGAAATAGATTTCTAATGTACTTAAAATGTGCTTATCCGCATGCTAAAGTTCACATTAAACACATTTTAAAGTACATTGGTTAGTATACTTATAATGTACTTAAAGTTAATATATGATTTTAGTATATTAAGTACACTTGTACAAAGTTTGATTTTAGTACAAAAAAGTCAACTTAAAATGTGATTAAGCTCTACTTAATTATATTTCAAGTGTATTTAAGTATACTATAAGTTGTCCCAAAATAACACAACTTAAGTATGTACTTCTGCAGTATACTATAAAGTACTTTCTCACGACGTTAAAATAGATTTCTAATGTACTTAAAATGCACTTATCCACATGCTAAAGTTCACATTAAGCACATTTTAAAGTGATTCGGTTAGTATACTTATAATGTACTTAAAATTAAGTATGTTTTTAGTATACTAAGTACACTTGTACAAAGTTTGATTTTAGTACAAAAAAGTCAACTTAAAATGTGATTAAGCTCTACTTAATTATATTTCAAGTGTATTTAAGTATACTATAAGTTGTCCAAAATAAACACAACTTAAGTATGTACTTCTGCAGTATACTATAAAGTACTTTCTCATGACGTTAAAATAGATTTTCTAATGTACTTAAAATGCACTTATCCGCATGCTAAAGTAAACATTAAACACATTTTAAAGTGACTTGATTAGTATACTTATAATGTACTTAAAGTTAAATATATTTTTAGTATATTAAGTACACTTATACAAAGTTTAATTTTAGTACAAAAAAGTCAACTTAAAATGTGTTTAAGCTCTACTTACTTAATTAATTTTCAAGTACATTATTATATATACTATAAGTTTGTATCCCAAAAGTAACATTCTTCTCAATACACACAAGAAGTCATACACTTTAAATAAAATAAAACGTACTTATTAAGTATATATTAAGTACACTTTTTTTTTACTTGGGAGCAAATGATCAGTTTATGATGATGTCACGACAATGATACAAAAGAACTCTTGACTGAATCAAAACTCTGGATCTGATGTGTCAAATTCCTCCTACTGTGAACAAATTTACATTTTTCTGTTGATGTGGAGTGTACACTGTAATATCTCAAAAACTCTTTTGCAATAACAAAACAATGTTTTTTTCCCCAGGGGTGATTTGCAACTCCTCTACCAGCTAGCTAGTGAGAGCAATTGAGTTTGTTCTTGGGGACGATAAACAGCAATTCATCATTTCTGACAGACATGTCTCCTACCGTTATTACTTTGGCCGCAAATGTGTAAAACACAGGTTACTGCAATTGTGTTCAGGGTATGGTTGTTTTGTTTAAACCACGTCACATGCTGCTTTAGATGACTAGTGATTAAAGAGTCATTTTCAAGTGCCATGCTCAGGGAAAACAATTGGTGTGGCATACCCTGGGATTGAACTCAAAACTATTGTGTTCCACTGGCTTGTCCTCATCACAGGCCCACCTTCTAAATATTGTGGGTGTTAATTTATTGTCAGGGAATGTATATAAAGGGGATGTTGAGTTTGTGTTCTTCAGCTTGATTTACGCTTGAAGAGTTACGCTATTATATTACCCTCAATTTTCCATAAAGCTTTGTTCTTTGAAAAACATGACACAAACCTATGCCCCAAGATTACAGTGTATGTGTTAGCAAGGTCCCTGCAGAGTACTTAACTTAAGAACTGAATAGATATCCTTGCCCGGACGTATCTACTGAGTTTACTGAAGTTAAATAGGAGGTTAAGATGTCCTTACCATGATCTGTGGAGATCTGGGACAACTGAACTGGAGCATCCAGGAGCACTTGCTTCTGAGCAGGGTGACAGTTATTCCTGTGGGGAAGTACAACACAATAATTTGAGTTTTCAAAACGACATTACAAACATAAAGCCTTTTATTGTCATTATACAAAGTATAATGAGATTTGAGCTTTCCTATGAGACGCACAGGACGCACAGAGAGTATTGTATTACACTTTATATAGTCCACTTGAGCAAAAACAGCAGTTTCGTGTTAGCTGTTCAATGAGTATCTCCACTCAAAGAATCTCTACTGTTGACATACAAAGTCTAACCTCGGCCCTCGGCCGGTTGAAAACAATGGGTTTGTCTCACTTGGATTCTGTTTGGCATTGTATGAAGTGTGAAAAATGTTGGTGACTTGAGCCTTGCCTAGTAAACTAGACAAATCTGCCAAATGCATACCTGCCAACCTTTACAAAAAATTTTGAGTAGCAACTTATCGCGGCGCGGCAATTCACGGCGCAACAACTTGGCATGGCAAAGCAACGGGGCCGCCGGCGGGCCCATCTGAGAGGCTAATTTGTTTTGCATAGTCTGCCCTACACCTAGGGTTGCCAAATGTCAACAGGGAAGATATGAGACACTTCATTCAGGCAGGGGGTTTAGGGGTCCTCCCCGAGAAAAATTGCTTTTCTTAGATGCAATTTCCTGCATTTTAATGCATTTTAGCCTAACATCCTGTGTATCTGGCAAATAGTTTATCTTGCTCTTCACAGTGCTTTGAACTACCATAATTTACTAATTTTTCATGGAAGATGTTTTTTTTTTTGTTTCACACCATAACACCAATAAAATGCTATGATATAGTGTGCTGGAATTCAGGCCCCTAAATTAACTTTATTGATCACCAGCCAATATGGCTGTTAATCTTACTAGTCAAAAAATACCACCAGTCCTGGCTAGTAAGTGGCTATAGGCCTATTAAGTTATCCTATGTACCAGCCAAACAGAGCATTTGGTCAATTGGGGGGTGTTAAGGAGCTGGAATTGAGTATGAAATTGAAGCATTTGCTGATTATTTTTTTGGCTGTAGAAGGTACATGTAGGAAAATGTATACTTTGATTCTATAATACAGAGGCATTTCAGTGATTTTAATGAACAAAAAGTTGAATTGTAATGATTCTTACATCATCTCCCCCAATATTAATAAATGGTAATGTTGTCACCTACTGTGAAGAAGCATCAGCAGAGTAGAGAAAAAGATAAAGACAAGTGTTATCTAAACTAGGATAATATCAGGTTGCCTTGGGGGCTAACATCAAAATCACACTTGCATTCATTCGGTACAAAATGCGTCATATAGTGGCTCTACTGAGGGACGGGGGCTAATGGCCATTGCTCTTGGGACGTATAGGGGCATGCACTAATTTAGGGGCATGCACGCTTCTTGTTTGTACTTCTCTGCATAATAGTAGGCCTATCTACCCTCATCTGCCGCCATGACTTGGCTATTGTTCACTGTTCGGCACATATATGATGATAGGAGAATTGATTTTTTATTAATAGATTGCCATACGTGATTACGGATAGTAGTCGTGGAGTGATGCATATTTGGTATGACGCACGACCTGTTACACTTGTTCACAGAATGGGTCACGACTCGGGGGGGAACAGTATTCCTATACCAGGGGTCAGGAACCTTTTTGGTGGAGAGAGCCATAAACGCCAACATTTTAAAAAGACATTTTCATGAGAGCCATACCATTTTAAAAACACTGAAAAAGGATGCATTTCAAATAAGACCATTTTAGAGTGTATTGTCAAGTTATTGCTTTTATTGATAACAGGTAAGTATAGGGTTGCCAACTGTCAACTTCATTATGGTGAAGGTCTGGGAGAATTCTGTATTTCTTAGATGTAATTTCCTGCATTTTAACCTCCCTTGTCCCATTTCAACTCAAAATGGAACCCATATGTTTATTTATAAATACAGGACGATTCCATATTTCAAGGGAACCCTTGGCAACCCTAGATAAGTAAGAGCCATATACAGTTCACAAAAGAGCCACATGTGGCTCTAGAGCCATAGGTTCCTGACCCCTGGCCTATACGGTGTCATGGTAGGTTACAGATGTACTCCGAGCACAACCGTTAGAAATATCGCTTTATTTTCCCCGAGTTAAAATGATCCGACGCAAAGGGAAACCGAATTTAGTTTGCTGCTAATCTGCTAATTTATAGCGCAGTCATCGACACATTTCTCATTCGGAAGTAATCTCGTTTCGGTCCAATATCAAACAAGCAACAACATATTCCCGTCAAATACGGCGAAACATTGGGTGAACCATACGACAGACCTCGGCCTTTATTTATTTTCATAAGTTTACGAAATTTAGCAACTGGACGCAATTCACTATTCCCATACATGCAGTCACCTTTCTCAAAGCCCATTTACCTTTGAAACGGTGATTTTGACGGTGCTCACTTGTAAAACTACAGCGACAGTACCAAGATGGATAATACATGATGACAGGAGGAGGACACTTGTGTCAGAGATTATAGGACTATATTACTCTGCTTGTGTGATTTCGAAGCAAACTTTCTATCGGCAGCTGATGCCTCGACTCGAGAGGAGCGCAGCACACCAAATGAAGACCTCAAACTAGCGCTCTGATTGGTCAATATTCCCCCCACACACGTTGCTGGCCAATGGAAAGGCCAGCGCGAGACAATTGCAAGCAGAGCCATATCTACGGCTCTGTCTGGTTGCAAGTCTACAGAGCAATGTATTGGGCCCATGAACACACTTTGCTATTGGTTTTTCCCGTATTTTGAAGTGACAGCGCCGTAGTTTGATGTCAAAATCCGTATCTGCTACACAAAATGCGTAATGGTCGGCAGGTATGCAAATGGCCAAAATATTTTGCCTGTCGAGTTGGCACCAGCCCCGGCACACCAATCACAATGAGAGGCTTATTATTTTTTCCTTGGTCAAAATACCGTAAAATACCATGCGCTGTAGTGATGTTTACATGAGATGAATGTTAGCTGCTTTCCAGTTTGACAGTTATTCTCAATCAATCAAACCCATGTAATTCTGGACGAGTCCATACTCATCAGACCCCCGTGTAACACTGGCTACATGGAACGAAACCACTGGCTCCAACTCAGCCGATCACGATTACATCCAATCAAAATGTTCAGTAGTATAGGAATGTTACAAGTTGCCAGCCACTTGTTAAAGAATGATGCAAGTTCACTTTAAATTGTTGTATATACTCTATACCAGTGGTTCTTAACCTGGGGTGCGGGCACCCCCTGTGGGTGCGCCAGAGATTTCAGGGGGTGCGCGGAATTTTGTTAGTGTTGAGGTTGTGACCAAAATTCTATAAGCGAACAGTATAATTAGGCCAAATCAAAACCAAATTAAAACTTGTTTTGGTCCCCATGTAAAGGTATAAGGTATTGATTAAGGTCTCAAGCAAGAATCGTTGTAATTAATCACGAAAAATATTTGTTTAGTGTGTATATATGTGCAGACACTTGAGTTGGGGGTGCGCGACTTGTCTTGGGCACAGGTAAGGGGGTGCGTTAAGAAAAAAAGGTTAAGAACCACTGCTCTATACAATCCTTGCCTACAAAGTACTCATGCATGATCTAGTACTGTATGTTAATTGGCAACACAAGACCACAAGCCAGCCTCTTGTTTACAAAGTAAATACAAAATGTCTTTTTACATCCTTAGTAAAGCCTATAAAGGCAACATGTGTGCATATATAGGGCAGCTGAACGTATTGATAGGGCGCACAAGTGAGAGACTGGCCATCACTATGAATGTTGAGGATGCACTCGGTTACGACAACAGGTGTAGCCGTTTAATGTTGAGGTCAGGGACCCACTTTGCCAAAATCACATAGGAATATCCACGTCTATGCACATTTATTGAGCACTGCAACCATATCGCAAGACAAGTACCTAATAGCTGTGCAAGACCCAGGGGGCGGGCTTGTATAGTGGTTCAGTCAGTCACAACATAGAGCAGAATCACATTATTATCCAGAGTTATCAAATCACCTTAGAGGAGGGTAGTGTAGCGTTTGGTGTTGCACTACGAAGTTTGCTTCGCATGAACTGTGAATCACTGCCCTTAGGCCTTGTTCACACCAAGATCGACCTACGCTAACTGAGCAACGGAAGTCATTATTTCTCTATGGAGGGAAAGCAAACTAGGCAACCACAGCGAAGTGAACCAGGGGCGAACCAGGGGCGAAGTGAACTGAGCAACGAGAGCGAATTTTCAACGATGAAAGTCAAGCTAATAATATGGTAATGAGCTATGACGTGGTTCGGCGAAAACCAACTGGAATGTCTCCGAATGTCCCAGGCTGTTAAGCCAGAGCTGTAATGTGATTAGCTAAATCAAGCATGTCAATGTCACGTACAGAGCGCATAAAGAGAATTCATGGTGAAACTTCTTCAGCAAACTTTTTAGGCAGCGTAGGTCGCGCTTGGTCTGGGCGCAGTATTACAGATACTCACAGCTTGAGTGTGTTAAACATCTGCAGACAGATGTCGCGGATGTCGTCTTCATTCTTGCAGTCCGCCGACACCTCCTGCAGCACTCCCCCGATAGCGTCAAATACCTCCTCTCCATCCTCAAAGTCTGCACCTCCACTGTCCAGTACACCTGTAAAACACACACAAACACACACACACACACACACACACACACACACACACACACACACACACACACACACACACACACACACAATATATAGATGTGTAAAGATCATTTCCCCATGAACAAGAACAAGGCCATTCTTTTCAGGCATTCTGCCATTCATTTTGTCACGTCATCATAATAATTCCACTGATTATTCAACTGCAGAACACACCATTAAATCAGTACAATGCCACCATCATACACCATGGTGATTCATACATGTTATGGATGTACCATAGCTGTTAAATGTTACTATTTGCAGGGGAGCATGAAGAGGTTTCAGAAGCACAACTAGTACTTGAAATAGTTAACAGGTTCCAACACAGAGCCTCTAGTCCCGTCAGATGAGGGCAGTCTGCTCCTGCAACAAGCAACCCGGCTTTTCAGTGTAGCTATTGTTGTGCTGGGTAAGCGGGAACATAATGAATAAAAGTGTAATGAATTCTGTTTCAGCCTACTCTTGGAAGGACACCCAATATCATGACCACCAAAACCCAAGTCCATGTGTGATGCAATGTTGCGCAAAAAGTGCCTTGTCAGCAAGGCAGGTGATAACAAGCACATCATTCCGGGCCAGAGATAGGCGTAGTGAATTCAACTGATTTCAAATCATCCTTCGGCATAACTGAATGATGAATACTGGCATGCCTTCTCAACTGACTGCCCACAGACCCCGCTAGCAACCTAGGCTAACGTTGGCCGACAGTCTCGTTGGCTTTAACAGGTCTCCTCTTGTGACTCGCCAAGGAAGTGGATGCCATTGACCTTGTGTGAAGACTTTGGGACCCAACAACTCACGACATCTTTATAAACCAACCTGAACCACTCACCGGTGATATAATCGAAGACTTCAGTGTCGATTTCGGGAAACTCGCTCTTCAGGATATCCACGTATGTCGCCATGATAGACCGGCCCCGTCGACAAGGACCGCGCATGTGCTCACATGGTAGGAAGAACAGCCGTGTTCAATGCATTGTGGGAAATGAAGTCATGTTATGAAAGAATTCAGCGTCCCTCGGCTCAACCAGGGCTTGGTTTGAACCGTAGAGGGCGAAAACTGACAGTGGCAGGCATTTGCGTTTTGTAATGCAGAGTTTCAGCTGGTATCATATGTATAAAACATATTTTGACAAGTTTGTTTAGTTCAAGAAGAGTTTAAATGGGTAATGTTTGATCCACGGGGGATTCGCGGGTGTAGTAGTTTTTATTTTTATCTATGACGGCAGAAACTAGTGCTGGTCACAGTTGTTTCCCTAAAAGGGAGGGGAGTGTAATCATGTCCAACAACAGAGTGACCTATGATGTCAAAGGGCCCTCCAGGCCTTCCAAAACAAATGCTGGAAATAAACTCAATATCACCTCTATAATGGAAGGTAAAATAATGAATTATAGTCTAGATATGCTACAGTTGTGTGTATTACAAAATGTGTGGGAAATAAACTGGGGAACTAGCCAAACATCTGACATTGGGGTAAATTTCAGCTAGTTTCATTATAAAAAATAGTTAGTTTGTAACATATGTGTTACATGTACATTTATAACATGTTTATAACATGAACTGTGTTACAAACAAACAGGTTTTGTTCAATGTGTAAAAAGATTCAGTTACAAACAAACAGGTTTTGTTCAATGTGTAAAAACTAAGATTCCAAGTATTGGAGTGTCTCCGTATCGATCATGACAATGGTTTCCAAATATGTGTGCCCACATAGAAACAGAGCAGAGATTGTGTAAAGTAGAAGAAGAAGTCGGCCTACTCTAGATGTAATTATAACAAGTAGTAGTAGGCCGATATTACAAATTTGAAACCATGTAATGTCATACCAACAAGTGTTGTATACACAAGAGTACTTCTACTTTGTAGGCCTACAACTCTGAGAGTAGGCCTAACAAAAACATGAACATTTGAGGTAAATCATTGGCAGGGATTGTCAGTGGGATTATGTGAAAAATGCAAATGCTGCCTGACAGCCACAAAAGAATCCTAGGTTAATAGCCTAAATCTGTGTAGGCCTATACAAGAGGAGGATTATTGTCATTTTTTTTAAATTTAAACATGAAAACAGCTGTTCATGTTGGCGAGCTAAAAATGTTCAAGGATTTTGTATTTAGAGACAGGTGTAAGCTATAGGTGTCAGCATAACATAGTGCTACTGCATTCACTAGAAATTCTGTGTGAATGACCAATGTTTTGTTGTCGTTGTGCTATCCTTTGTGCGCAAGCTCAATGCCCACAGTAGCCTCTCCCATGTCTGCCCCTTCACGCTGCCCCTAGCAGCTGCGCTTGCGTGTAGCCAAACCTAACGTCTGACGGGCAGGCAGACAGATTCAGTGGGAGTTAGCTGTGTAATGGCGGCCACGGTGTTGCTGTCCGCGGAGAACACCGTACCCACTTTTGCGGTCGGCAATCCCGGAGCAGCAGGGACCTCCGGTAATGGATTAGGGGCAGCTTGCCCCGCATCTTGGAACCGTTCACTGGACCGGGCGTTAGACGAAGCAGCGGCCACAGGGTGCCTGAATCTCAGTGGCAGGAAACTGAAAGAGTTCCCAAGGAGCGCCGCCAACCACGACCTCACAGACACTACTCGGGCCGGTAGGTTGCTATCGAAGCTCATTGCTGTTTTTTGGGAGGACCCGAGGAAAATTGGGAACTGCGTGATAATCAAATAGTGCGCATCCTTTGTTCTAACTCCCCAACGCCCATATACTGCAATGTTGGTGGATACTGGTCGCCCTGCTGAGCCAACAGCCGAGCCTAGACGGATCGGCAAAGATTTGCCAGAACATTGACCAACGGTACACTAGCGTGCTAAAGACCACCAAATCAGCTAGCAGCCAGGATAGTCTGCGAAGTTAGCAGTGTGGCTAGCTCTACAAGTATTAGCTGGTAAACACGGGGGTGTGGAAGGGAAGCTATTCAAATTCTGCTTGTAAAATTGTAGAGTTGGGTGCGTTTACCATTAATTATTAGCTGTAAGCAAAAGTTGACAAGCAAACCCGACCTTAGGGTCTTGAAATTATTAGCAACTGCTGGTCAAGTCGGACCAAACTTTGTCCATTTTGTCAA
The DNA here is from genome assembly GCF_034702125.1 of Engraulis encrasicolus. Classification (NCBI taxonomy): domain Eukaryota; kingdom Metazoa; phylum Chordata; class Actinopteri; order Clupeiformes; family Engraulidae; genus Engraulis; species Engraulis encrasicolus. The sequence goes on along the minus strand of NC_085864.1, from coordinate 35,854,666 downwards.
AGTGACGTTTGTCCATTGCATTTAGCCCGCTAACATTTAGCGCGCTAGTGCATCTTGTGTTTTTATCAACGCAGTCTGTCAAACCCTCAGCAATGGGAGGAAAGCCAATCTTTCTGTCAAATAACCTATTGCAGAATGCAAAATTGATCTTAATATGTTTTTTTAAATCCCTGGAATGCCTAAAATATAATTAACCACCTAGTGATAGGCTTGGAAATAAATGTAAATATTTGAAACCTCTGTCAACTGATGCCCCTTTCACCATTGTAGTCAGTGTTCATATTGCAGCAGCTATTACAAAACATGCTGTTTTCGCTGTGGAAGATGAAGGCGCTCTTTAGAATGTATGGAAACACGATTGCAGATATAATTATGCCATCAAAACAACGCTGACAGCAGTGGTTATTCACTCTTTGAACTGTTGTCATGTCAAGCGTGAGACTCAGCGGGATGCCAGTACCCGTTATTGTTACTTCCACAGTTAAGCTCCTATGTGAGACCAAACCAAAGATGTTCTTAGTTCTTCTAACAATAGAACGTCTCTGACCAAACGTTCTGTTTTGAGCGGGACGCATCATAACGGTGTTGCAAAAAGTCACAGCAAAATAACAGCAGGAGAAAGAATGAAACAATTCCATTCTTCATTGTTCTGCACTTGTCTGCATATTTTATGGAGCAGGGAAGACCAGAATGCATCAGCAGGCCAGGGCAATGGGGCAGATGTTGAGTAACGGTGGCAAGCTGAAAGAGCTGGCATCTGACACTATGTTCCACATTCCTGCTCTATGCTCCAATCCAGACTGTCATCTAGTGCCACTAAACACACACACACACACACACACACACACACACACACACACACACACACACACACACACACACACACACACACAAACACACAGTAGGCTATGTGTTTGCTCTTCCTGTTTGGCCGTCTCATTCCTTTGTAGGATATTTCAGGCATGTCAACTTTTTTCCCCCTCTCCCGCTCTTGGTCGTTCAGTCCCAGCGGAGAGTTTTACAGAAGGCATTCAAACTGTCTCTCTCTCCTTCTTTCTGTCTCCCCCTCTTTCTCTCTTTCTCTCTCTCTCTCTCTCTCTCTCTCTCTCTCTCTCTCTCTCTCTCTCTCTCTCTCTTTCTCTGTCTCTCTTTCTCTTCGCATGGGAATTATAGTTCTCTGGTACAGTCTGGCAAACGGATTCCTAGTCTGGGCAGTTGTGCGGCTCTAGTCTACTGTGTCTGTGTGCCCCAATACCACCAGTATTGAAATGAACGTGTGCAAGGCAAGCATTGATTGTCTGCGAGTTTTGTTGACCCCCAGTGGGTCAACAACACTGTCTCTCACATGTGGGTGACAGACATGGGGGGGTGTCTGTGTGTCTGAGTCACGAGAGAGAGAGAGAGAGAGAGAGAGAGAGAGAGAGAGAGAGAGAGAGAGAGAGAGAGAGAGAGAGAGAGAGAGGGAGACCGTGAGTGCGAGAGCGAAAAAGAGAGGGAGGGAAAAGAGGAGGCTGTGCGGTCAACTTAGCACATCCCTCCCACCTTAACGAAGTTGTCCCAATAGGGTACTAAAATTAGACTTTGGTTTAAAATTAGGTGATAAAATGGTTGGAATGTGTTTGACAATAAACAGTTCAGGCTATTATTTGTCTCCCAAAAATACTGTATAGAAAGCTCAATGGTGCAGACAGAGGAGTTGAGACTTAATATAAATAATTTTTGATTGATGATCTCAGTCAGCCATAACCAATTTGACTAACAAATTCCCTACGGGAAACGGTTGGAGGAGGCCGGGGGTGGAGTGTCATTATGAATGAATGGGTCCTGGAGACTCCCCATGTGAAAGGCTGCCTGGATATGTAAAAACAGGTGCGTGTGTGTGGTGACGTAATGGATAGCAGGCTACTGTAGGAAGGGGATAAACTCAATTGGTTCAAAAGCAGACCAGAGTGGGCAGTTGGAATTAACCGCAAGTGTGTGAGAGAAAAGGAGGTAAACTAGAGAGAGGAGAGAGGGAGGGGGAACAGTGGTGGAAAAGAGGGCAGGAGAGCTAGTGTGATGTTCCTTCTTGTGCACAGGGACACCCTTGTGATCTTTATTTTTTTTTTATTTATGCCTGGTGTGTGTCACATGAAGCGAGTAATTAACGCCATCAATGCTGTGACCAAAAAACAGGGATGGAATAGCAGCAGGCAGGACAATGTGCATGCGTGCGGACATGTGGAAACCACATACTTTGCTCTGTGCTCCTTGAACAGAGGCTTTAAATCTCATTGTACTACACGTTGTATAAATAGCAATGAAGTCATTCTATTCTGTTCTGTTCTTACTACAATTCTATTCCGAGGCAAAATAGAATCAAGTCTTAGAGAATGTGAAATCCTTAGTAAATGAAAACCCCAAACATGGTAGTTCATAAAACCAGAATTTCATCTGGGATGATCTAACTGGATGGTGATATCTCTGGCGGATTTGTTGAGGGGGTTTATTGCAAGCTGGCTTTGGAACGCTTCCTCTTTTTGTTGTTGTTTGTGCCAGAGCGTGTCTATTCATATAATAGTTTGTGTGCACGTGTGTGTGTGTGTGTTTGTGACAAGCGATGAGTCACATCCACCGCTGGAATCTGCCATGGGGGGTAACAGAAAAGCTGACTGTGTGTGTGTGTGCGCGCGTGTGTGTGTGCGCGCGCGCGTGCGTGTGCGTGTAGAGAGTGGAAGTCAGACAGGCAGAAATGTGTGTGTGTTTTTTGGCGTAAGGGGATAGGGTATCCTATCCCAGCGTGTTTGAGTGTGCGAGTGTGGTGCTCTAGCCGAGGGCGCCTCTGTGATCACTCTTGTCTGTGTGCATTGAGGAATTGGAGCGCATGCTCATTGGTGTGTGTGTGTGTGTGTGTGTGTGTGTGTGTGTGTGTGTGTGTGTGTGTGTGTGTGTGTGTGTGTGTGCGCGGAGGCCCGCTCCTCTCTGCAGTGTTCTGCCGTTGTTGCTCTGGGGCAGCTCCAACGTTCGCTGCCAGAGCCGCTCACAAAGGAAAGCAAAGCGACAGCGGCAGGAAGTAGGGAGGGCATCTCATCTCGGCCAGAAGAAAGGAGGGAGGCCTCGCTAGCTGCCTCTGACTGTGGCTCTCTCTCTCGCTATGCTAGCTGCTATGGGAGTTAGACTATATAATTCCCAGCACTGGAATTGGGAAAGCTCAACTCTGCTCGTTGTAGTGCTAGACTCCTCTCTCTGCCTACTAGCTAACTAGGTAACTGCTATGGAATCTGACTATGCACAGGGTTGGAATTTAGAAAAGCCTACTGGATGTATACAAGCGCTGAAGTTCATCTTTTCGTTTGCTGTAGTCAGACGAAATGCTAAAGCTGAGGTTGTGTACTTAGTCCCTCAAGATCTACCTCTATGGCTGCCTAGCTAGCTAGCTGCCATGGAGATATGCTAACAATGGGTTGGATTTGGGAAAGGCCAACTGTGTTCCTACCTAACTATGGCCCTGTGGAGTCAGCTCCTGTCCTTCCTAAAGGCCACAGGATTGGGCAGGCCAACTTTGTCCTTACTAGTAAAGATCCTTTAGGGTCTGTTCTCCTCTCCTCTCCTCTCCTCTCCTCTCCTCTCCTCTCCTCTCCTCTCCTCTCCACTCCCTGGAGCTCGGTGGACCGTGCAGAGACCTGCGCACAGCAACCCCACCACGCCACACCACACCACACCACACAGCTGCTTTGTTTACCCCGGGCCGCGAGCTGAGCGAGGCTGACGCCCGGGGCAGACTCTGGTTGTTTATCACTGGGAGGAGCCCACGGGAGGAATTACACAATTACCCGATTAGGGAGAGACGAGGAAAGGAGCCAAGAGATGGCCGGAGACGACGGGAGAGAGAGAGATTGGGGAGCGGGGATACAGTGTATGGTGGCAATGCGTTTCATGCGGGAGGAAAGAGGGATTGGGGATATAGAGCTAGAGGATGAAGATGGGATGATGAAGCTAGATCGGATGAAGAGGGGCTAGCTAGGACAAGGACGAGGACGAGGACGAAAAAGCAATGAGGAAGAAAGTGACAGAAAAAGAGGTGGCAAGGAGAGGCGAGATGGAGAGAGTCGGGAAAGGGTTTGGGGTGAGGAGAGAAGAGAAGAGAGAGCGAAGAAGTAGTTCAAAAAGAGTGGGAAGGCAGATGGAGATAAAATAACAAGAGAATGGAGCTAAACAGAGAAGGGGTTAGGAGGGCAAGTAGAGAGAATAGGACATTATCCAGCTTTACCCATCAAGATCTCTCTCTCTCTCTTCCCCTCTGGATCTCTGTCTCTCTCTGTCTTCTGTGCATCTCTATTTGTCTTCCACAACCTCCTCTTCTTTATCTCTATCTATCTTCTGTGCCCCCCCCCACCGACTCGTCCCCTTGCTAGAAGGTAGCCACTGTCCTCTGACACCAATTTGTCCTCCTGGCCGCTTGTGCTGCCTCTGCTGAAACTGCTCATTTGGACAGCCTTTGTCTGTCGAGAAACCTAAATTACCACTTACTGGTTGGGATACGCTCTTCTGCATACCGAGGGCCATTTAACATTTTATCCCATCTTGTCTGGTCTCTGTCTGTGTGGGACCCTCACCACTCTGCTCAGGCCTCTTGTCTTGCGTGATGTGACATACTTTGTGCCATTTAATATTTTACCACCGTCTTGTCTGTGTCTGTCTGTGTTGGCCCCTCAGCGTTGTTCAGGTCATTGGCTGGCGTGGTGTGACCCAGTGACCTGTATCTTTGTGCTAAACTAATGTGCCCTGGCCCAGTGGCACGCGGCTGGTGCTGACTCATGCAGCGCAGTAGAGACTGCTGATGGGCACTGCAGAGAGGAAGCCCGGGACAGGTGGTGGTGGTGCTGAAAACAATAAAGAATTACATTAAGACTTTTTAATTCTTCCGCTGGGAAATGAATTTATACAAAATAATAAATTTGGTATGAAATGATATATTGACGATTTTATGCTGCTGAAATGTCTGACGGTTGGTCTGTCAGCAACCGGTCTGTGTTTTTGGTAGGTGGTTTGACACTTCTGTTGGCCGTCTTCACCTTTTATTCATACAGTTACAGACCAATAGCAGTCGCTACCATTGCAATGGCTCTGACTTGTCAGACTGCAGTGCATGAATAATAGAAAACTAAATTCTGTCAGAGCAGCACGGTGAATAATAAGAGGAGAAGAGGGCTCGTTGAAAAGGAGACCATCTCCAAGCGCAAGCGTGTGAGTGAGCAAGGAAGCCAGCGGATGAGTGTATCTGTGTTTGGGTGGTTGTCATGGCTAATGTAAGTGGCAGAGACAGCCGATAGTGCTGCTGAAGGGAAGAGAAGAGCGGAGGCTGGGTGCAGCAGCAGTAGAGAGAAGCTAGTACCCAAAGCACTTTGAAACTTGGGTGAACTCTGTGTACATTTTATTGTTTTAAAAGATGACCCAGTAACCAAATATAGCACCGCTAACTATCTAAAGGGACGAGCTAGTGCCCAAAGTAGTATTTGTGAAACTTGGGTGAATTTTGTGTGCCTTCTGTTGTTTCAAAAGATGAACCAGGAACCAAATATAGCACCGCTAACTATCTAAAGGTACAAGCTAGTGCCCAAAGTGGTACTTGTGAAACTTGGGTGAACTCTGTGTGCGATTCTGTCATTTAAAGATGACCCAGGAGCCAAATGCGGCTGTAAAATGCATCACACAGCAATGCATTAGCACTCCATCCTCCTGGAGCGCATCCAATGGTATGCTTTTCCCAGGGGGGCAGTTATAAAGGGAAAACAACATAACGGCATAACGTCTGTGCCGTTATGATATTGATATAAGTGCTCGAAAACTAAAATGGTGTCTCTACTGTAACCTGTTTCACCTAGCCTGATTATCATCGACTTTGAAATCTCTTCGAGACGTGATCTGGCCAAGAGCATAACAATTAACTTCCCAAACGGCATGGTTGTCCCGCCTCCCTTGGTTTGCTAATGGTTGTTTGCTTTCTGACAAAGAGGGAGGAGTTCCCGATTTTTCGGGAGCTCAGAAAGTACCTGCATTGCTCTTGATCTGACTAGTTTCACTGACAAGCCTGTCCCATTGCGAGGTTCTGTGAGTTCCTCTTCGTGTACTCCCTCCCCTTAGCTCCCCATAGCACAAAATAATTACCGGTATATCTCAGGCCCTGACTGTGGTGGCATAACGTAAGATATACTTTGTTATTGTGCGAGTGCAAGAGGCGAAGATGTAGTTATTGTGCGAGTGCGGAGAGGATGATTGAGAGCCCTTGTGTCTTATTATATGCTAACCACCATTGGGAGAAAGACCAAGTCGGCGAGACCGAAACAACCATGCATGCACTTGCCGCTGCTATCATTGCTTGTGTTGAGTTTAGTAACGAGGGAAGGCAGACACTATGCGCGCGCACACACACACACACACACACACACACACACTACCTCCCTTCTTTAGTTTGGGTTTGGCTGCATGTTAGTGTTTCAGTGGTCCACATGGGTACAGGGCCTTCAGTACGACTGCACAGGAAGTATAGAGTGTGCTTTCTGTCTGAGTGAGTTTTTTGAGTAGCATGTTAGATGTGTTTGAGTGAAACCTTTAAGAAGGAACAGGCTGTGTTTGACTTTGGATGCATGCAACCTGAACGTAAATGTTATGGCTATGCGGGCTGCTGTGTTTTGCTGGCCGTGATGTCTGTCAGTGCTCGCTCAGAGGTCTTGGGGATTCTCAGTACTAAGAAAACGGTAACAAAAATGTCTGCACAGTACACCTTTTTTGTCTTTCAATTGCCAAGCTTTTGGCCATAGACCTTCCTCAGGGCTCACTGCTTAAAAGTGGAACAAGCAGTTGAAATGTGTTAAGTCTCACTAGGGTGAGTGTTAGTTATGAATCTCAAAACACTAACGGGTCCAGAGAGAGGGTGTCTACGCTTCACTCTCTGTGATCCTCACCGTCGAGGACGGAACAATCAAGACAAGCTGGGCTACTTCTCATAGTAGGCTAGACCCAAGAAAATTTCCAAATTATGCTGATTGCTCCAGTCGTGCCTGGCTCAGCCTCAGTCTAGTCGATGAGAAGTAACCCAGTTTGTCTAGTAGGGCCCAGAGAGAAGTTTATTTTGTAGGCAGTTTAAGGGGAAGCCAATAAAGCCAGTCAGTCCTTTTAACAAGCGTTGCTAATAGTGAGAAGGAGACTTGGAAGACCATGACACGCACGTTCAAACATGGTGCAATGGGGGATGACTGTGCCTCATAAAAAACACATGCGTTTTCAGGCATGGGCATGTAAGACGCTCTCTTTCTGGTCTCCAGCGTAAACAAATGACATTCATCTCGTCGTCACGTGTTACACACACACACACACACACACACACAGGTCTCGCGCACAAACATGCAAGGACTGCTGTATCCATCCCAAGGAGCCTGATTATATAAGCCAGTTCCCAAGATCTGATTATATTGTAACTGACCCTCAGCCTTGTTTGTGTGTGTTGATGATCACAAAAGTGTGTGTGTGTGTGTGTGTGTGTGTGCGTGTGCGTGTGCGTGTGCGTGTGCGTGTGCGTGTTGTTTCACTATAACCACTGAGACATCTTATGTGTGTTGAAGCAACTCAAAGTGTGTGCGTGTGTGTGTGTGTGTGTGTGTGTACTCATGCTTGTGTGTTCTCCACACCGAGGGGGATCCCAGAGTAGGAAGCAGACATTGCTGTGAGAGCAGAACTTCCTGTATCCCAAAAGCAGCGCGCCGCTCAGGCCACAGCTGCACGGATAAATATAGCAGCTAGCTAGCAGCCAGGGAAACGCATTAGCGGGCATACTAACACCTACAAACATACTGTACGTGTATAGTAGTCCCGGTGGTCAGTCGAGATGGGCTGCCAATAGACTAGCATTAACATCATAGCCCACCCTGGCCCTACCATGGCGCTAACAGTAGGGCATTCGTCTGCTATGCGGATGGCCCGGGTACGATTCCGACCCGGGTCATTTGCCAACCCTTCCCCGTCGTTCTCTTCCCATTCGTTTCCTGTCAACGTCTTCACTGTTCCATCAAATAAAGGCACAAAAAGCCCCAAAAATGTATATATAAAAAAAACATAGCCCACCCCAAGCCCTAGCCAAGGAGCGCTATTGTAGTGCATTGTAAATGACTTGGTATTCTGGTTCAGATAAGTTAAGGTTAGGTTAAGAGGTAAATCATCTAATAGAAGAGCCTGGAGTCCTCATTTTTGTCAGAAAAGCTCCTGTATTAGATGATTTACCTCTTAACTTAACCTTAACTTATGCTGAACCTGCTTTGTAGTATAGGCCCCAGCTCGACAGACAGCTCAAATCGACAAGGCACAGGCTAACATCCAACAACAATGGGGCACCGATTGTGGCAATGGAAGGAGGACATGTGGTCATCAGACAGGTGTTGTGTGTGGTTCTATTCCTTTGGCATCGACCCCAATCAGGACTGCTGTTATTACGGCTAATGGAGAATAGCAGTCTGCACAGGATGGTGTGAAAAAGTCGAGAGACTCAAACCAACATTATGTTTCCTTGGAAAAATGCAACGGGTCTGCCTGAAAACACATTGTTAGTTCCTTGACCCCCCAAACCCCCCCCCCGTCTTGGTACGGATGAGTGAGACTATTTGTTGGGTCTGTTACAATACACACAGAGAGATGCATGGCGGCGTACACACACACACACACACACACACACACACACACACACACACACACTCACACACACACCACCAACGATTGAAGCACAGTCAGTCGTCTCCTCATAATACAATGCAACTCACGCTCACACACACACACACACACAGACACACACACACACACACACACACACACTCACACACACACACACAGAATTCGTCTGACACCATTGCCACAGCACAGCCAGTGTAATTATCGGTCTCAGCCAGTTATCTACTCAATTGAATACACTGCAACACACACACACACACACACACACACACACACACACACACACACACACACACACACACACTGACACCTCTACCGCCACTTAAACTAAGCACAGCCAGCCATCATCTCGCTCTGTATAACACACACACACACACACACACACACACACACACACACACACACCGAGTCTCCCACTGACTGCACCACCACAGCTTAAAGGAAGCACAGTGAGCCATCTCCCCTCAGTATAATGCGCTGCATATTTTTGTTTTGACTCGGGAGGCACGCCACGCTCACCCCCGTGTCAGACTCCCACACTCTACTCTCGGCAGAAGCTTAAGCTCTCTCTCTCTCTCTCTCTCTCTCTCTCTCTCTCTCTCTCTCTCTCTCTCTCTCTCTCTCTCTCTCTTTCTCTCTTTCTCTTTTGGAACGGCCGTCTGGAGAATTGCTCCAAAGTGCATATAATTTGACTATTTTGGGAAGCAGAAGGAATTGGGCATTCTGAGAGCGGAGTCGAGTCGGGGTTGAGTGGAGTGGAGGTGGAGTAGGGAGGAGCGGAGCGGAGTGGTTGTGATTCTTGAGGAAGATAATGGAGAGGCTTAGGCAGCTCAGCAGTCCCCACTATAAAGATCAAACAATCCCCGAGCTGCGCACCACCAGGCAGGATTCGGGACCGGTCCCTTCGGCGAGGAGGGAGTAAATAATGACCCTGCTCTCTGAGACGCACACACACACACGCACGCACGCACACACACACACACACACACACACACACACACACACACACACACACACACACACACACAGAAACACGCACACAGAAACAAACACCACACTCCACACACACACACTACAATTAAACTCTTTTCAGTGTTTATTGGGCCTTGTCCCCCCTGACACAATTACAACAGGAGGATACACACACACATGGCTCAAGGAGTCGGCTAGAAAGCGGAAGGTTGTTGGTTCAGCTCCAGCTCCACTTGACGTAACTGGGAATGAGTCAGATGGATATGGGGAGGTTCTTGGTTCATGGCCAGGTCCAGCTCTACTTAACCTCGGAGGTGGGTGGTGGGCTGGCGGATAAGTACAGACTAGATTTTGTTAGCCCAGTCGTTGTAAGCCTCTTAGTGCAAGACCCTCATGGCTTTGTTCTCTTTAAGTTAAGTAAACAAATGCCAACGTGGTTGTCTTTTATCTTGTCCACGGTGTACCCGTCCTCAACGTTCAAATAATCCTAGCTTGGTCACGTCACCACATTTCAGAATGAACCCGTACCGCTCTTTGTTGTGGTTTGGTATTCAGCTTGCTTGGTGGCGGTGTAGTATCAGAGTATCATAGGTTGAGTGCAAGTGTAAGTTGGTGAATGTGAAGCAATACCATGAATAGTTTTTTGGCTGCTGTGTCTACTTTGAAAAGTACTAGGTGGACTTTGTGGTAAAGATACAGCATTATGAATGGCAGGTCTACAGTGGTTTCTTTATGTATGTATGTATGTATGTATGTATGTATGTATGTATGTATGTATGTATGTATGTATGTATGTATGTATGTATGTATGTATGTATGTATGTATGTATGTATGTATGTATGTATGTATGTATGTATGTATGTATGTATGTATGTATGTATGTATGTATGTATGTATGTATGTATGTATGTATGTATGTATGTATGTATGTATGTATGTATGTATGTATGTATGTATGTATGTATGTATGTATGTATGTATGTATGTATGTATGTATGTATGTATGTATGTATGTATGTATGTATGTATGTATGTATGTATGTATGTATGTATGTATGTATGTATGTATGTATGTATGTATGTATGTATGTATGTATGTATGTATGTATGTATGTATGTATGTATGTATGTATGTATGTATGTATGTATGTATGTATTTATTATGTAGGCCTATTATTGTTTCAATTGTTCAGCTTATGATGCAGCCCTATTGACCCTTGCCTGACCACCTCATAAAATACTGGTTTTGCTTTCTCTATGAAAAAAACCCATAATGGTCTATGTGGTCAATTTGCCATACAGACTTCTGGGCTGCCATTTAGGTCTTGAATCTGGAAACAACATGAATGTTCCCCTCTTAAGAAGTTTCTTAATCATCCTCATTCTGTCCCCTGCGTGTCTCGTGCTGTTTCATGCACAGCACAGTCTGCATGTGTTGCAATACAACGATGACGCAGCACTTCATAAACACATGAACTCAGGCACGGGCACGCAGAAAGCAGGGTAGGCCATGGTGTTCTTGAGGAGTACACACACACACACACACGTGCGCATACGACACAATCTCCTGCCCACGCACACACACACGCACACGCACACAAACACACACACTCTAAAACTCTTTTGCGTACACACACTCGCATTATAATATTCACTGTATTTCACGCTCAAAAACACATAACTTGCACCATCATACCTTCTCTTGCTTGTACACCTACATGCATATTCTGTCTTTCATAAATGTACGTTAACTCACAGATTCATAGACTCTCTTATGTGTTCACGTAATTATGCACTTAACATACAGATTCATACATAGACACCACAGCACCGAGTGTTGCAGGCCAGCATGAGGAGGCTGATTATTTAGCTATGCGACGCTCTGCTATTCTTAGGCCTGCGTCGGCCCCACACCGCCGCCTGTTCCCGCGACTAGCGCGCGCACACACACACACACACACACACACACACACACACACACACACACACACACACACACACACACACACACACACACACACACACACACACACACACACACACACACACACACACACACACACAGACACACACACACACACACCGTCTCTCAGCCCCCTTAGCACTCTTTGATATCTGGCTGCTGTGCCGGCCGACAGAAAACTTCAGATTTTTTTATCTGCCTGTCACGTTAGGGCCTATTTGCAGCCGTCATGAGGCTTGGTGTGTGTGCGTGTGTTTGCGTTTTTGTGAGAACCATGTTGTTCAAAGATATGTGGTGTTTTCAGCACGTGTGTGTGTGTGTGTGTGTGTGTGTGTGTGTGCGCGTGTGTGTGTGTGTGTGTGTGTGTGTGTGTGTGTGTGTGTGTGTGTGTGTGTGTGTGTGTGTGTGTGTGTGTGTGTGTGTGTGTGTGTGTGTGTGAGAGACAGACAGGAGTCGTGTGTGTGTGTGTGTGTGTGTGTGTGTGAGACAGGAGTCGTGTGTGTGTGTGTGTGTGTGTGTGTGTGTGTGTGTGTGTGTGTGTGTGTGTGAGAGAGACAGACAGGAGTCGTGTGCGTGTGTGTGTGTGTGTGTGTGTGAGAGACAGACAGGAGTCGTGTGTGTGTGTGTGTGTGTGTGTGTGTGTGTGTGTGTGTGTGTGTGTGTGTGTGTGTGTGTGTGTGTGTGTGTGTGTGTGTGTGTGTGTGAAAAAAGAAGTAGCATGTGCCGCCTCGAGCGTACTGTGTAGACAGTTTTATGTGTACAATACATGCCTAGCCAAAGGCAGCATTTTCATGGTGTTCTGCCCCATAGGTGTAAGAGAGAGTGAAAAGTAGTTCTGTTTTTAAGAAGTACACGCCATTGTACAAAGCTCCACTGAGTGAACTAGAGGTCTGAGTAGCCTGCTGCCAACCCTCTGGGGCCGTGAACTTCTGTTGGCCTTCTGTGTCACTCAACAGGGCCTTTTGAAAAGCCAGTGGAAGCTTTGTCTGAGCTCCCTGCGTTCGTTGCACAGATCTGTCTTTCACATACTCTGTTGCCGTCTCGACTCTCACCTCTCTCCCTTTCGGTGACTTGCTACCTTTCTTTCTCTTTCTCTCTCCCTGACTCGCTTACACACACTCTCTCTCTCTCTCTCTCTCTCTCTCTCTCTCTCTCTCTCTCTCTCTCTCTCTCTCTCTCTCTCTCTCTCTCTCTCTCTCTCTCTCTCTCTCTCTCTCTCCAACCATACAGTACTCCCACTCCCTTCAGTTCCCTGTGTATCTCACACCTGTAACTCTGCTCCATACCACGCTCCCCCTCTCTCCCTCTGTGTGTGTGTGTCCCCTGTATCAACCCATTAGTCTCTCCCTGTCTTGCGCTGACTTGAGAATTAAGGAAAATTCAGGGGGTTGAATGGAGTGATATGTGTACTCTCTGCATGTGTCTGTCTGTCTGTCTGTCTCTGTCTGTCTGTCTGTCTGTGCGGCCATGTGGAACATGTGCAGGGCATCTGTGCCTGCGCCGGTTGTGAGGATGAGAAGGGAGAGGAGAAGAAAAGAGATAGACAGCCAGGAAAATGAAAGGGAAAGATTGGTGTGGGGGCGGGAGAGGGAGATGGGAATATCCAAAGAGAAATGTCAAAAGAAAGAACTAAAGAAAGCATGAAAGCAAAGTGGAAGAGATGAGAAAGGAAAGAAAAGAAAAGAAAGAGAGGATTCAGCTGAGTTGTGAGGAGTGGACGTGGTTGCTGCGGTAACCGCTCCTGGGCCGGGGATCAGAGAAGATGGCGGCCTGCTCGGTCATCGGGCCTCACGCCTCAGGAATGGCACACAACTCGCTTGGGCCGGCTCCCCCAGCTCTCTTCCAATCGCCGGCTAATTTTAGTACGCTTTTGTTTTCTCCCTTCCCTTGTTTTTTTGTTTCCCTCTTGGTCTTTTTTTTTTCTTGCTCTCCTTCTCCATGCCTCTCTCTCTTTTGGTTTATGATTTTGTCCTCTCTCTCTCTTTCTCTATCTCTCTCTCTCTCTCTATCTCT